>NW_022900942.1:43485787-43518837 GCF_012274545.1 Fukomys damarensis
GATCCTCTCAATAGATGCAGAAAAAGCATTTGATAAAATTCAACACCCATTCATGATAAAAACCCTGCAAAAAATTGGAATAGATGGTCTATACCTCAATTTAATAAAGGCTATCTATGAAAAACCATCAGCCAACATCATATTGAATGGTCAAAAACTGAAAACCTTCATGTTAAAATCAGGAACAAGACAAGGATGCCCATTATCACCACTTCTCTTCAATATAGTTCTGGAAACATTAGCCACAGCAATTAGACAAGAGAAAGAAATTAAAGCAATAAAGATAGGAAAGGAAGAAGTTAAACCGTCATTATTTGCTGATGATATGGTACTCTACATTGAAGATCCAAAAAACTCCACCAAAACACTGTCTACCATTCTTTAGGTGAGATTTCACATATTACAGAAGTGAGGATGGAGGAAGAGAGACATCTAATAAAATGAAGCATTGGTATGGGTAAGTTTAAGTATTACTTCATGTAGAAGTAAATGGCAGTTCAACCCATTCACCTATCTTGTGTTCCAAATCACTTTCCCTTTCTTCCAGCTATTCATTTTTGTTTACTTCCTTCTTTAGCATTTTTTTTTTTTTTTGTACAGTACCTGAGATTGAACTCAGGATCTTGTGCAGGCGAGGCAGGTGTGGCACCAGTGAGCTAAATCAGTGGCTTTAGTTTCTTCTTCAAACATCTTTTTTTAATAACTATAGTGCTAGGAATTCTAAGTAGAACACATACAGTTCATTTTGCTTTAATTTTATTGTTCTTTCATGGTTCCAAAATATCCAATTTCACATTTTTCCCAAGACAATGACTTCTATTAGTTTAGTTCTAAGCTACATATAGATTTGTTTGGTCAAGATAAGTACTGTCACTAAATACCCTTTTGCAGTCATCAGAGGTTATGTGCTAGTATACCTATCATGCCAGAAAACTTGGGTTAGAATTTTTTTTTTTTTTAGTTTATCAGTACATTCTAGGTGTACAGTACAGTTACATTCATTACTGGGATCTCGTACTTTTACATGACAGGTCTTGGTTCTCATTTTTTCCCCTTGTCCCTGCCCTTCCTTCACCCCCTCTTCCCCTCCCCATTTACAAACACTTTAATTGCATTTTTTCATTTTCTCACATTTTTTTCTTTACCCTTATTCCCCTTTCCCTACCCTTCCCACTTTTTTTCATAAAGGTATTTGTTTCTAGAGGTCAAAGAAATTGGAAATGGTCTCCGATATAGCCTAATAGGCTTACACTGGAAAGCAATACCTTCTCCCTACATTGAAAATCACCAATAAAACATTATTTTTCCTTCTCATTAAATTATGAACAACCTTCTACATCCAGAAATTACTTGGACTTATTAGATTGGACTTAGTATGAAAGTTGAGCCAATGACTTTTTGAGTGTGTATTTGCTGAATTCTAAGATCTTTAATGTTTACGATATTTTAAAGTCTAGGATGTTTAATGTTGACAATTTAATTTTCATAATTCTTTTGCAAAGATAACACAGGCAAAGTACTTATAGAATATTGTAAGGACTACAGATCAGGTCAGAAACAAGGTTCCCAGGTGAAGAATTAATTATTTACATAACCTAAAAAATGAAATAAAAATAAAGAAGTTATTGGATTTTGTAATACTTCATTTGTGCCCTTTAGAATGTTTTACTCTGAAAACAAATGGAAATCTCAAAAAATAAAGGCATTTTCTATTTTTCTCATTGTGGAGAAATTATTAATTTTACATCCATTTAGACTTCAATATATATTAACTTATTTTCTATTTTAAACAAAAATTTTAGAAGACAGCCTTACTCAGTTGTTCAAATTCTGGAAATGATCAAGGCTATGGGAAAATACTTATATACAGAAATGTGTCACAGAGTTATTTATAATACCACAAAATTGAAAGAATTCAAAAGCTTGATAACAGTGGATTGATTTTAAATTAGTATTCATATGAGGCCACTAAAAATACTTATACAGAATGAAAAAATAAGTATAAAAATATTCAACATATTGTTAAGTGTAAAACTAGTTACCCATAAGAATATCAAGAATAGCTCCAATTTCATTTTAAACACACACACACACACACACACACACACACACATTTACAATTCTTATTTCAGATTGCAAGTGCATTTTTTCATTATCTTTATGCTTTCCTACATATTCCAAATTGAGTAAAATAACTGCATTATTTTTGCAATTTGAGGTAGGATAATTTTTGAAGAGCAATATAAAACTGCACCCTTTGTAGTTCACCTTCCATTGTCTGCATTCATCTCTATTTGTGTAGCTGCTTTAGCAGGCTCTGAATTTTTTCTCTTCTATGTGGTAGAAATACAATATAATACTCCAATCGACTTGCACGATTAATTTACTCTAAAACTAACATTCTTTTTTTGTTTATGAAGACGAATTTTAGTGCAACTAGTGAGAAAGAAGGACCAGGGGAAAAGAAAAGACAATGGAGACAAGATCAGAGGGGAGGAGAAAAGAACGGTGCAAGATAAAAATAATAACATTTAGTATTATTATAGAAATCCACCAGTCCTTTTTATTCACACACACACACACACACACACACACACACACACACACACATTTCTCTTATGAATCAACTGCATCTAGAGAAAAATAATTAGTAAGTCCGTTACAAATTCTGATAAATATAGTCTCAAATATTCCTTACCATTGTTACAAAATTTAGAAAAAGGTCTATGAAGGAGTATTATTATAGAAATCCACCAGTCCTTTTTATTCACACACACACACACACACACACACACACACACACACACACATTTCTCTTATGAATCAACTGCATCTAGAGAAAAATAATTAGTAAGTCCGTTACAAATTCTGATAAATATAGTCTCAAATATTCCTTACCATTGTTACAAAATTTAGAAAAAGGTCTATGAAGGGGTTTGTCACAAAGCAATGGAAGATAGTTTTAACACAATATTCCAGAAGCTTCAACTCCATTAAGACGACTTGTTGGGCTAGGGATTAAGCCAAGTGGTTCCACTGCCTGCCTGGCAAGCGCAAGGACCCAAGTTTTACCCCCGGTACAAAAAAAAAAAAAAGACGTCATATTTGGGCCTTAACTCTCTTCTTTCAACAGAAACAAGAGTTACATTCATAATGGATTTTTCTCATCCAGGACCACAGGAAGATCAGCCAGAAAATTTTAAGTGAGAATTTTTATCTAAAAGTAAATATCACTGATATCATATAGAGAAATTTCCAATGTGCCGAGAACTGTGCTTGGCCTATCTGTCTATTTTGCAGGTTCAGAACTTTGATTTCCTGTCTCCTCTTTTGCTATGCAAGCTGTCAGAACAAAAAAATAAAAAGAAGTTTGCCAGGGATTAAATTTCAACATGAACCCAACCCACAGATCTTTACGTTTATGAAAAGGAGAAAAAAAAACATATATAAGCATAAGCAAACAAGAAATAGAATCATGTGTATAAACAATAAAGTGGTAGCTGTGTTTGATGAACACCAGCACTCTGAGTGGCTGAGGCAGAGAACCAGCAGGTTTGAGGCTAATCTAGGCAATTTAGCAAATTAGCAAGACCCTGTTTCTACATAATATTTTTTGTGTTTTTTTTTTTGTTTTTTTTTTTTAGTTCTAGACTTTTAGATCACAACATACAACTGGCTCAGACCCTGTGCCAAGCAGAGAAACTGAGAAACAAGAATGCAAAAGACATACAATTCTTGCAAATCACATCCTTCTTCAGCCAAGGGTCCCAAAAATGCAGTGCCACCTTCCAGAGCTTGATCTGCTGGTCCCATGACCCTGGCTGTACTTCTTAAATTTGTTGGGGGTCTTGGGGTGGATGCCAGGCTGTAGAAGGTGTCTGGGGACTTCTTTAATGTAGCGATCATAGGCAATGGTGTTCTTCCCATAGTTGATCTGCTTCTGTCTTCTCATAAGGACACTTTCATCTGTCTCCACGTCAGCAGGAACTGCACATGTAGACTCTTGTGAATCAGAACTTCGCGATGAAGATTTTCTCTCTCTTCCAGTCATTTATGAGATGTTTTCTTACATAATCTTTTTTAAAGGCACAGAATTCAGCTCACTGTGAAGGTCCTGGGTTCAATCCCCAATACTGAATGACAAGAAAGAAATCAAGAAAGAAAGAGGGAGGGATGGAGAGCAGAAGAAAGGGAGGAAGGAAGGAAGGGAAGGAGGGAGGGAGGGAGAAGTTAAGGAAGGAAGAGAGAAGAAGAAGAAGGAACTAAGGTTTTGAAAGTATTGTAAAATTGATGCTCTTCATAAATTAGAAAAAAAACCCATAAGACTTGACTTATAATCTTCGTAAATTGAAGGACATTGTTTCCATCAAGTGGGAACAGACCAATAACAAAATCTGATTTATACAATGTATAATATATTATCTGAAGCTAATTCTCAGGAAAAGTTATAGAGGAAGACCCAAAATCACTGATACTGAGGACTGGCTTAAAGAAAAACAAATAGGAAGAAAGAGAAAAAGACAAAAAGAATTCGTATTGAATGTGCATCAGAATAGCACAAAGAACTACACCACAAGGGTTTTGGTCTCAAGAAGAAAAGATTGAGGAGGCAGAAGACACAGAAGAGGTCGGGGGAGAGGAAGGACGAGGAGGAGCAGGAGGAGGAGGAAGAGGAGGAGGGGGAGCAGGAGGAACAGGAGAAGGAACAGGAGGAGGAGGAGAACCATTACTAATGAAAATAAAATATGCATGCACCTACCCAAACTACTGTATACCTAAAGGTGAAAAATAGGTAATCACCATCAGTGCAAGAGCAAATGGGACACCAGTATAATCCTTATAGTTAACAATTGAAGAAAGTTAATTTGAACAAATAATAAGCATCAGTTAAATATTTGATTGCAACAGAACTCATGCAAATAGTAGGGCTATGTAAACATATACATGAAATCAATAAAGTAAAAACATAAAAGTGATAAAATTATCACAAAATAATTATCACTAAGATAATTTTATCATGTAAAATATAGAAGTTAAATTAACATTTATGGATAAACATTTGACAAAAATGCATAAAGGTAAACCTACTTAAAATGTGGAGCAACTTAGAAATAAAATTTACCTGCCAGTATTTTTGATTTCCTTATCCATTCATACATGTTCCTGAATGGACTGACACAATTATAGCATAAGCAGTGAGGTCAGGCAGTCATTTCTGTTGATTTTACTTTTCATTTTAAATTATTTTTCTCCCCTGTCCTCTTCTGCAGCACTTCCATCTCACTCTTCAGGAAAGCAATATTAATCCTTTGGATTTACTTCTATATTTTCTCCTTGTCAAATACAAACTTTTCATATAAATATTAACTTCAATTCTGTAGAAAATTTGTCCCCAAATTAATCTATGGATAGTTGTTATTTTTACTCATTATTTTTCATCTATATACAATTTTGCAATACAACACTTAGGACATATTTCTTACCTATATTTATGATTCCTAAGATTCTTAGGAGCAGCATTGGTGAGAATATATTTATAAATGTTTATTATACTTACCTGATTGGTTTCCAAAAAACGTTTCATTTTACATCTCCACAAGCCATTTTTCCCATCTGCAGTAAGTGTTACTGCTCTTTTAAAATTGTTCCCAGTCTGATGGTCTTAAAGTAATAACATATTTTTTGCATTTCTCCAACTATTTCTGTTTTAGTTTTAGTTTTCTCATTTAAATATTCTCCTTTATGAATAGTATCTTCCTAGTTTAAGTTTTCTTGAAATTAATTGAGTGATGCTGTATTATAAATCCTAAACCACTGTCTAAGTCTAATTTATCCCATATATGTAGGGTTATTTTCTAGGTAGGCTTTGGACACACTTATGAAATTTTTCATTCTTTATCTTTAAACCTCTATTCTATCTCTATAAAAAATTTAAGTTTCTCTAAATCTCAGCTTATTACATAGTGTTAGTATAAGGTTGTTATATGCAAAAAAGTTAGTTTTGGTGTTTTTTTTTTTTTTTGTCCAGCTTTAATTGAGTTTATTGGTACATTTTAGGGATACAGTACAGTTACTTTCATTGTTGGGATCTTGTACCGCCACATGACGGGTCTTGGTTCTCATTTTTTTTTTTTTTTTTAGACAGGGTCTCACTATGTAGTTGAGATTGACCTGGAACTCACTATGTAGCCCAGGCTGGTCTCAAACTCACAGTGATTCTCCTGCCTCAGCCTCCCTAGTGCCGGGATTACAGGCATGCGTCACTGTGCCCAGCAACTACAATCAGTCTTTTAATCCATAGTAAATTTTGTTTTCTAAAAATGAGTAACTGTTTTCATATACAATATTAGTCATTTGTTTGTTCAGTGCATATCACATTGTAGTATAACATCTTGCCCTTCATAAAACAATGATGCTGTTCTTTTAATTACGGTATATTCTATCCAGGATCATATTTTCCCTATGAAGTCTTCAAATATTAAATACTTGGGACTTTTCATGTCAGATGGCCTTTGTCACAGGCAACTATGCTGTTATATAACAGAAATCATAAAACATAAACATTTATAAAACACTATGTTCTAATAAATCCTTATGGATGGGCAATACAATTGAAATTTTCTACAATTTTTATTTTTTTGGTATATTATTCACTCTTGCTTTAAAAAAATATCATTTGAAAATGTACAACATTTACAAAAACAGGTGAACTGCAAGAAGTAAATTATAGTCACAATATGCCAACGGCTGCATTATATGATTGCATTCTTTTTTTCTGTAGCAAGGCCATGTTGATTATATCACAACAACTTTAGATTGTATTCTGATGTTAGGTAAAGCTATTATTTCCTAGTTGTTCTTATATTTCTTCTTATGCTGCTTATAAAAAGGCATTTAATAACATCATTCTTGGAAAATAAGATAAAACATTTGTGCAGTGATTTTGGAAGAATATATTCTGCTTTTTTTCTTAACTTATGAAAGGACAGGTTGTATAATGCCATTGCTTTAGTTTTTCCCCATCAAAACCTTTGTAGTTGTTTTTCTGTTTATTTCTGTTTTTAATGGACTTTTTTCAAGTCATAGCAGTTATGTTTCTTACATTTACATTACAGTTGAAAAAGTATAAATTCTTGCTCTATGTATCTATTTTTACTAATCATTGTGTTGATATAAATGCTTTTAAAAATTAAAATAATGCTATCAGAATAAAGAAATATTTGCATATTCCTTTCAATGGTTGCATCAATATTTTTATATTTTTGTCTTACTATATTTGCTACAGCACTTGAACTGATATTTAATAACACTATGTAAACAGTATTCCGATTTTATTTTTCACATCTTTGACTATTATTTCATTCTTTAGGATAATATGTTATGTGGATTTTTGTAATTTCTTTTTATGATTTTTAAGCAGTATACTATACGGTCTCTATTGAGGTTTTGTGATAAAGATGTTGAGATTTTTATCCTGTTTATTCAATGTCTCTTTGATTTTCTCCTTTAATTACTATAGTAGTCAGTTTTTTTGCTGTTGGGACAAAATACCCTGGCATTTACAAATTAAAGAAGAAGCTTATTTTGGTTCATGGATTCAGCACCCATGGCAGGTCGTAATGAGAAAATATCTCCACATGGCTTGGGCAGAGCTTCCCCTATGGCCTTGCAGGTTTCTGCCCCTCATGGCCCCTCTCTTGGGTGAATCTGCTTACTGCCTCTGGGTTTGCTCATTACACATTCCAGATTGCTGGTATCTCCAGCTTCTTGAGATCCCCATTGTACTTTGTCTGCACTCATATAACTTCATATACTGCTGTCTTATTGGCTTCTAGCAGGGACCATGACCAGTTTACATATTTTTTTCTGTACTCTGGTTGAATGTCTCTGTGATCTCATAACTCTTAAATTCAGGGTACCTGAAAAATCAGCACCACTTAGATGACACCAAGTTTTCCTAGCTTTTGCATTTTTTGGGCTTTCTTAGATCATAGTTCCACTGATCTTAGGGTCCTGGAAGATTGAACTCAGGGATACACTTCCCAAGGGATCCCCAAATTGGCAGGCATCACTGGGACTTCCTTCTAAAATAAGATTTACAGTTTTTGTACACTTGCAATGGGTAGCATCTTGCTGATTCCCTCCATGAATAATTCCTTTTATCTCTCTACAAGATACTTCATTCATGGCAACACTAATCTGTTCAGAAACCATGATATCATTTGCCCCAACTTTGTTGATGGTTCTTTTCTAGTGTAACTGCCATCTTTCCAAATCATTCCCTTGTTCCATTTGCTCCAGATTCTCACTGTATTTCTGGTTAAAAGCTGCCAACAGTATACATGTCACAGTTTGAACACTGGACTGCCTTAAAATTTCCTCTGCTAGATTAATTAGTGCATTATCTGTATCGCATAGACAATATATAGAAAAACTTTCTGCTAGATGTATAACATGAAGATCTATCCATCTGTCTATCTATCATGTATATAGGTTTTCAATGTATAGTTTTTCTATATATTGTCTATCCAATACAGATGATGCACTAATGTATATAGATAGATAGACAGACAGATAGATAGACAGATAGATAGATAGATATCAATATAGATATAACATCTAGTAGAGCTGCAAATCAAGCTCTTGCTTCTGAATGACACTTCCTTTTATTGTCCATATTCTGGTCACTTCCTGGGCTTTTGAGCTCTGATATGAATCATAAGTTGAACACCACTCACAACATATTAACGGTTTTCTGGGCTACTTTTATAAACCTTTCCCAATGCTTCTTGCCAATGAGTTCCAAAGTCTTCTGAAACTCATAGATGGGTATAGATACAGCAATAACCCCACTCCTGGAAACAATTCAAATATTTCAGATCTAAACCATAACAATGACTTATTTTAATAGATATTTATGTGCTTTGTGGTGTACCTTGGAAAATGTAAAATCTAAAACCATGATTCATAGAGTTATGACAGAGGAACAAAGAAAAGGGTCTTTTTTTCAGCATTAAGAATTTGATCTGTCCATTGAATTTGGTAAGAAACTGTGAGTTACCTAATGATTCTTGAAGAATCCTCTTTGCTCCCAAAGGAAGGAGCACACTAGCATTTGCTACCCTTCAAGCTGAGAAGACTTGGTAAAAGAGAAGCAAGAACCAAGTGAAAAAACAATAGAGTGGAAACATTCCACTGCTGCTCTGTACAGTCCACTTCCAAACTCACCACATGGCTTACCCCTCAAAACCGTGAACTTGTTGCCAAAACCTCATATATGGGACCTAAACCCAAATAAAGGGGAAAAAATTAAAACACATTTGAAGTAAGCTAAATGGAAAGAGAAAAATATGTAAACATATTCAGACTAGAATGATCGCAGTTAAACAGAATTATTGAACTAATATTTCGACAAGAACTTAAATGGTGTTATGGCATATCTAGATGTCTTAAAACCTCATTTACTTATAGATGGGGAGTTTTGAAAGTTTCTAGATTAGGGTGTGTAAATGTGGAATGAGAGTATGCTACTAAGATTGAGTGCCAATAATAGAAGCCTGACCCTGGGTATCGGTGGCACCAATTAGTAGATTGTAGCCTGGATAGAATAAAAACAGACAGAAAAAAAGCAGACTGACTGCTGCTTCTTGTCTGTTGCTGTCTTCTGCCTGTTCTGCAATGCCCATCTCCCATGCTGCCGTGCTTTGGAACCAGCCAACTATGGACTAAAACCAGTAATATTGTGAGCTGAAATAAACCTTTCCTCCTTTAATTTTGAGTGCTGGATGTTTTATCTCAGCAATGAGAAAAAATACACACATACATATAAAAAAATAAATATAATTCAGCTTCAGGGCAAAATTTTGTGATAGAGTATGAAGATTGATTCGATCACTGAAATACTTAGTGACTGAAACAGGGGGCATACTTTCTGTTGAAATATAATTGGATGTGTGTAAAGCAACTAGTGCTAATAACTCCAAATAAAAATCTTACAAAATATAGAAATCCTAAAAATTATGACAAAAAGACAGGAGACCTAGAACGTGTAGAATAAAGACTGCTTACTATGTAAACACTAGGATTTCTAGAAATCAAGAGAAAAAAATGGAAAGAACTTAGAAAATTAAATGTTGGAGTTGATAGGACAATAATTAAAGGTTGTGAAGACAGGAATAGAGACAAAAGGGATAATTCAAAGTCCCCATGTTTAACAACAACAACAAAAAACTTTGAGCACATATATAAATTTCAGAAGAAAATATGAAAGAATTTTTTTTTTGTGTGTGTGTGTGTGTGTGTGTGTGGTACTGGGGATCAAACTCATGCCCTTGTGCTTGCAAGGCAGGCAGTGGAACCACCGAGCCAAATACCTGGCCCCATGCAAGAACTTCTTGAAATAATGAAGAAATTTTGCAACAGAAACTAAGAACAAAACTAATTAATATGTACCTAAGAGATCTGGAGAACCCTCCTCCATTGTTGGTGGGAGTGCAGACTAGTGCAACCACTATGGAAATCAATATGGAGATACCTCAAAGAGCTTGGACTGGAGGTTCCATTTGACCCAGCCATCCCTCTGCTGGGTATCTTTCCAAGAGAACTAAAAGAATCCTATCACAGAGAAGTATGTGCACCCATGTTTATAGCGGCACAGTTTGTAATAGCTAAATCTTGGAAACAACCTATTTGCCCATCCGTTGGAAACTGGATAAAGAAGTTGTGGTTTTTCTATAAAATGGAATATTACTCAGCCATAAAGAGCGAGAGAATAGATTCATTCATAGGAAAATGGATACATATTGAAGATATACTCCTAAGTGAAATAAATAAGTCCCACATGTGTAAATACCAAATAGTTTCCCTGGTGTGAATATTCTGCAACAATGCATAAGATTCTAATAAGATTACTGACATTTAGAAATGGGAAGAAAGGAGCTAAAGGTGTAGGGAAGGTGGGATGGGTAGGGGAAGAGTAAAAAGGGAAAAGAAAAAAATGTGAGAGAATGAAAAGATGAAAATAAAGTGTTTGTAGATGGGTAGGGGAGGAGGGGGTGAAGGGAGGGCAGAGGTAAGGGGAAAAAATGAGAATCAAGACTTGCCATGTAAAGGTACATGATCCCAACAATGAATGTAACTGTACTGTATCCCTAAAATGTACCAATAAACTCAATAAAATTTAAAAAAAAAAGAAAAAAAAAGAGATCTGGATAAGTATAAATCTTGATTTTTTTAATCATAAGGTAGAATTGGATATTGATTTTGTCTATATTTTAGGTTGTATTTTTCTTAGATAGAATAATATACAGAAAACCCCATGATGTCCTCATTATAAACTAGTAGAGGGTGGGGATTTAGCTCAGAGGTACCGGGGATCAAACTCGGGTCCTTGTGCTTGCAAGGCAGGCACTTGAACCACTAAGCTAAATCCCCAGCCTTCAATTAATTTTCCATATTATCTAATTATAGAGCACAGAAGGGGTTCTGGTGATGTGAGAGATATAAGAGGGAGGGGCTGGGAAGAGGAAGGAAAGAAGATCAAGATGAAATATATTTGTACCAATTCTGCAAAACAATTGTATTTATTATGACTACAAATGTATACTACTAAAAATAATTACATACATATAATGTTAAATGTAAAGTGAAAAAGCTATTCAAAAATTTGTATAAAGATAAATTTGCATGAAATATAACTTTTTCAGCATAAAGCAAATATGACTTGATCATATCATATTCTAATTAATATGTATTTTTCATTATTAAATGATAATGACTGAGGAAGAAATTAAATTTTAAGCAGTATTCCAATCAAATCATCTAGGAAGTCCCAATGATTTACTGACAAATTAAGCTAAACATATAATGAGCAGGTATTACATATGGTATATAAAGTATTCATCACATTAAATAGTGGAAAGATTTAAATTAATTCTCCAAAGCAAACAAGGCAGTTCTTAATATTTGACCAAATGTGTACACCACCCCCCAAAAAATGGACCAATCTCATTTTTAAAATATAGATGTATAAACATTAATAGAAAATACAATTTGATAATACACAAATAGTACAATTATTTATCTCAAGACATCAGCAAAAAATGCCCTTTTTTATAAAGGATCATAAGAAAAATACTTTAATAGTATGGTCTTACCTCTTATTATTTAATGACTGTCTAATGAATTCAATAAAAATGCATGATAAGCTTTTTAAATCTATCAAGTCATTTCCAAAGTCAATCCTATGAAGTAAATAAAATGATTATGCATGTTTTAGGGAAGAAAAAAGCTGAAGTTTACAACGGGCATATAATTCTCCCTTCATTCAGAGCATAAATAACCATGCCAAGCCCACGCTCAAGCTGAGCTAGCAAAGCATGTGTGTGTCTCACACACACACACACACACACACACTACCACAAAGAAAGTACCTCAAAAGTGTTCTATAAAGTGTGTACATAACCATAACTTAGCACTGACAGTTTACTGATGCGAGAGGCGATGGGATCTTTAACAGTTGTATTCTAGTTGGAGGTGGTCAGGTCATGTGGGCTATTGCCCTCAGAGGATTAGCATAGTTTTCATGGGACACCAACTACAAAATTGATGCCTTCCCATTTTCTGCTTCCTGTCTGTTCATATGATCACTCTCACATGTGCTCCTTTCAGTGTGATGCATACCTAAACAAAGCCCAAATCAAAACAGTGCCCAGTCTTAGACTGCCTAGAACATTGTCAGCTACACAAAATTTTTTTCTGACAAAATGCCTAGCCTCAGAGATTTGCTATAGTAATTGAAAACCAACTAATGTATCTTCTCTCAAATTATAAACTTAACTGTCAGCTGTGTTGTATAGTTTGAATCTTGAAGGTCCCTATATTGAAAGTTTCATTTCCCAGCATGTAGTGCTATAGGAAGGGAAAGCATCTTTGGAAGTGAGGTCTAGAGAAAAGAAGGTAGGTTAGCACGGACATGGGCTTGAAGGGGATATTGGGAGGTCACTTTCTTCCCTTCTATTTTTATCTCTGCACTGCCATGAGGGCTGTTCTGCCACATGCCGTCTTCATGATGTACTACACTTCCACAAAGCCAAAGCAGCAGGGTCACAACTCTGAAACATAGATCCTTCTTCTTTTGAAGTATATTTATCTCAGGTCTTGGCTAGGAACAAAAGCTGACAAAGCAGCTCTGACCCTTTGTATTGAAAATCCAGCTTTTGCACATGGTTTTTATGTAAATAGTACATCACATGAAAACATCTGTGATTTGCGTCTGTTCTCTCTTCCCATACTTGCCATCCTTGGGAGGTAACATCCCCTACCAGCCTTCTGGCTAAACATCTCAGCAGAGGAACAGAGAAATAAAGGGAGGTGAGAGTGAAGGCCAAGGCCTTCTGTAGTGAACATGTGCTTGATTGTTTATATAGTATCATTTTTTCTTCCTTAGATCTATTCTGTTTCTGGATTTTGTTTTCTGGAAAAGTATTTGCCTAAAAGGCCTGGATTCCTACTGGCAACAACTGCCGGCCTAGATTTACTTCTACTTGTTCCAGCCATTTCATCTGCTGGGACTTAGCTTTCAGGTAGCCTTAACCTTTCCTTATGGGAACATTGCACCTCTTTCCCTGTTCTAAGTTTTCTCCTGGACATTCAACTTGCTGCTTTATGCACTTCATCTGACAGTCATATTTCTTGCTCCCCAGGTCGTTCGCTCTTATCATTAACATTGTCATGGCTAAAAATCTTCCATAGCAGTTCCCCAATGAGTGAAAGGATATTTTGGGAATGCCAGCTGGTAATTAAGATGCAAACCCAATCTCACAGCAAGGTGAATAGAAATGCAATATATTAAATATATTTCCACAGAGCTTCCAGGAACCATTCCCATTTTTCTTTGTATGTCCCTTTTGTCATTTTGTGATTGTGTCACCCTGTCCCTCAGAGCTGTAGTCTCTGTCTTTTTCACCCTCGCTAACAGGATGCTGCTCTGTAGGGAGTTTACCTTATAGATCCGAGGCTTTTGGATGCAAAGTGAAGGAGAGGCCTGCAGATTGTTGATAAATTTGCTTTACATTAGGAATATTACCTTGGAAATGTTCGCTTTTCCTAATGTTTCAAATGCTTGTTGTACACGACAGGCATTTGCACTGTGAGACTCCGTTCTATGAACAGATGGTGTAGCACCACTCGTGGTCACGAGGGATAGTTTCCTAACAAAAAAGGTTTTATTCTCCCCTGTCATTCTCTTGCGTATTGCAGAACCCCCGCTTCCCTTTTATTTTTTTCTTGGACAGCACATACTGCCTTGGCCACAACTTCACGGCAGTTTGCTCATTGATCATCATTAGCTCAGAACTAATAATAAATCTTTTTTCATTTTCTCCCACTGGGATACATTAGGGTTATGTCTTTGGAAAGTAAGTCACACCAGCTGGGTTATCTCTGTTGTCTATGCGTCTGGTGGTAGAATATCATCATGAGGATGCATTTATGAATCCCAGAATTGTTATTCAGTATTTTTTTAAAGCGGACTGTGTCTCATGTACCACAGAGCAGGTGTATGTATCTATAGCAGTGAATATGGAAAAGGAAGCCTCAGCCATGACCTTTGAGGTTGAACGAGTTAGGATAGAATTTAGTTTTATGAGGCACATTTCATACTTAAGATTTCTGAAAGACCTTTAAATATAATGAATTTGGCACTGGTAGACCTGGAACTGTGTAAGCAAATAAAATAACTTCCCTAGTCAATGCAGGGATATTTTTTGCTGATAACTGGAGAATTTAGAAAGTATTTCTATAATATATTTTACTTTTATAAAAGAAATCATCATCTGGGATCTGCTAATCATATTGTTTTTTTAATTACTAAGGAATTTACTATGTTTCTGAAAACAATTTATGGAGATTAAGTTTATGTCTATATAAGGATATAGTCAGATGGCTTCTAAAAGATCCAAGTGAACTTTCAGCCGAAGCAAGGGGAGCCAACAACCCAAAATCTTTACCAGTGAAAAGTGTATCTCAAACCTTATACAACATCAGTGTTACTAGTTTTAAACAAACTCTTAAATTGTTTGCATCACAGAGGTAGCAAAAATGATTATCTGTATGGCTCTAAATAATCACAGCTAGCAAATCTAGGAGAGAATTTGGTTATCATTCTGCCCACTGAAACTCTTAAAGGTTAAGTAACATTATCAACCCAAAGCAATTTCACAGTGCAGGCTGAAAGAATAAACCTCCAAGGACTCCTGTTTCAAAGCTCTCCATCCTTTGAGTCACCATTTCTCCTTGTTGCCTTTCTCTCACCCCATCTTTCCACAACTTAGGGATGTTCTCTTGTTCTTCAAATTTAGGCTAAATGGGCAACAGGGACTCAATATAGACATATATGTACACTACCAACTGGAAAAAATAACTTTTAGATTAATAACTAACTAAAGGTGTAAATAAGATCCAAATGGTATAATTGACAATATGAAATAGGAAGAAAAGGGCTAAAGGTGTAGGGTAAGTGGAAAGGGTAGGGGAAAGGAAATAAGGGAAAAGAAAAAGTATGAGAAAACACAAAAATGGAAAGAAAGATTTTGTAATAGGGAAGGGAGGAGGGGGTGAAGGGAGGGCAGGGACAAGGGGAAAAAATGAGAACCAAGACCTGTCATGTAAAGGTACAAGATCCCAATGATGAATGCAACTGTACTGTACACCTAAAAAGTACCAATAAACTCAATAAGAAAAATAAATAACTAAAAAAAAATAACTAAAGACTTTGGAAGCTTTGAGAATCTTTAAAAATCAGTTAATTGAAATTTTGGTTTGAAGTTTGTACTTTCATATAACATGGGCCTGACTAATATAGTATGCTACATTTCTATATTATATGCCAGAACACAATATTAGAATGTGATAAAAATTTTGAACATGCTTATTTTTTTCCAATCTAGAGATAAATCATGGCTTTCAGCACTATTTAGAATAGTTGAGAAATCAGGAATAATATAAGGCTATTCTTACTGTCTTGGTCTAGAGAGACAATTCTGATCATTTAAACCAATATGTTCTGTGCTCTTAATTTCTACTCAACTTTGGAAGGCCTGAGAGGTTTTAATTACAGATTTGCCTTTTTGGTGATGTTTTTCTTGGGCAAACAATGAAATTAGTTTGCAGTCGATGAGTAAATATCAAGTGACCACAGGGGTAAGCCCAGCTTGATGTTATATTTTTGTTGTAGACAGAATCCATATGTACAGAGGAGAGTTGGCATTACAGAAATAAATAATGATTATATATAAAGAATATGTTCAGGAAAGGCATATATTTATATAGGGGACATAGGCTAGAGGGAAATAGAAAAGCCAGAGGCAGAAAAGTTGTAAGCATCTTCTTGATATATCTGGGAAGACTCTCTGGAATGAGAAAGAAACAAATGTTGTTATCTATGTAACCGTTCCTCCATCTATGAAAAATAAAGCCAAGGCCCTACACAAGCATGACTTTGGATACAGATGGAAACTAGAGGTCCTAAGAACTTTAATGCTACTAAATGTTGCTGCTGTCAGGAGTTTCTGAGAGGAGCTCTAAATGGGTTGTTGTTTATTCTACTGCACTTATTTATTGAAGAAAAAGAACCCATGAAATAGTAATTAAAATAAAGAAGCCAGGGAATTTATAAAGTTCTCTATTGTAGGCTGGGACAGCTGAACAAAGTGAATGGGGAACAAGAGATTTTTATCATCAGAATTAGAAAAAAGAAAGATGACAAAATGCCAGGTTAGAGTTTCCTACTGTGTGGAAAAGGATTCCTAATTTTGCAAAATGAGAATATCAGAAGAGATACCTGGATTTCTCGCTTCTATTCTTTGTGCGAATGGAGCTATTTCCTCATTTATTATTGTCCTTGCAATCGTTTTTCTTCTCCATTTCCTGTATACTGAAACATGAACATCTGTTGTACCAATTAAACTAAAAGAGCAGGGGTCTAATGAAGGCCTCTCCATACTCCTGGGGCTTTAAGAAGAAAATTTGCAAATCATTATTAAGTACCTCCTCTTCCTTCCTAACAACTTCTATGACATTCAGTAGATCTTGCCATCCAAGGTATGAGATACTAAAGTAAGCAGGGAACTTTAGGAGAGAGGCAAAAAAGAAATAACTTTATATCTGCACACACATACATCATTTCTCTTATATTTTTCTGTTATATTCCTATTCCTCCCAATTTTCCCAATAATTAAGATTTTCTAAGAACTGGCTTTTGCCAAATTGAAATTTTCCTGTAGTGACCATAAGAATTATCTCAGTCTTTTTTGTGACAGTTACCCCACACGGCTGTTCTTCTATTTCCTACCCATTAACCACAGGCTATATGAAATTTTATCCAATTAAATTTCATCTCTGGAAAATGAACATCTTGATGAAAGCAGCTGACTCTGGCAAAAGTTCATGCATGCACAGCAGAACCTGATGCAATCGAAAGATTCAGTACATCCCACTCAATATGCCTCCTTGGCAGCAAGCACAGGCTATATTCATTTCCTAGCCAAAAACGGGCTTGCCTTTGCCAATTGGGGATTAGCCATGAAGTAACAGGAAGATAACTGGGAAAGTAGACAAGAGAACTGGATTCAAATCCAGCTGACCTGACTAGCTGGGGAATTTCTGAGTAAATTGCTGAATCTCATTTGGTCCCAGTTTCCTCACCAGTGTAATAGGCTCTTTATACCTGCCTTAACTCTTTCATACGATATGTGTAGTTTGTGTACAATGAAATGCTATAAAGTCTCACAATTATCACTATGAAATAAGCTACAAGTCTGTAGGTTTGTCACACAGTTGAAATCATCCAAGTTGAATGTTATTTTTCACTATTCAGCAAACCAAGAATCTAATAAATATGGAAAGAAATGACTTTTGGTGAGTGTCCTTGATGTTTGACAAAATGGGAAAAAATGAAAGCGAATAGATTAGTTTTAAAATACTATATGCTGACACAGAGACGAGATTCTAAATTTATTTTTCCACATTTTAGCTGAAAATGCTTTACCTGCCAGAATTGGTTTTGGCCAAGACTTCAAAAGCTTTCCAAAGAGTAATTACTACTGTAAAAATAAGTGGGCTACAAGGAAAACAAGTAGGAGGGATCCAGATTTCTCTACTATTTAGCCAACTAGAAAATATTGTACCAGGAACATTACTGGATAATAATAATGTGGCCTAAAATTTAATACTGATGATTGGATTTTTAATAAAACAAATAAAATGCATTTGTCATACATTATAATGAGTTAATTTGTGAAGTACATATTCTGTTACATACTGGGGGCAACAAAATTGAGCATAAAGATTAAGCTAGACCTTTATGATACAGCTGAGCTGAAGCTAGGCATTTTATGTATTTAAGATATCAGCAAAAGAGTGACAATTTGAAGAGATTTAAAAATGAAATGAAAAAGATATCATTAGTAGAAGAGAGCTCATCTTTGGTGTAGATTCTAACAAATGTGTGTCAAAATTTTATTTAGACTAGATGCATTTGGACTCATTCCTTTACTTCTATCTTCATCTAATTAATGAATCCTCATCAGTTTTTAAAATTCTATGATCCTGAGTAAAATTATCCATAGTATGTTGTTGTATGCTTTTGGAAGAGCTTGTGGAAATTTTAGATAAAGTCTCACAGACCAAGTAAAATCTAAGCTATTCTTTGACAAATAAGTAATTAATGTAGAACAGAAACTGAAAGAAAATTCCTGAGGAAAGAAACACTGTGTACAAGGTTCAGAACATAGAAGATGTGTTGTAGAAATGAAGAACCAAGCGAAAGCATAAGTTAATAAATGAAGTAGTCATTTGTAAATTAAATTAAAGTCAGAAACGAGAGATTTTTTTCATGGCTAAGGAATTGTGCACAACAGGAAGTTAGTAACATTTACTGAAAGTTCTAAAATCTTTCTCACAGATCTACTATTGCCTGACACAACTTCAACAGTATGTAATGAAGAATTTTTCCTAATATCTGTCTTTAAGGTAGACATTTTTGCAAAGTAAGAAATCCTAAATCTGTGGTTTCAATGTCTTTCTGAACATTACTTCCAACGTCTTGATCTCCATAGGTTCTAGATTAACAGGGCTTTAAGCAAAATGAAGGCACTGAATTGTGTCATTGAGTAAGGTCACTATTCAGTCTATAACGTTTGTGTTTGGATCTTGAAAAATAAAAATGAAAAATGAAATCTATCATGGAGAAGATGACCCGAACAAAAGAGTGGAGCCATGAAATTCACTGAATTGTAAGTGAAAATATTCCAGATGGATGATGAATTTTTATGTTGTACACAGATGTACTAGGAATGTTAGTATAACTGCAATGCCCAGAATGGACCCAAAATTAATGCACAAATTAAAATCTGTTATAAAGCAACTGCCCTAATAAGGCCAGAAATAATCATGTAATTTAAGAGAGCAACAGTTGAAGAAAATGAATTTTTATTTTATATATATATATATACATACATATATATAATATTTTACATATACACACATATATATATATATATACACATACATATTATGATACATACATATATATAATATTTTACATATACACACATATATATATACACATACATATTATGTTTATAATATGTATGTATATACATATGAATAACTAGTCGAATTTAAGGACTAACAGTGTGTAAATGACAGCCAAACAAAGAGCAATTTTACTGGAAATTAGGAGATTTGCATTCTGAGAGTTTAAGATTCAAGTTACAGATGAAAAAGAAGACTGGATAAAAGATATTGCCTCTCCTACTCTTCCAGGATAGCTTGACAGAAATAGCACTATCTTGCCAAAGTGAATTTTATCAGATGTAAAATAAAACGCAATAATATATGGCATAAAAATTCTTATAAAGAAAGAATTTGTTCATTTTATTTCTGATTATGGTGTTCATTCTACAGGGAAAATCTTGTCAAAGATTAGGTATCAAGAACAACCTTCTTCAGAGGCCAGGGTTTAGCTCAGTGGTTTGGTGGCCTGCCTTGCAAGCGCAAGGACCTGAGTTCAATCCCTGGCACCAAAAAAAAAAAAAAAAATTAACAGCCTTCTTCAAATATAAAAAATAAATAATACAAGGACATAAAAAATTTCCAAGACTTTAAACCTACAGAGTTTTTGAAACTTAATTTTATGTTCTCATCCATCTTTCTCAGCCGTCGTTTAAACAGTCACATTACTTCCTTTGCTTTTATCTCTGGACAGGTAATTAGAGCACCTCGATCTAAATCTGTAGTTCTCCACGCTGACCACTGCTTTCGCCTTCTCACCTTTTCCAGGTTCCTTTGCCTGGACCATTTGTTTCTGTCAAGGAATGTCAACAAATCTGTGAAAATCAATACTTAATAAGTTGCTGTAATGTTTTCGATATCCTGTTATCTGTTTAGTGTGCATGTGTTTTCTGTCATTCTTCATCACTCATTAAATCTATCTTGGAGTTAGATACAACTTAACATAAAGTTAATCCTTTCCTGAGGGGCCTCAAATTTCACTGTACCAGAGCCTGTCTGCTAGACCAATTTCCTTTCGGATTTGAGAAGAATAAGAAGATAGCGACAAAGTAAAAGGCCACATTCATCCCTAGCCGTCACAATCACAGTATATAAAACCTGCAAATGGAAAGATATGGACAAAAAGACAGATAATCACGTGGCCCTGTAATTCCTAGGTTAATTCTGCGTTTTAGTGGAGTTCATGATATTACCAGGTATTGTGTATCTTGACTGATACTATACGTAGATATAGTTCCATCAGTGGTTGAGAGAACAATGTTAATATTTTCCGCTATGACTGACTATACATTGCAAGTTGCTATTCTGTACCATCTTTTTCCATGGATATTGAAGTTCTGCTTTTTAGTATATGATAACAATTGTAATCCTCTTGATAAATTACTTTTACTTATCTGTCAAGGTGATAATATATTTGGTGTTATGTATCATACCTTGCATTGAAGCCTATTATATTGATTTTTGGGGCAGTCAGTTCAAAATTTATGCTTTTGGCTACTTGTGTTTACTTTTCGATCACTTTACTTGCCATTGTCTGTCTTTATATTTATAGCATTTCTACTGTAAACAGTACATGGTATAAAGTTGGGTCTTAATATTATGTCTTCTTTGATAATTTCTGCCTATTAATAAAAGTGTTTAGTATTATTAACATTTACTGCAATTAGTAACAGTTATAGATTTATAGTTTATCTTTTCCTTTTATATTCCTTTCTACCTATCTCATTCTATGTTTATTTTAGATTTTGTAAATTAAATTTTAAATTTAACTTTTAGATTTTTTTTACATGAAAATTCAATTTTAGACAAGGACAAAGACACTTCTCTTTGCATTATAATTTAGCTGCATTATGGGGACTATATCATATGTCTATAACTCACCCATGTCAATTTTTTCTCATTTTCAACTCTCTTGCAATTGTGTTTTTAACATATGCTTTTGAGGTATCAGGTAGTTGTTTTGTTTGTATTTGTTGCTCTGTGTAATATATATGTTTGATTTTGTGAGGTTTTCCTAGTTTACTAGAAGCTTATTCTTGTCTGCCACATATGAAGCATCTGATAATGACAACCTATAAGAAAAAGAAAGCAGTGTGGATTTGCCATTTATAAACTACTCATTGAAAGACATAAGAATGAACTTTATAGAGAACAGCAATCATAACAGAGGCAATAGAATGGTATAAGCATTATTAAATGACTTCATTGTTGAAGATGAAGACAAATCTAAATTAGTATTAACTACATAATAATACTGATGATAACAAATACTGGATCAAAACCAAACATCATGAACTTTAATGCTTGACAAATGTACCATACAGTATAGGAGAAAGGGGGCTTATATTGTTTAGAAGGGGTTTTAGCTGGAAGAGTAAAGAATAAGACTAGTGGTGGCTGAATCTAGGAGCTTTTTAGAAAACACACATTTAGCACTAGTATCTTTTGTAACAAAACTGACTAAAAAATTTTGCCAGGAAAGCATTTTGAGTAAGCTAATCATAGAGTTTTATTTTGATAAGGTGGGAAAAGGAGATAGTTTCCCATTTTCTTAAGAAATGTGTGTTCTAGGGGCCTGGAATTTAGCTCATTCTTTCTGCTGCCTGCCTCGCAAGCACAAGGACCTGAGTTTGATCTCCAGTACTAAAAAAAAAATAGATAGATAGATAGAGAAGATATATGTGTTCTAAAAACTTAAGAGTGCCTATTCAAATAAGAGTAAAAATGTAGAATTTATATTTCTAGAAAGGAAAAACAAAGTAGAAAGCATGTGAAACTTCAATAAAATGCAGAGACAATAGAAGCAATATATATATATATATATATGTAATACAACATATATATATATTATATAACATGCATATGTATGTATGTTTATATATATATATATATATATATATGAAGAGAATGTAGCATAAATTGACATGAACAAATTTAACTACATCAGTAAATTCAGTAAATATGACTAGATGCTTATTAGAATACAATGAATCTCAGATACCAAAAAAGACTACATGTTATTTACAAAGATCTATACTAGAACACAATTTATTCAGAAAGACTAAATGTGAAGAAACAAGAAGCAAACTTATGATATCTATATATAATATATAAAATATGTTTTAAATTAGAATATTGTTAGTGACAATGAGAAATATTTTCTAAAGAGAAAGGAATGCTTTCTTTTATACAAGATATAACAATTTTTAAAAAGCAAATTACTAAAAATATAAGATAAAGTGACATTGGACAGATTACAAAGAGATTTAAGACTGTTATTCAATCTTTAATATTATTATGGTTATCAGTAAGAGACATTTTAAATATTTTTCATGCATTATTGTACTTGACTCTGTAGGATTACCTTATTCTGAAAAAAAAAGAAAAAGAAATGGAGGAAGTCAATTATTTTCACAAATTGAAAATAGCCTTAAGTCAATACTACAAAAATCACAAAGGTACCAATATCGGTCTCTTAACTAATGAGACACAATGAGAAAATTGATGGAGCTGCAGTTTCTTTTATCTTTCCCTTTCCCATTGTTGTATTTCCAAAGAGTTCATTAACAAAAGGGGAAGAAAGGAAAGAAAAAAGTAAAATGAAAACAAGGCTGCTATGGGACACAGAGCTTACCGTGCTTCCTTAAAGATTATACTCAAGAGAGAACTGAGATGAAATTGTAATGTATTCCTGCTTCTAATTCATAAAGCATCCAAATTTCTCTCTAGCTCGCCATTATTAAAATGATCGCTCCCACCTCCTCTTTGATGTGCAAAATCTCTATTTCAGGGACAAAAATTTTCAATCAGTATTTTCAATAATAAGAATTCATGTTAATTCAGAGAAATAAATCTACAGTTTAAATTCCAATTAAGGCAGAAATGACTGATACAACATCAAAAAGCAGAGTTTCTGACATTTCATAACTGTGGTACTCTCTACTTCCAGGGCAGTGGCCATCAAATGTCTAGCGTTTTGTACTGGAAACAGCAGAAAGAGGAATACTGATTTAATCAAACAATAAATGCACAAAAGTTATTGAATGGAAGCTGTGAAGCCCATAGATACATATAGACCTGTTTTCTCAACATAGCATGCCCATCTTGTTTAGATAAATATCTTTAGGACACCAGGCTGCTGTGGGCTATATAATACACCTATTTCCCAGAAATCAATTTTGGATTTCTAGTCCCAAGGGAATGACACCTGTAAAGGAGCTTTGTAAGGGGTAACTAGTACATTCTAGTTACCTCTTGAAAACCTCATGAAGATGAACTAGTTACCCTACAAGTGCAACTGATGCCATCATAGAAAGAGGCCATGGTGCTAGTTCACTCTCTTTCTTTGCTTCGTGCAGACATAGGAAGTCAGAAGTGTGTAACTCTCACTCAAACCAACCATACTGGCACCCTGATTTCTGACTTGCAGCATCTAGTACTGTGAGAAATAAACTTCTATTGTTTGTGAACCATTCAAGCTATGGTAAATTGTTCCATTAGCTTTAACTAAAAAACTGGAACAAAAAATCTGACATCCTGCTCCTATTTGGGTAAAGTACATAGGCAAGGCAGGTTGTGACCGTCTTTATTTTCTTTTTATGTATAGATCCTTACTATACATTTCAAGATGAATTTGAACTTGCTATTGTAGACCCTGAATACCAAATACTCAGAGATCCTCCTACTTCAGCTTCCAGAGTTCCAAGACTGTAGGTATGTGCCATCACACCCAGCTAAATTGTGATAATCTTTCTTCTTGAAATTCATTATGCTAGTGGGAATGCAAACTTGAGTAACCATTATGGAAATCAGTGTAGAGCTTTCTCAAAAAATTAAAAATAGAAATTCCATTCAGCCATTCTCCTTCTAAGTATCTTCCCCTCAAAATGAAAGACATCATATCACAATGATACATAGATACAAATGGTTATAGCAACACAATTCATAACAGCTAAATCTTGGAAACAGTCCATATGTCTATCAAAGACAAATGTATAAAGACAATGTGTTATCTCTACATAGTGAAGCATTACTTGACTGTAAAGAACAATATATTGGAGACATTTGTGAAAAAAATGGATGTACCTTGAAAAGATAATAAGTGAAATAAATCAGGCACTAAAACTTAAATACCATATGGTTTCTCTCACATGCAAAACCCAAAATACAATTAAAGAGCAAAATAAAGATTGATAAAAGAAAACAGAGATAGATCGTGTGTGGATGATAAGAAAACCAGGGTTCCAGGTGGGAAAAGGGGAAGGGGAAGGGGACATAAAAGAGTTTAATGTTAAAGAATTTAATTATGTGTAATTTACATGTGCTAATCATCCATAATTATTATGTGTTGCAAACATGAATTTTAAAAAATTGCAAATTTGGGAAGGCATTCTAGAGAAAGAGAGAAAAGAATAAGGAGGGTAAGGAGAATGAAGATAATTAATATGTGTTAAGTATGTACCTACTTCCTAAGATGAATGTAAACATCATGTACTACAACATGTAATGATAAGAATAAAAAGAAAATTTCAGATCCTAATGGTACAATTGATGATATGTAATAGGAAGAAAAGGGCTAAAGGTGTTGAGGAAGTGGGAAGGGTAGGGGAAAGGAAATAAGGGAAAAGAAAAAAATATGATAAAATGAAAAAATGGAAACAAAGTTTTAGTTAATAGGGAAGGGAGGAGGGGGTGAAGGGAGGGCAGGGTCAAGGGGAAAAAATGAGAACCACGACCTGTCATGTAAAGGTGCAAGATCACAATGATGAATGTAACTGTATTGCATACCTAAAATGTACCAATAAACTTAATGAAAGAGAGAGAGGGAGAGAGAGAGAGAAAAAATTACAGAGATATTCTACACTGGCATATTCATTATTTGTCAGTTTACTTGTGCACTTGCCCCACTTGAACCAAATAACCTTCTTTGTTGCTTCCGAAATAATGCGAAGGGAGTTAAAGACTGCACAATACTTAAAAAATAAGTGGCTTTTTTGTACCTGAACTAAAGTCATAAGGTATTTACTGCAAAGGAATGTATATTATTGTGATTCAATACATCTCATGACTCAGTTGTCAAATGCTAAAGCTGAAGTGATCTACACATCAACTGCATTAGGTTTTTTATTAAGCTTATTGGTACATTTTAGGTGTACAATACAGTTACATTCGTCATTGGGATTTTGTACTTTATAAGGTGTATCACGGTCGCCCTGCACTCCCTTCATCACCTCCACCCTTCCCTATTTACGAAGACTTTGTTTCCTTTTTTTTTTTTTTCATTTTTCTCATACAATTGCATTAGCTTTTAAAACAATTTTATGGAAAAACCACTTTAGAGGAGAACAAGAATAGAAAAGAGTGGAACTTGGAATACAGGGAATATAGCCAAAGGGCAACAATTAAAACCCTTATTTTGGCCAGGCATAGTGGCGCAGGGCTGTAATCCCCACCCTCGGGAGGCTGAGGCAGGAGGATCACTGTGAGTTTGAGACCAGCCTGGTCTACATAGTGAGTTTCAGGGAATTCCAAGCTACATCGTGAGATCCCATCTCAGACAAACCAACAAACACCCCTATTTTGGGTTTGAGGTACCACTAGATGAGTCAAGATTTTTTTTTTCCAATAAGAAACATGTAGGGACGGTTTCATTATCAGGGTGTGTTTGACTAAAAATATTTAGAGCAGAGGTATTGATTTAGTTTTGCTTACAGAAGGCCAGAGAGGTCTGGAAAACTCTGTTGCACAGGAAAAGAATTCTTGACTTCTAAATCTGTGTTTGTCACTCTACTCCTCGGAGTGTGAAATTTGCCCCGTAAGGAAAGGCTTGCCGTAGTTGTCCCCTTTTATTTCTCCCAACTCTTCCTCCTCACCACTCACACTGAAAACGCAGTATGTGAGTACATATGTATGAGTGTATGTATATATAATGTCCTATCAAGGGCACAGCTGTCCCTCTGCCCTGTGAAGTCTAGGCATTAGAAACAACTAAGTCTCCCAGGCTCTTAAGTTATCTTTTACTCCCGATGTGAGCAAGACTTGCCATTGAGACCCTGGATAAAATCGAAGCGGAGCTTTCTTTAGATGTACATAAATTTTCAGGATGCCTTATTATCCACGTTTGTTACACTTGGTGTCTATTGGGATCAGGCAAACTCGTTTTAATTACATGGGAGTCTGAGTTTACAGCCCTACAGCCCATGTTTTGTTTTGTTTTGAAGGTTTTGAAGAAGTTTTCTTTCCCTTGCTTGTTCTGTTTTCCCACAGGGAAGTAGATGTTTGTAATTTTTCAGTGTACTGTTACTATTCTAAGTAAATATAAAATATAAACGATTTTATATAATCTAATTAGGATGGAATGCTACAACTTATCCATTATTTACAAGATTTGTCTCCTTACGGCTTCCTTGAAAATTGTTAATGCCATCTAGAAAACTCATTGGAATTCTAAGGTTTAGGACAAGACTGACTCAGAAAACGGTCTGAAAATGAACGCCAGGAGATTGAATTGTGGGAACAATTTTTTCTATATATACATAGACACATACATACATAGACAGAGGAAAAAATAAACAAAGTATATTTGTATTGTTTGACAGATAGGGTTTAGAAGAAGATGATGTGTAAGTAAATAAGAAATTATGGTACCCAGTCATAGGCAGCACTGCTACCCATTGTTTTATACCCATCAGCTTAGGCATTTTATTATCTTTTTGAACCTTAAGTGAATTTGTGGCTAAGATTCTTGATCTAGAATATTCAAGTGGATGCAGTTTACCCCTAAGTGTTAAGAAATACCAGGTTCCACTAAAATAAAATATGTCTTTGACTTAAGAAACATAGATTAATACAAGCCAAAACAAGAGAAATTCTACAAAAAGCAAAAAATTCCCAACTGTATTGAAAATGCTATATAAAAATATTGATTCTAAAGGCAAAAAAACAAAACAAAAAGAACATTGGGAGCAACAGTTTTAACAAAAAGTGAATTAATAACCTTACTGAATTAGTAATAGACCACGTAATCTGAAGTGGGTTTTTATGAGATCTGTCATCCAAGTATACGAGGTCTATGTGTTCAGTGTTTCATAAGTTATCTTCTAATGGAATTGGGTAGAAGTCAGCAGTACCTCCTGCAATGACTGTCATCTAAATGTAAGAGCAATGGAAAATGTTTTTAGAGATTATTCAGAACTGATCTCACTACTGAGTATTTCTTGCAGGGTAATAATGTGTGTGTTCTTCCAGCACTGATACGCATCATCTGCTATGTCTGATAGTTCAGTAGACTTACCTATTGGAGAGCTTCAGATGCTAATTTGTTTTAAAAGGATCCACACTTTGTTCTAATGCAATCCCTATCTGAGATCCACCAAGCATTTTAATAGGATAGTCAGTACCTCTCTGTCTAATGCAGACATCATTCTGTGTTAGCCTTTCCGTTATGAATGTTCTAGTCCCTGCAAACCAAAAATTTTGCCTCATAGAAAATCGTGCTGCTCCTAGTATTCTGCATGGCACTAACAGGAATACCTGTCTCAGGGCCCTATTGTACTAACCATGTTAGTTGTCTGCTGTCTAAAATTTTGAAAAAGAGCTATGTTAGCACTGGAGAGAAAATATCCCACTCCAATGTCCACATGAATGATTTATTTCACTATGTTGATACCTAATGGCCACAAATAGAAAATTAGAACATGTAACAAGGACAAGAAAAGTCTAAATATCACAAGCAAATACAAATGAAAACTGCAAGTATTTAACAAAAGAAATTTTAGTTAGCTTTCACGTATTGCATAACAGTGCATAAATCAAATTAAATACAGCTCACACATTAAACAGAGAAACTTTCTTCAAATATACTGTATGACTGTAAATCAGCCCTGGGCACTTAGCTTTGTAACATCATAGTGGCGTTCTGAGGGCCTAGGTATCTCCTATGGCCCCATTCCCTTTCCTTATGTTCTTGCCCTACTCCCAGCGGGGAGAATGAAGAGTTGGAGTTGACTCTAAACCAAAGATCCCAATAGTGTAGAATGAACACCTCAGAAAATGAAAGTAGCATGAAGCAGAGGTTTACTTACAGTACTGTGCACAGGAGGACAGAGCTGTCTGGCAATGAGCTACCCGGAGGAGAGACCTCGAACTGGGCTTGTCCAGGTGGGCTCTTTGCTCTGCCTATTCTTATTGGAGTTCTAAGCCAATTGGGGTTTTAGACTGTTTTGCTGGGATGAGCTTCTTGCCAGGGTGAGCTGTGGCTGGGGTGGGCTAAGGCTCATGGCGTTTTACAGGGTTCCAGTGTATGCAAGCAGGCCCCTGCCCTTAAAATGAACTGTTCTACATATGCAAAGATTTCAAAAAGGGCACCTTCTTCTAGTAAGCAGGTGGCCATCTCTATAACTGTCTGCTACTTCAACCTATAGCCCTATCTATCTCCTCTCTGGCTCTCTAGTTTCATTATCTACCCCTTCTAGTGCATTTAGTCTGCCTTCCTCATGGACCAATGCACCTGGAACAGTAAGTTGAGAATTGGTTTCTGGAGACTTCCAGAGTTGTTTCAAAGCAGATAAATTCGGTGAGGAACATTAGCACTGTGGACAGAGACATTTTACTGGTGCTCTGCAGTCCAGCATCAACAATGTCCACATGAAAACAGCCAAGAGCAGTCATAGCTGAGTACCCTTTTCTTTCCATCGTCTGTATTTGTGACTTTCCTTGTCCTTTCTCATCTCTTTTGTAAGAAAAAGGGAGAAAAGAAACAGCCACTATATGGACAAGTGTCTTCTACAAAACAAGCTTCAGAAATGATAGAATTTTTCCAGATATTTTCTCAAGTTTTTATGCTTTTTGTAAGCACTACAATATGTTATGGACTTTTCATCATTGTGTGAAGTAAGGTTTTTCAGAAAAATATCACACCATTCTGTTTTATTCATAACTTTCTTCAGTTAGCTTTGCACTAGAAGGTATGCTCAACTATGGAAGTAATTATCCTTGGAGATTTAAAAGAATTAATCATACTAAGGTAATTTTCAATCAGATAACTTCATTAATTGCAAAGGTTACTAATGACAACTACATTAATAAAACTGTAGTCAGTTTCTAATTTTTCTCTTAGTTTACTTATTTATAGTATTTGGCATATTCCTTTCTTCTTGACACATTTTCTCCATTTCTGGGAACCTACATTCTTCTTTTATCTCTAAAAGAAAATATTTTCCAAAATGAAGACACTGACTCTTCTCTTTTTCTAACGCCACTTAGATTTAGGGAGGATTTTGTCTAGTATTTAGAATTTAAATAATTTCTGTTTGCTAGTGACCTATACATTGTTTCTAGGAGTGCTATACCATGGTATCATAGATTGGGTAGCAAAAAAAGAACAGAAATGTATTCTCAGAGCTCTAGAACCTATTAAATTAAAATTAAAAATGAAAATACTAGTAGGACTATACTTTAATCTGAAAGCTACAGGAGAGATTAATTACTTTCCATGTATTTTCTTAGCTTCTGAGGTCCCTGGAAATGCTGAGCATTCTTTGGCCTGTAAAGATACAATTTGCGTTCTCCATCTTTCATGTGTCTTTGTGTCTTTGGCTTCTCCTATTCTTATAAAAATAGATAGCATATAGGCTGAAGAGACAATGCTATTACAATGTAGACCTAATTAATTATATCTGCAATGACCATATTTCTTAATGAAGTCCCATTCTGAGTATACAGGAACAATTTGCATGTGTATATCCAAATTCTCATTTACAGCTCTCTGTTCTCCCACTTTAAATCTGTTCCCCCAAACTCTCTCCATCTCAATTCACAACACATTCACCCTTCCAGTTCTGAGTCAAAAATCTAGAGGTGTTTTCTTCCTTTATGTTACATCGCACATCCAATCACTGAGCAAAGCTTGCAGGCTTAAAAATACATTCAGAGTCCAATATCTCCTTGCTACTTGCTCTCCTCCAAATTTAATCAAACCAAGTACTTGTGATTACCTCCAAATTAGACATACTGCTTAGCCTTTGACCTTCTCGAGTCTCTTCTCTACCATGGCCAGTATGTAAAGTGAGAAGATTAAAACAAATCTGGATATAATATTCTCTCTTCACAGAGTTTTGTAGCATCCCATCTCCATCTGAATACGAACAATGTCCATTTAACAGATTGTATGACAATAGACCTTTGCTTTCCTCTCTGATTACATCCCTCAGATCCAGTTGTGCTTCTTAGATGTAATTGACCTTACATCATTCTTTTTAGGCCTATCCTCAACTGCTTTATTTTCCTTTCTACCAACATTTTCTTCCATACTTGTCCCATGGCTTGCTCCATCACTTCTTTATTTAAATTTCTTCTTCACGTTAGCTTCTTGGAATGCCATTTAGAATTTCACTGTCGCAACTCTGTATTACCCTTGCTAATTGTATTTTTCTCCATAGACCATGCCTCTATATAGGAGACTTTGTAGCTCCTATACCTAAGAATGCAAATTTCAGAAGGACAGGAACTTTACATATTGTGTTCAACCCCTGATTTTAATATGATATCGAAGACTGATACTACTCACTATTTCCCAAAAAGAAAACTGAGCTCTGTTTGTCACAGTGAAAAGATGGAAACCGTGAGGACCATGTTTTAAACCAGCATGTTCTAGCTTTAGCTCTGTAGCATGAATAACATTTGCTCTTCTTCAGTGAGTCTCTTAATCTCACAAAAATTCTTTTGTGTAGACTCTCCCCCTTTATGTGAACCTGATCTGAAAATCACTGAAGCAGACTACAGAACTACACTCAGTCTCAGTCTGGCTGACTCACAATTTCCTGTGCATGTAGAAGGCTTGTAAAAGACCACTGTTATACTACAAATAACCAAATCCTCTATTTGCTATGGCTGAATGGACCTCTTTCCTATTATAAGTATTTTTAAAGCTTCAAACAGTGCTTCTGAAGAATGGACAATGTCTCTTTAGAGATGTTTTTAAATCTTAGGTCAATTTTTCTAATATATAGGAATTTATAGATCTCAATTTAGTTTGGATAAAAAAGAGGAAACAGCAACACAAATGCTAAAGGGAAAAATGCCTGTCTTCTTTATCTCAAAGATAATAAATATGCTGTAAATCCCTCAATGAATTTCTCCATCACTAGTTTAGATAGAGAGATAACATTTAAAAATCCATTGTTTCTTTTGTATTTTTAATTGATTTTAGTATTAGGATTTATCTTTCTGATATGGAAAATATATCTTTTTCTACAGAAACTGTAATATTTTGGTTAAACAAAAAAATGTTTCCCAAAGCATTATATTAATGAATGTTTATGAGTTTCAGTTCTGGAAATTCAAAAGGCTCCTGAGATACCTTTTCAGAGAGATCGATTCAACAAGACAGACATTTAGTTTTACAATAAACCAGGTTATTTCATGCAAGATGTTGATCTCTTCTTCAAATGTTAACTAATTTTCTCATTCTGAACACTGATCACTGTGAATTCATTTTCATTTCCCATTCATAGCCAAATAGCATTAAATAATATACCTCTACAGATCCACACTATAAGAGGATTTGAGTCTCTTTCAATTTTTCTTGTATTATGAAAACCCAATTAATTATGGGTAGAATTAACAATTCTAATGTAGGAGAGTGAAAAGCTACTTTGATTGGGCCAAACACCAACTTGTTAACTTGTCACTGAACTTTCTTCCTATCAAAGCCTAAAATGGGTTCAGCTGATACACTCCCAGATGCACTTTTGGGAAATGTGGTCTGGAGAATTACACACAATATTTGACAGGGGAGAGATCTGTCACAGTTCTTTCAAAATGCTGTGTGAACATAGGTTTTGTGATAAAATCAGGTTTGAAATATTAATCACAGCTAGTGAGATTTTTAAGATCTTTTTTCCACGATACATAAAGTGGCTTTTGACACAACAGAAAAGAAAGAAGAAAAATTATTTTTCTGTGATCTATTATTTTTCTGACTCCAGGAGATGTTAGAATTTTCTATGAATGCTTTGGAGACTGCTCAACTCCTGCCCCAGTAGGTGAATCATCAGGAAATTCATATTCTTATTACTCAACAGACAGACATTAAGTTTGAAACAAGCTTATTTTATGAAAGCAAAAAGAATTCTTTATATAAATTATGCCCATTGATTGCTAATTTTCACTCTCCTTTCTGCAGTCCTACAGATATGAGGCTACATTAACTTTACTGAGTCTACAAAAACAAGCAGTTGGACACCATCTAAAAAAAAGGCTTGGTAAGTCACAGTGACACTAAAGAGGAGGCAATGCTAGGAGAACCATAACTTTAAGCACATTTAGTGGTGAATTGGAAATATCTTCTGAGACACACTGAGGTATGTGGAAGGACTCCTTGGTTTCTTTGATATTCTTTATTTTGGATTTAGGACAGATCTAGGTGATGGCTAGAAGGTAGATTGAACACGAACATATTTTAATGGGGAACATTTTTT
>NW_022900942.1:43518897-43569655 GCF_012274545.1 Fukomys damarensis
TGAACACGAATATTTTAATGGGGAACATTTTTTTATATATGTAGTCATTTATTGGGGCATATTAAAATGAGTTTGAAAAATGTGGACTGCAAAATGTTTTTTTTATAGTATGGATAGGATGTTTTATTATTACTTAAAGTTTATTATGCTCATAATTACTACTTACAATTTAGAAGTTTGAAAGGTAAGAGAAAATTCCATAGAGAAAGCCCAACTGGTATGTAGACCTGTATGAACTGGTACGTAGACCTGTATGAACTGGTACGTGGAAGATGGTTAAAACTCTCTAAATAGTGCCACTCAGCGTTTGGCAATACATATCTGTACTTTTGAAGCACAGGCCTTCAAGCCTGGATCAATAGCATAAAATATCACAAATGATTTTAAGGCATTCATCCTACACAAGTAAGCATGGAGATACAGATACATATTTATATAATATATACATGGTACTATATTGGTCCACTGAGCATACATATTTTAACAAAAGATAACTTTTCTACTTTTGTAAATAGAAACATTGAAGCATAAAAAATCAAATATATGAAACAAGGGCTGAATCATAATCACAAGGTTTTAATTTTGATAATTTTAATTTTGATACAAAATGTTAAATATAGATTTGATAAATATGAATGTTATTTGTTTAGTAGTCAAACCATAAACTGGGTGAGACTGCTTGGCCACAAAGAGACTTGGCAACCTCTTGATGACTAAAGAGGACCTTGAAATGAGCCCTGACGATTTCCAATGTGTAGTAACCTAAAGAGGTCGCCTTGCTCCATCTGCTTCCAGAAGCAAGCATTTTGACTTTGGCTTTGATCACTTTCCACATCTGGTAAAAAATATTCAAAGACTCAAAATATCTACAAAATAAATGCTAAAAAATTCTACCTGACATCCATGAAAATCCACAACCTGGATGCCAACATACATTCTAAGTGTATTTCTCAAGAATTTTTTTGGTACTCTCTTAGCTGAAAAATCTTCCACCTGCTTCTCTAAGATTTCCTACTTTTGTGATTTTGCATGCAAAATGCACTTTGCGCATGACTTTCTTCTCTTGTGTGGAGTTTAGGGATGGTTATCAGGCTTCAGCATTCAAAACTCCTGAGTGTTTCTTTCTTTGGTATCACACATTTGTAAGTATTCACTAAACTCGACACAATTTTTTGTTTTGTGGGATGCATTTTAGTTGAACTTCAAATGACACTCTGTCAAATAAGGACTTTTTGGTATTTTCTAAAGTTTTTGTGCATATAAAAAAGTCTGCCACCTATGTATACACTCACATTCGGAAAAACACACTTTTCATAATAATCGCATCATTATAAAACATGATACAGGAGAAAAGATAGATTATTCTAAAAATAAATAGCTAGTAAAATGGAATCTGTCTTCAAATATTCAAGGTTTTCCCCCTTTGAATAAAAGCAGAATTGTTATATTTATCCTTTGTTAACAATAATTAAACTATTTATTTAAAATAAAATATATTTCACTTATTAAGAGAAGAATAACCTAAGAATTTGAGAGGTGAGAAATATTCCTGAACTAAAAATATGCAGGTTTATATTCTATGAACTTGTCTATGCATGGTCTAAGGACCCACTTATAAGACTGAGGAGTGAAAGAATAGACAGATAATTATAAACTATTTTTGAACTTAATGACTCAATTAATAACTCATGTAGTGTCCCCATCCAGCAGAAATAACAATTAAGGGTCACATATATGGCTGTATTTATAAAAGAGCAGTCCACATATATTTCATATAGAATTATTGTAAACACAAGTAGGAATCTGGTTGTAATTTTGTATCTCAGAGCTTCCCTTGAAGCTAAATGTGAATTAAATAGGAGCAAAGTCTACCAAACTTGTATTAACACTTGTGGTCAAAATTTCACAGGCACAGTAGATACATCCATGTGTCTAACCGAGCTGCGCATTTTTATTCCAAAGATCTGACATCACATAGATTTATTCATGAACTTCTTGCTGCCTTCACTGAGGCTCTGTGTGTTTCTTTCTTCCTCCTCTCTAGTCGGATGCCTTATTTGCTGCACACATTTTTCTAACACACCCTCCCCCCAGCCTTACAGCTGTGTAATTCTCGGTGTGGATGTGCCTCACTTTGGGCAATGGGCATATTTTGAAATTGAAATATGAGATATAAATTGAATTTATCTAAATTAAATCTTATTTGAATATGATGGAGTGTGTTATATTGAAAGTAAATATATAGAACAATTTAATTTAAATATAATTTTGTTTGAACAGCTATTAGTCCCTCCCATTTTAGGTTTCTCCCATAACTCTATTCAATTGAGTTAAAGAATAGGATGTTTATAACTTATACTGAATGTAAAAATAGTTCTCTGTTTCATTCTGTTCATTTATTTGCCACTTTATGGATGCTCATCCTGCTCTGTGTAGTAGATGAGTGTGCATTGTAGAAACTCCTAAAAATTTAACCACATCCCAGATCATCACTTGGGCATTTGAAGTAACTGAGTCACCAGAGAAATGACTAAGAAAGTCAAGTGACCAAACAAAACTCAGACTCACCACTGCATGAAGTTGAATAGTTGCACAAATGCACCGATATTTTATTTCAGACATGAAAGAAGACTAACTCATAATTTTAATTGTGACTACCTAGGGTACCAGCATTTTTATGTAATAATCCTGTGCTGTAATGTCCTTACAGTTTTTTAAATACAATATTTAGTTTCTTTTAATATGTGATTGATTTCGAATACTTCAAAATAAATGATGATAGAGAATTTCAATCTCTATATGCCTGCTATCTACTGATGACCAGGATTTTTACTTTCCTCCACTACTACCATTATTTTTGATAGGCAATTAGCTCATATTAGACCACTATGTATCAATTCATGGATATTCTGCTCAGTTAGACTTAGATATTGTTATCATTATTACATCTCAAAACACCCTGAACTTATTGAGCAGTTGAGAAAACCATTGCTCAGGAAGTTACATAAATTTCCCAATATTCTGCAGCAAATGAGAGGGACCTGATCCTCAATGTTTGTTCTGACTTTGTTGCATTGAACAACAATCACCTGGGGCAAAAATTCAAAGGTTTGACTTTTGATAAGACTTTCCTGACTTTTTAATCCATATTTTGGACAACATAAAATTTACCTATACAACAGTACAATTTAACAAATTTGGTAAATATTTATATATAAGCGAGATATATAATAAATATGATATATGTCAATAATGAACTCATCACTTAAATCACTTTTAGAATATGTTCATTACCCAGTAAGACCCTTCTTGCTCATTTACAAATAGTTGTCATCTCTACATTCAGACCCAGGTAACCACTAGTTTAATTTTTGTCTCCACAAAAATTTTTTCAAAGCTTAATTTCTTGAACATCAGTTTATTCAAGACAAAAATAAGGATAGTGATATAGTACTATGAAAAGAAAGTTGAATCATATGATATAAGGCAAACACACAAAAAAAACTCTTCATATGAAGTTGTTATGGTAATGTGTTCTTTGGCAGAACTCCAAATAGAAGACAATTTAAGAATAGAATAGAAGGAATTTAAAGGAAACTGAGAACTTACATTCATGCTCTGATTTGGATCAAACCTAGAATTCAAACTCAAATCAATCTGTCTCTCGCTGCACTTTACCAACTGGAGTATAATAGACTAAGAAATTGTTAATATTTCCCAGCTTCCACTTCACTCCCAGTGTGTTCCACATGCTGTAGGCCTCAAGAAGTGAGGCATCAGTTGAATCATCCTCTTCGGGCCTGAGAACGCCTGTTAGTGACACCAATTAAGGAAGAGGATGATAGAGATCTGGAGGCTATGTTGACACTTGTCCAGCTGGAACTGTGCTGAGACTACACCTTGAAGTCTTAAATCACTAAACAGCTGTGGCAGGGTAAGGATTTTGGAGGTCTCAGTCCAAGCAAAACTTAAATAAAAGTAATGAAGTAACTATCTCTAGATCCCTTGGTTGAAGAAATGTGACTTCCTGCATATGGTGACATAATGGGAATTCATTATAAAGTTTTACATTGAAGAATCTTTTCTGGGATTTAGAGCACTTCTGGGATTAGTAGTGGAATGGGTGAGAGAAATAGATGGAGTCCTGATGTTGACATGCTCTTTGCAAGTCGTACATAACCAATGACATGTTTGGAAATGCAGCCATTTCACAGCTATGGAGATCCCAACAATGAATGTAACTTTACTGTATCCCTAAAATGTACCAATAAACTCAATTAAAGCTGAAAAAAAAAGAAACCTTTAATTTTCTTCCCTCACACAGAGTAATTAGAGTCAACTCAAGTTATGTACAGATATTTTAAATTGCTAATATCAATCACATAAATGTATTTAGTTATTAGTTCATAGTGACTTTTACATTATAATAAAAACCTTGCCTAAAGTATAGTTAGTCTAGACAACTAAGTGTAACATGGGAAAAAGAAGAAACAATCCAACACCTCTAGGTACATTTTTATTCAATTCTCTTGACACAGAAAGGGGGATCTGTTTAATTGGTAGGCATGCTTAAGTGACCATATATGGAACTCTACCTAAAACATTTTACTCAGTAATTACTCATGAAGAAGAGAAACCTTGGAACATAAACAAAAATTATGTATCCAAATATTTGCTGACACTTTCATCAATTCCTAAAGTTTGTAATGTCTCTTTGCATGTTGAAATATTTTCTTGTTATAAGCCCTCGATTGAAATGTTATCGAACTCAGAGTTTTACTCCAGATCCCATTTTCCTATAAAAAACAACTCCATCACATTTTCATTTATAAAACCAATCCTGTCATGACTTCTTTTTTTTAATCACTTAGTTTGTTTTATTTATTTATTATTTATTTATTTATTTTTCTTTCCAGTACTGGGGATTGAACTCAGGACCTTGCGCTTGCAAGGCAGGCATGGTGCCGCTGAGCTAAATCCCCAGTCCCCTGTCATCACCTTTTTGGTAGCTAATTTTAAACAAAATAGCTTTTATTGACTCATAGGTAACTGTGCTCCAAAAATATTAATACTTTTTCTAGACTCTTTTAAGGCAGAGAATCACATTCACATTTCATTATAGTATATTGTTATAATTCTTCAATTTTATCCACAGTTATTTTTGTTAATATCTTATTAGGATTCACTTATGCCTCAACCTTGGCCTGAGAGATGTATCTGTAGGAAAAACAGTTCATATAGAGTAACATTTGTGGTACTATTCATGGATTTAGGAATCCATTTGGAGCTTCAAAATGTATACTCTAAGGATAAGGGAGGACAATGAGATTTGATTTCTTTTTTGTTTTTTGATACCAGGGATCAAACTCAGGACCTTGCACTTGTGAGGCAGGTGGTGGAACTACTGAGCTAAATCCCCATCCTACTGGGATTTAATTTCATTGCAGATATTAATGTTACTTTAGATTTAAATTAAAATAATTTATAAAAACTAAATGTTTATTTAGACTTTAAAATTTATTTCTAAAACTAAAATAAAATTTCTTTTTTTCTATTTACATAAAAGGTGAGTTGATTTATTCACTTTATAAATGTGAGGAAAGAGAGGCCATACCAAGACATGTAATGCATAAAAGTGCAGCTAAATTAAGAAAATTGGACCTCATTGAATAATACCAAAGGAATGTTCACTATTCAATTTCTGATATGAAAATGAATAATTTATAATATGAAATGAATAATTGACCTATGTGCCTTTAATTTATTTAAATTCAAACAATAAAGCTGGCGTTTGTCAATATCAATCATTAGCAATATAATTTTTAAAATACTACCTTCTTAAGACATCTCTAATCAATTCAAAAGCAGCGAACAGTAAACCTATACCAAGCTATTTTCATAGGTAGATTGTTTCCATTGTTTTGCTTGGGGTAAATCAGTATGTATACAATGGAAAATAAGTGTATATGTAGGTGCAGTTCATTGTGTGCCACTCCTCTCTTACCAAGAATAAAACATTCATTTGTGTGATCACAGTCAACCTGAGTATGTCAATTATTTTAAGATTTAAAATAACACTGCCAGATTAGAGTTTGTACCGATTTGTAACCTTTAATTTCAAGCTACCACTACATATTTACAATTTCAGCAAACGTTAATGTCTTTGGTGTCAAACTTATCATAATTGTTTATAAATTACATCCTTCTTCGACTAGCCAAGCTTTGATAGTCTCCATGGATATCACCCTGTGTACTCTCTTCCCTCCCTTGACTCTCCATTTATCTGTTGCTTTTAGAGGTCTCTTTGTCTCCGGGCCATTTCTCTACTGTCTTTTTGATATTGGAGGAATAGGTGTAACCCCCAACCTACTAGATATCCAAAATGCAAGTTCATCTTCTCTAAAAGTGAAGAATGTATTCTAGGAACAACAAAGATTAAGAGTAGGAAAAATTTATTGAAAGAAAGAAAACTCCTGTCTAAGAGACACAGAAGGGGTACCATATTTCCTAGAGCTTTTTTTATGTAACAAAGCCACGAGGTGAGGTGTGTTCAGGGTGAGACAAAACTATAAGACCCAAATTAAATTAAATGGTGGGCATGAGGTTGGGCAAAACCATGACCAGCCAATAAGATTACAAGTACAGTCACCCAGATAATGGGATCAAATGGAAAAACTAGTCACACACAAGAAATTTCCCATTTACAATATCAATCACTACTATCTATTTCTAGGGAAAGTGGTACTATTTTCTTTTTTTATAATGCTAACAAGTGAATGTGCCTCAGTTGTTCTCTATGTTGGCTCCTTGAGGGCTGGCAGCTAGAGGATGGCCCTGTCTGTCTACAAGATATCTAATTAACTTACCTGTCTACAATGTTCTTACTACCAGGCTAATTATCCTCTAATATGGTATGATTATTCACTTTATCATCATTAATTTATTCATTGATTTTATCATTCATTTGTTAAGCTTGAATTGTGTACCAGAGTTTCTGCAAAGCCCCAGATGTATTTAATGTTTCCTAAAGTCATCTTCCGGTTATTTAAACTGTAATAGTTGATATACACAAAGAATTTCAAATTTTCTGCCAATAATTTCCCAGTGCATCTTACTTCCATGGCACAATTGTTCTCCTGTAATATCCTGAATGTGTGATTCAAATAAACCCTGCTAATGCAAATGGTTTGCTTGCTTTATTTTCAAAACAATGTATACTACATTTTTCTCACTTTTCTGTTATCCTACTTTTACATTAACACTGAAATAGGCAAGAATCTTTTATTTTCTATTTATAACTTCCTTATAGATTTTCTTATCTACTATTGGCCCCCAATTTTTGTTTTGCTTGTTTGCTTTTTTGTTTAAAACAATGTCTCATTGAGTACTTTAGGCTGGATTTGAACTCACTGTGTAGTCCAGACTGGCCTTGAACTTGCAAGGATCTTCCTGCCCCAGACTCCCTAGTGCTAAAATTATAAGCATGTGCCACCACACTGAACATATCCTCTAAATTTTTATGTCTGTTTATTAATTAATGCAAGTTTAATTGCAAGTTGTAATTTCCTGGGAATGAGACAATGTGTGCATTATGTTGGCCTTTTCCAACAATTTAAATAGATCCAATGTCTTAAATGTTAGTAAATATAGGAGAGAAATATTATACGTCTATTTCCTCTAGTCTCACTTTCTTTGTAAAAAATCCCTTCACCAGAGCTCTCACCACAATTTCCCTATGTTGAACGGCTCTTGATGTATTTTTAAAACAATACGTGGAAAAAAATTAAAAGAGAAAGACTGCAAACTCCAAATATTTCATGTTACTAGATAATCAGATAGGTCAATTCCCTCTTGTCAAATTGTTCTTGCCTTTAGTTTTGTGTGTGTGTGTGTGTGTGTGTGTGTGTGTGTGTTTTAAATTTATCATCATTCTATCCATGATTATTGCCTACCTGTCCATTTAACCTTAATTTATCCATCCAGTAAGAATGAATAAGGGTTAAACTTGAAGAATAATGTAAATTAGTGATTCAACATTACATATTCAGAAGTTTAGGAAAGTAGCCACAACCATAGTTTAAATTTTCATTGTTCTTGGACCTTTGCTGACCTTTAGTGGTCCCAATTGCCTTCCAAAGTCAATGATCCACCTTAATCTTTCCCACATATCTTTCCTAATCCTCTACTCATTATCATGTGGGTTTACACTATCTGTTTTTAAAATTGTTTTCTGTGTCTAGTTCTATCTTACCTTACCGTTCAGATGGTTTGAGAAAAACAAAACTACTGTGTAAATCCACATTGGAGACATAAAAGAGAAAATAACTTGAGGGATGAGGACAAGTAAGGAGAATTAAATCTGGAGAAGAGCAAAGTTAATTTTTATTCCTCTATCCTGAATCCTCAAAAGGAATTGTTTTACCTAGAGAATTGTTTTCTGATATTAGGCACTTACTTCAAGTCATTCACATCTCTATTAAAATGTTCTCTGACTAGATAATTGTTAGTTGTTATTGAGCCAAAACAGGGAGAGGCAAAATAATCTGTGAAACTGCATAATAAAGCGAGCAATAGAGACTTGAAACAGAACAAAGAGAAAAAGCCAAACATATAGTTATTAAATCTGAAAAAACATCTGTCAAGAAATGCTAGAGATGTGCCCAATTTGATCAACTTATGTAATATTCCTATTTATGTTTTTCACACTTTTCCTGTTAGTTGCATTCACATTTTATTCTAAAATAGTGTTTTGAATCTAAATTCTCCCACCCTCAGATACAAAATGATAATTGAAATTACATAATAAATGCAATGTCTTTTCCATTTCTCCATCTTAAATTTTTCTTTGCATTCCAGACATTAGAGAACCAAATTACATTTTTGCATATTATATCAAAAGAAGTGCAATCACAATAACCATTTATTTCTCAGCATTTTCATTTCTTTTTTAATGAACTTTCCCTGAGGACATTCTCACAATTGAGTATTTATTTATTATAAGCAACAAAAGAAATCTTGATTGTTCCAGCTGTGAGAGAGAAACTTAGTTTGACAAGCATACTGTAGATGAAACAAGTAATAATAATAATGATAAGCATTTGAATACTGCGGAATCTGAAGAAACAAAAAGAAATGACGAGGCACTGGGGGAAAATGTTCTCAGTTCACCCTTCTGTGGAATATTTTACTTATCTTCTTCAAGATCATATGAAACTTCTTTGCTGACCTATTAGGACTGAACTTACTATAAATTACTTAAAAAAAAAAAACTTCGGTGGTAAAAATTCCATAATAAGACTCCTGAAAAGAAAAACTCTTTTGCTTGAATGTTTGGTAGCTGTAGTAACATTTGTAACAGGTAGATCATCTTTGTTCTCCTGTCACTTTAATTCATATACTCCAGGTCCAATGTTTTATAGCTACTTAGTATTCCTCTTTCCGTGCCTTACTTTATTCATTTGTTACACATTTCATGGTTGCGGGGAGCAATGATTTGTCACTGTTTATGTCTCTAAAAATGAATTCAATGACTTTATACCACATCTATATAACTTACTATGAGATTTACTAGTATCAGTTTGAAATTACTCATGTTATCAAATCTATCAGTTTCCAAAATATTAGGCAATAATGTAGTTAGTTAATGTATAGGATAAAAATGACTACATTAAAGTCAGAATAAAGGAAAGCAAATTCTTTCCAACTTCTTTGTCTACATTCTTTTAGCTCCTGGAAGTACAGAAACCAAAATATACTGTTATTCTCCTTCGATGATTGAGTGTGATTGTGTGTGTGTGTGTGTGTGTGTGTGTGTGTGTGAGAGAGAGAGAGAGAGAGAGAGTGAGAGAGAGAGAGAGAGAGAGAGAGAGGATGTGCTAGAATAGTCAAAATGACCTACAAAAGCCATTTATCTCCATGAAGATATTTATTAGGTTTCACATTGCCCATAACATTTCCCTCACTTGTAATTCTTCTTTGCCTTATGGAAATTTCAATTTGCTTTTTTAGCAAGAATATACTTGAAGAAAAGTATGCATAAATTTTCTGTGGATGAAAAAGAGAATAATTAACGAACTATCTCACTTAGTAAATACACAAAGTACAGACAAATATTGACAGTTCTGTTCTTTTAAGGTAAGTAAAGAAACTGGATTGCAGAAGAAGTAGTGGAGATTTGATTCATCATTCTGGAGGATAAAGTATTTAAAACACAGCTTCAGTGTGTGGAATTTGGCTTGATGAAGATCTTACTGCATGATATAATTTAGATGTGAGAACTCAGAGATTCTTTAACTATGTAAAGAGTCATTTAATAAAAAATATACTTTCAGGCAGACTACGGAGCTAAATGTGATAACAAAATCGTAACATTTTTAGATGATGTAGAGAATACTCCTATGAGTGTAAAGGGAAAAAATAAAGATTTTCTAAAATTGCACAAATAGGGAACACTAAAGGAAAGATATATTAATAATTTTAAATAATATAATAATTTTTACTTATAAACAAGAAAAAGCACCATATGAAAGAAAATAAAGTATTTTCCAGAGTGGAAAAGATATTTGTAATACAGAAAACTGAATACATGTGACTGCATGAATCTATGTAAAACTCCTGGAAAACAATCTAGTAGAAATCATTGACAGATTTGAACAAGTACTTCACTTAGAAGGAAACCCAAAGGGCCAGTGAGCATATAAGACATATGGTCTACCTAATTAGTATCAGGGACATGCCAGTTTAATACACTAGAATACCTGAGATGAGGAACCCTTGACCATACCAACTTTGAACAGTTTTGAATATATGAAGTGTACTGTATTAGTTTGCCCAGACAGCTAGAACAAAATATCATAGTTTGGGCATCTTTAACAAAATAATGTATTGTCTTGCTAGAAGTAAAAAAATCAAGATGTTGACAGAATTGGAAATCTTTAAAAAAGAAAATGGATCTCTTTTTTACTGAAGCTATTTTTACTTGCAGTCATAGTCAAATAAGTCTTCTTGTTGCTTTTCCACTTTTACATTTAAAGATAATAGAATAAATCCTCAACCCCATCCAACACAAACAATGTTCTTGTCCTATGAGTATGTAATGGCACTTTGATGGTATCTCAGTGATACAGCCCCTTCAAGGGTGTGTGGATTTGAGCCACAGGACAGTTAAAGTAAAAGTATGTAATAAATCTACACAAGTGACCATGGAAAATGGATATGAAACATTTTATTACATACTTGAGATTCATGGGTTTTCCAGAGCAAGTGGACAAGATACCAGCAACAAAACAAATATCAATTCAAACGAAACCTATGCTGATATCAGTCTTTACAATATTATACCACAATATATTTCGCTGCTTATTTTTGTTAGAAATTAACGAGCTTTTGAGTAGCCTTTCATACATGTATATATCGCTTCCTGTGAAAAATCAAAAGCATGGATTAATGAGACTGTGTCTCTGTACTTTTCGGGGTGTTTCTCTATAAACAGAGAGAGAGAGAGAGCGAGATTTGGATGACATTTCCCTTCTGTATCTCAAAGCTCACAGTTCTATCCGTACTGTTTTGGCATTTATCTGTACACCTTCTGTATTCAATGGATGCTTATTTTGCTATTTTAGTGGTTGAGAAAAATTTCTAAGATCTGCAATCATTTATACTCTTTTAACTGTGTTTCTACTTCATCTGCTGACTTTGGGAAAAAGGAAGTAAGGAATAACTAGCCAGGACAGAGGCACTTAAAATTAATTCCAGATGAATGGTCGACTAATGGGATGGCTTCTGTGCACCATTCTAAGAGAGGGGACTGACAAATGACCTTTTGAGAATGATTACAAGACTGTGACTCAATAATAATACTTACCAACCTATTCCAGACATCAGACGCTAAAATTGGGAATGGGAAAGGCAGTCTATTATTAACTGTGGGTTTCTGATTAATCTATGTAGCTAAGGGAGCTTGTGTTTCAGCCAAAATGTGAAGCTGTCTCCTGAGCTGAGGCCATTAACATGCCAGAAAAGAGACAAGGTTATCATTAAGGAGGTCTTAGGCCCTGGTGACCATAGTGAAGTCAAGAATGGCTCGCTAGCCAGCCAGGCAAAGCTGGTGAATAGCTCAAGCAAGTTCACTGAAAGCAATGCCAAGGCACATGTTCAGGTGGAGGGTACTTAAGTGTTTCCTCTTTTGGGATTCTGGTCAGCATGTGAATGAAAAGGTATATTTCTATGAGAGTTTTAAGAACTATAGTTTCTTTTCATTCCAAAGTTGTGTGTATGGGTAAACACATGGGTGGTATGGTGGTATGTTTCTCTGTGTGTGCATTTGTGTATGTACTCTTATATATTTGGGATGATGTTTGTAAAACCAAGAATTAAACTTTGGCTTTGAAAAATACATTAGCAACTACAAGTAGTGATTTTTATTATAAAAATTATATTCTCTCTCAAATTCTCCTTTTTCCTATAAAGAGTCCCAAACTAAAATTTACAAATGAGTATGTATCTATATGAATATTTTATCTATGAGATTCTCATTCTTCAACAGTGTTAAAAAATAACCCATTATTTAAGTCGTAAAGAAGTTTATGTCATTATTCAAAGCAAAATTATGCATAGTGAATGAGTTTAGATCAATAGATCAATTCCACGCAGTTTACTCCTCTTCCTATCTTTCCTCTTCATTAACACAGAATTACTAGAAAGCGTGGGTGTTCTGTGGAGACAGACATTTAAAATGTTGTGTGTTAATGAGTTCTTTGATTTATTTTCATGTATCTTTGATCAAGAATTCCAGTGTCCTTACATTTAAAATGAAGGCTGGTATTGATTTTTTCCCTTTTAGTCACCAATAGTATTAAAGGCAACAATGTTTATGATAGTGTTTTAGTGGGAAGAATAGGGTTTACATATTTTTGTGTTTCTTGTCATGGTTATTGTTACTGAGGAGAGAATGGGCACCAAGTTCATTGCTCTGTTACCCGTATAATAAAAATGGTGGCCCCACACTGGTACATAGTACCTGTTGAGAGGGTGAATGAGTTATCATATATTGATACAGTAGTGCATGGTACAAACATGAACCCTCTGTGTAGCTCTCAGTACCATGTTTAACTTACAGATATGAATATCTCTAAACAGATGTATTCCTCTTACAAAGGTGATTTCAAATTTGAATCCCAGACACTTTAACAATTTTATTTATCTTAAAATTATTATCTGCATTTTAAGCCCAGATAATCCATTCATGATTCTATCCACCCACTCCACAAATAGAAATGTACTTGATTTTAGTCACTTATTATTTAATCAATTTATTCTTTAATCAATCATTTATTCTTTCTAAAAACATATTTTCTCATCCATAAAATGATTAGCCGAAGACATATCTTTTTTTTCTTTTCTTTTCTTTTCTTTGAAACAGGGGCTTACTATGTAGTTGAAACTGACCTGGAACTCACTATGTAGCCCAGGCTGATCTCAAACTTACAGTGATCCTCCTGCCTCAGCCTCCTGAGTGCTGGGATTATAGGCATGCACCACCATGCCCAGTTTGACAGATTTCTGTGTATGATGTAGGAATAGAGATCACACTTTGCTTATAACACTACTGCTTAAATATAGCATCTATATTGCTGAACTAGTCATTTGATCATCTGCCTCACTGGACTTCACCTTCTAAATAATGCCAGAAGAAGGCAGTCTAAAATCTACATGACTTTTTATCATCCCCTTATCTCTAAATAAAAGTTAAATGTCCTTTGGTCTTATTCTTTGTCATCTATCTCACAATGACAATAACTTCTCCATTCTCATTTTAAGAACTAGAAGCAGTAAGAATAGATAGGAGAATCGAAGAAGGTGAGAAAACACAGTGTAGAATAATAGACCTGTTATCTGCATGATTTGCTTTCTGTTTCTTTTCACATGAACCAAGTGCAAGGCTACGGTTCCAACAATTTCAAGGCCCAGATTAATTCAACCTTCAGTATTTGCCACTCTGCTTGAAATATCAGCAGTTTTTGCAACGATGCCAACAGAAAAACAGAATGTGGGAAGAAAGGAAAAGAAAGAGTTTAAAAACAACTTTAACCCTGTAAGGTTGTTACACTCAGAAAGCAAACTTTAAATGGTGTGTAGGAGGAGTTGCATTTATCATTTTGCTCTTTTTATTTCTCATATTTACTCACTTTGCTCACACTTGGTAAAAATATATATTAAAAATTTACAGGTGTATGTGCTTGCTTCAGCAACACATATACTAAAAATTTACAAGTGTATGTACTAAAATTTATTAGTATTATACATTAATAAATATTAAGAATCAAGATACATTATAAACATACTTATATATTCTGATTCATGTTCCCTAAAATATAAACATAAATATATATAAATGTTATAATAACTTGCATGAATCAAAGTGACTCAGTACTTGCCAATTTATCTTATTATTTAATATTCATTAATACATACTTCATTCCTATAAATGTTAGACGCTGATTATTATATCTTTGGAGGGCACTGGAGTCAGTTCCATAAGCAGAAAGCAAAGAGTGTGACATTTATTCATTGGACTCTGAAATGGATCTGTAGCATTAGCGAATGAAATAAGGCCATGGTGCCCAGAGGTGTAAAAAACAAAAACCGAGCAGCTTACACAGTGGCTTAGGATGACTGTGCCATCCTTTTTTAAAATTTTTACTTGTTCTGGTATCAAGGTTAAGTTAACCTTTCTTTTAAGGCCTTTCCCAAATCAACATCTTTTTCCTGTCCTAGGCACCAAGTACTTTCTTTTTGCCTGTTGCCCCTTTTAAAAGAAAAATGATTCAATAAATATGTTCATATTTATTTAATGTGATATTTGTTTCCATATAGTTTTCATTCTAATGAAGACATTTGGGAAAAATGTAACATTTAACATAGATAAATAAAACATTAATAGTGGGGCTGCGGGCTTAGAATAGAGGAATTCTTTTCAGGATTGGAGATCATGATAATAATAGTCAGCTCATACTAATTAGAAAGCCTAGGCATGTGAAGGAAGAATTGGTCTCAACTCTCAGTTCTCCTGGTGTGGATGTGGATGTGCCAGAGATATCAGTACAGGTAGCTATATAAGAAAGCCTGCTCTCCTCGATGATAATAAAGTTATAGGTGAACTATTCAGATATCCACTGTGGAAAAAGCAGTCAGCATTTATCATTCCTAAGTCCACCATTCTGGCTATATACAGTCAAATTCTGCAGCATTCAGTGAGGACATGTGCTGGTTGGGTAAGCTAGAGCTAATTCACAAATGAGGTAGAATCTGACCCCTTGGCTTTACTGCTGAGCTATGTAACCTCACCGTTATTCTTTAGGGTTTTATTCCCTCAGGCCCTGGTTTGCATTTCTGACCTTATTCAATAACATGGAATCGTTGGTTATTTTATCTCTAAGAGCATAAACCTGATCCAGAACAAGCCTGTAAAAATTATATATGATATCTGAGTCCTCATATGTTATTTTTTAAATTTTAATTTTATTAATACATGTTTGTAATACCTGAAGTTTACATTCATCTTGAGAAGTAGCTACTTGTACATAACACATTTGTTTCTTTTCTTTCTCTCCTTGAATTTATTGGCACATTTTAGGTAAACAGCACAGTTACATTCATCACTGGGATATTGAACCTTTACTTGACAGGTCTTGGTTCTCATTTTTTCCCCTGATCCCTGCCCTCCCTTGTTTCTTTATTTGACCCTTTTCTCCTTTCCACCCATCCCTTTCCCTCTGAATCTAAATCCCCTTTTCCCATTTTCCTTCCTCCTATTATTATTCTTAGCTCATTAGACATACGATGTTTCCATTCATTGTGGGTAATCGATATATGGGTCTTCATACTTTGAAACATAAAAGCTTCAAGTAAAACAATGATAAAAGCAGTGATGTTGGGGCTGATGATGGTAATGATGAAATATAATATGTATTCAGTGTTTAATATGAGTTAGAGATTGTGATCAGAATTTGGTGTGCATTACTTCTGTACAGTCACTCGCATTCCTATATCATAATTGTGATAGTGACTCTGTGATCTGTATTTGTAGTTGAGTCCTTACAAACATGTTTCTATTGAAATTTTCCCTTTGGATCTAAACTACCTATTGAGGTCTCTGTATAACTACTAGTTGGGAAGGAGCAGAGGGACTTGCTCTGAATTTCAGGGACTGAGATAGCTCTTACCTCCTTTATACAGTAAGAGTTTGGAGCCTCTAAAAACCCTAGGTGATTATTCCTGTAGCTACCTACCTCTCATTATAACCTTACATTTTTTTCCCAGTTCCTCTTGACAAAAATGTATAAAAGTATAGCCAACCAAAATGGTAACACTATTCTGGATATCCTTTCTTGTCCAACATAATATCATTTTACATTGGACATAACGAATGGAGGAAAATTTATTGTAGTGGTAGTAACAAAAAACCAGAAATATATAGTTGTATTAAACACAAGATATTTTCAGCATTTGGTGCTTAAAGGCCTATTACATTAAAGGACTAAAAAGCTGAGAGTTAGATAATGTGTACAGTATTTGACTTAGGGCATGGAGACGGAAAGTAAAAAGGGCTAATCTTCTGCCTCCAACCTAACGTTCTGTTGATCCATTGTTGACATACTATACCCTAATTTAAAAACATATGCAGAAATGGATAGATAAAGCATGATTAAAAGTTAAAGGGCAGTGGGTTTATGAGATAAGAAAGGAATGCAATTGCATTTTTAACATTCACCAAGCCAAAGATAGCACATCACTCTCTTTCTTAGGATTGGTTGATGGACTTAAACAGAGCTTGTAAAGCTGAAGGGCAGGACTCTGTGTAATTTAAAATCTATAATTAACAATTTCTAACTTTATTGACCCTTGTAATAATAACCATGGCTTTCTCACCAACAATACTTCTACTTGTCTACTTCTCTCTCAATAGACTAAAATAACTAAGCATCAGTTACTGAATCTTATGTATAATTAAAGAAGGCAAAGAATAGGAGATGGAAACGAGTTCCCTCTCTCATTAAATTAAATTTTGTGGGAATGAAATTAGTACTGCTGTGATTCACTTCTTTACCGCACAAAGTGCACTAATATAGAGGGGAAATTGGAATTTTAAAAACATTTTAATCTTAGGTTCAAGATTTTTGTTGTACTTTCCACCCTTCTCTCTACCGACCAAGGTGCTTGCCTTTCTGCTCCTGAATTGTATTGTTTTGAAACCCAAGCAATTCCATCTCTTCCCTAGCTCACCCCCTGGTAAAACAAACTAAACTTGGGAAACCGTCTTACCACATGCTGTTTTATTTGGCATTCTTGAAGGTCATGAACATTCTGTGCTCTCCTTAACTGATTAGACAGATCATATGCACAATTAATCTCCCTTAATCCCTCCCTTCAGTTAGACCATAGGCGAAACTGTGCATGCAATGAGGATAATGCTCTTGTACATCCGAGCCTTCTTTCATCTGAGGATCTCAAAGTCCCTGTTACACATGTCAAAAGCTTTCTATTACTCTTTCAAAATGGGTATTACAAGATTAATTTGCAGAAGGGCAAAAGCAGGCATGGAAATGTTAAGAGACTTTCCAAAGAAAATATGCTTGGGTAGACAGCAATATCACTCTCGGGTTTGGGGTTCCTATACTCTGGGGTGACAGAGGACATTCCAATATACAGGAGGCTTATCTCATAGGAAATGAGGTTTCACTAAGGAAAAAATTGATTTTGTTGTGCTATCACAGGTCGTGAGGTTGAATAAAGGACTTCAACCTTGATGTCTTTCTTTTCCTTTTCTTTTCAGTCTCATAGGCTTAGGAGTTGAGCAGGCAGAGGAGGCAGGCTGCTCTCACTGCACTGAAGGTCTGTGCATGTGGGAGTGATGCTGACGGGAGCATATGCCCATGAACTTTCAGCTTTATTTGCAGAATGAAAGCTTTTATGGAGGTCTTCCTGAAGCACATGTGTGAAGCAGAATTTTGTCTGTCCTAGTTGCTTAACTAATATTTTAAGGACGACTAAATTAAGCGCGATTAAAACTAGAAAGTCACATAAGCAAAGGTAATTGGCATATATATATATATATATATAATCCTGTAGGATTTTTTGAAATTTACACTTTTGCAATTCTGAACTCATGTTCCATTAAGACCTTATTGTAAAGGAAACTAGAATACTAGACCAACCAGGTAAGCCATCTATATCAGTAATAAGGCTAAATTGCAACAGGAGTCTTTACTGATTAGCATTTCCAAATCACTGTGAAGTTATTTTAAGAAAATGAAAACTATCGTTTTTCACACCAGAGAAACTATAGTTTTCATTTTCTTAAAATAACTGTCACCACACTATGCTACAGCATTGGCACGACAAGGTAGAGATAAAGCATGTATCTTCTTATACAGCATTTTTCATGCCTGTACTACAGCGACAGTGTTCTATGCCCGGGATGGTCAGGGTTTGGCATGGCCCTATCCAGTGAGGACCCCATTCACAAACTCAAGATCTGTTTGGGACAAGTGTAAGTTTATTGTTCACACTTATTTTCTCCACCCCACCTGTCCACCTTCATATGGAAAGCACAGAGAGGATCGTTTAATAGGTGTTAGCTTCTTTCTAACCCATGTTTCTGGAGACAATGCTTTTCCAGTTTTTAACATCCAAAATCTTTCAGGAACTCCTATATTTACTGGCTTGCTTAAGTACGGCTACAGCTGCCACCTGTTTCTGAGTTCAGTTTGAATGTGGTATCCTTGCTACTATGCTAAGCCTCTTCATAGCTCTTCATCCATTGGGAGAATTTTCCATTTCAGCTTCTGCGTGTTCTCCACTAAGGTAAGTCATATAGAACATCAATAGGTTAAAGCACATCATAGCAAGGTATATCTTCTAAATAATGTGTTCTTGAGCACCTAATTGCCATCTGGGAAAAGACCTGGCTGGAGAAATTTTTTCCATCTTTGGTCTCAATCTAGAATTCAAGGCCTCTCAAGGAGTGACTGGGTGACCTTTCCGGACAGCCAGTGTGATGGAAGTGCACCGTTTACCAGTATTGAGCATCACAGATCTATGGCGTTTCGGTCTACAGAAGCTTTTGGGTTTTAGCATGTGTCTTCTGTAAGTGTTTTGGCATGAAGAGAAGAAACTGCAGTTTTCCTCCCATAAAGTAGTGGAAGAAGCAGGCAAAACACCAACCAAACTGAAACAATGTACACAGTGTCAAATACACAAGTGTGACTGTGATAAAGAAATATCCACAGAGAAAAAAATAGTGATATCAAAAGACTATAGCACTAAGCAACTGACCCGGTTTGAGTTGGAGAAATGACAAAAGTGAGTCAAGGAGCAAAATAGAAGTTAATATATTTACCTCTGTCTGTCAGCATTCGTTGATTGGTTATTTAATATCAAATCCTAAAATGTTCAAAACATCACCCTTCCTCTTCTCCACTGAAAATTTTTCTGGTTCTGCTTTGACAAATGAACCTTCAAAGTTAGAGCCAAAAATATGCAGTACAGGACACAGAGCACTTGATATAACAGAGTTTATTAATTCATTCTCTGTCTTGGCAGTTTTCTAAAAAACTTACTTTGATTGTTTTCAAATTATCATAGCCTAACGCAAAATATTTCACAATCATTACCTGAGTTTCAACTATATGTATATCATCCATCAGCTCATCCATCCCCTGTCTAAATGTCTTATCACCATAAATTACATTTGAAAACCTAAAGTAGATGTTATTCATCCCTGTTATTATTGAACAACAGGGGATGCACATGGTTTTTTAAATCAAAATACTCTGTGTTCACTAATGCCTTCCAATATCTTATGGGATATTCAGTTGGCAAATTAGTAATGAAGTTTTTCTAAGAGAAATGATGCCCTTAAAAAATAATTTCAACACAAACCATTTTGCAGAAGATAAGCATCTCAATAACGGTCTGATGATCCCTGCACAGCTGGGGGGAGAATCTCTGCTTTTCAATCTATTCATTTTGACTCCTATGTGTGTTTGGAAATACAGCATTATTATTCTACCCACTGAATTTATCAAAATGCAGTTTTCCAGCTCTTTGAGGTTACTTGTAAGATTTCTGCAAGGTTGTTCTCTATCTGTCTCTGTACTTTAAAGTTCTCTTTCTCACTGGCAAGGACCATGTTTTACTGGCAGTTTCCATCATTACGATTGTCCTTGTAAAGAGTATCAACAATAAAACAAAACCTTATGAAATGCTTCTTCAGTTTACAGCACTGAAATTAATTTTCTAAGGAAATTTTGATCAAGACAGAATATCTAGTTAATAATACAGAGGTTCAGCTGAATTTGACTAGTATATCAGAGGAGTATTCATAGATGACCTACAAATGTTGTAATCTCTTTTAAACTTAAAAGGCTTTATCTTAAGACTAGGTGTTTCTTTGTATTCACTTTGTCACATTGTTTATTACTGATGTGAACCCAGAAATGCTTCAGCTGATTCTGCTGTTTTTTATGCATTTCCTCAAATCCTGAAGGACCCTTCTGTTTGGAGTTTCTATTTGTCCTAACTCCATGTGTGAGATTAATGTCTACTTGATTATGTATCAGGAAGGCAGTGTGGTAACCAGCAATGCTACTCAATGAAATATTCCATTTCTGAAAGTAAACTACCAAGTAAAACAAACTAACACCATTAATAACTACATGTGAAATCTATAATATGTAAATACATGTGGAATTAAATAGTACTTTTCCTAAATTATGTGGTCTTCAATATGTTTATTGATAAAGATAAAGTGGGATTTTCTTTTCTAATTTCTGGGTACCCAATAATTTAGAACTCAGAATGTTTATAATGATGTGCCAAACATAATCTGAAGGATGAAGATTACTGATTCTGGAAGAGATATCTTATCATAGCTTATCTGGAAAATTTGTATATTTTTATATGAATTTTAGGACTTTCATCATTTATTTTATTTGGTATTTATTAAAAATATATATAATCATTTTAAAAAGAAAAGGCATTGCAGATGAGGAAAATATTTTAAATAAAAATTATGACAGGTCTTACTAAATCTATATTTTTAAAATTATGAAGAATATAATACTCTTAATTTTTTACTGCATGCGCTGTGAACAGTAATCATAGTAGCCTAATAAAGATAGTATTCACAGAACTGGAGAAAACAATTTTAAACTCATAAAGAATCAGAAAACACCAGAATGGCAAAGTAATCCTTCATAGCAAGACCAAAGAGAAAGGCATCACAATCTTGGATTTGAAGTTATATTACAAAGCTACAGTAATAAAAACAGCATGGTACACTGGCACAAAATCACACATGAAGATTAATGGAGCAGAATAGAAGATATATAAACAAACCAAGCACATTCAACTATTTAATTTTTGACAGAGGGTCTGAAAACATACACTGGAGGAAAGATAGCCTCTTCAATAAATGGTGTTGAGAAAACTAGCTATCTATAGGCAAATGATTGAATTTGGATCCATATATCACACCCTGTACTAAACTAAAATAAAAATGGATTAATAAACTCCAAAATGTTAAAATAGAAACATTCAATCTACTGTAAGATAAAACAGGTCAAGCTCTTGAAATCATAAGTGTAGGCAAGGACTTAATGAACAGAACCCCAGTTGCATAGGAAAGAGTTCCAAGAATCAACAAATGGGATCAGGCCCAACTAAAGCTTCTGTATAGTATTGGAAGCAATGAACAGAGTGAAAAGAGTAACTACAGAATGGGAAACATTTCTGCAAGCTAATATATATATATATATATTTTGAGTTTTTATATAGTCTAATATATATATAATATTAATAGTAATATATAGTATATATAGTCTAATATATATACATATTATATGTATAATATACATATATATATGGCTATATAGAACCTCCAAAAATTAGCCCCCTCAAAAGATCCAATCGAAAAAGGGCAAGTGAAATGAATAGATACTTTACAGAAGTACATCACCAGCTATTAGAGAAATGTAAATTAAAACAACACAAATATTCCATTTTACCCTAGAATGATAGGGCAACAACAAGAAATCAAATAATAACACACACATGCTGAGGAAAAAAGAAATCCATCTTCATTGTTAGAGTGTAAACCAGTACAATCATGATGAAAATCAGTATGGAGTTTCCTCAGACAACTAAAACTAAAAATTTTATTTGATCCAGCTATTCTTCTTTTAGGTATCTTCCTAACAAAGTTTAAGTTTCAGTAATATATTCATCCCCATGTTTATAGCAGCACAATTTATCATAGCTAGATCTTGGAAGAAGCCTCTATGTCCATCAGCAGATAAATGGATAAAGGAAATGTGGTAATTACACACAATGGAGTATTACTCTGCCATAAAGAAAGATAAATTTGAGTCATTAGTAGGCAAATGGACATATCAGGAGACTGTAATATTAAGGAATATACACCAGACCCTCAAGTTTAACTGTCACATTGATTTTCTTATGTAAGAAACACAAATTATAAATAGAGACAAATAAAAGATAGGAAATAGAAAGATATACTTTTTTCAAATGGTAAGGGGAACAAGACATGGAGGGAGGACGAAAGAGGAAGCAGATAATAAAACTTAGGTTGTGTTATGTACATGTACCAAATCCATGCAAAGAATGTCATGATTACGTACTGCAAACATGCACTAAAAAAACACAGAAACAGAAAACAGAAAAGAATTTGAGTAAATGATGTGTCAGACCTTCAACAAAGCAACTATACAGTACTATAAATGAAAAGGTACAGGACTGAAGAACGTACTCAGGTTCTCAGATACCTGAGATACTGATTTAAGATTAAAAATAGGCTTTTAAATATTAAAATACTACATTATGAATAAATTAGTTGTGCTAAATATCCAGTTTCTCCTTCCAGGCCCCAAATTTACCTTTTATTAAATTAGATTATAGTTAACTTTTTGTGGATGAGATGGAACTTTTTATAAAATTATATTTGCAATAAATTTGCTTCTTCTATTGCTCGTGGTTCAAATATACTATTCCATGTTCATTTGTAATTAAGAGGGTCATTTAATCTTCACAAATGTAAGACCTCTTAGACAAATAGAGAATGTGAAAGTCTGATGGATTTGTCCCTTTAGGATCTCAGATGATGTAAAACAGAAATCTGAAAGCTGCCTCAACGAAAAAAGGAGTCCACTTTTACAAGGTCATTAAAACATCTCACTTACAAGAAACATACAATTCTGTTGTAGAGAGAGACATTCCACTGAAACCGCCTCAATCACTGATAATTTTAGAGATTCACAAAATTCACCCAATTGCCCAGAATGCAAAGGGTTTTCACTGAAATCTATTCATTTTTCCTGAAGACACAACTACTTAGCTGCAAAAATTGGGCTGAAAAGTTCCATCTGTGACCACATGAGTCCAGATACAAGTCATAACAGGCTATGTTTAGCTATCTTGACTTAATTTTACTTGGAATGCATTGAACCCTTTCCATCTTCAGTTGAAGTATTCTGTCAGTTCAGTGTATTAGGTTTTCTATCACATTTATAATTGCCTTTTCTCTTTCCTTTGATATGTTCTCCTCTTTAGGAGCACTGTTTTTTCACAAGGTGACATCCCGTAGCTTCCCTCATATGTATCAACTTTCTTTCATCTTTCTGATGCTTCCTTGTATTACTTGAACGTCTTCAAACCTGGTCACCACATGATACATTTGGTTTTATGCCATTTTAATTCTGAATGCGAATGCTTAGCAAACCTTCTTAGGATCTACCTGCATTTTGATTATATGCGTTGATTACATCTTCTCCCACATCAGCCAACTCTCTTATCGTGAGGCCATTTTTTATCATTCTATTTTTTAGTTCATAATTTTTTCTTCAGAAAACAAAGCATTTGTTATTTACAAACATCTCTTCTTTTCACATCGAACTGGGATTTCTACTCTATGTGTGGTAAGTGGAAATGTCTTGTTTTGAAAGTGCTGCAGTGAGCAGTTACATTTTTAAATATTACTATTCGCTATAAATTTTCATTTATTCAAGCTCACCATTGCTAGGGTGCCTCTTCTAGTATGTCATATAGATTTGAAAATACCTCTTAATAGTATATTCATAAACTTGCCCATAACTTGAACTTTTGATATGTTTCAAATTGTAGCATAGATAATCAAACACTACATGAAAAAGTTTCAGTATCATAAGAAGAAAGGAAATTTCCAAAAAGAAAGATTCATGTCTCCTATTGTCTAAGAAGACCATCTGTTTTAGGCCCCTAATCTAAAGGAATGGCTCTTGCATCTGTTCCACTATTTTATTTTGATTTGGTTCCATCTCATGACCCGTGCAAGGATTCAGGCCTGACATTGATATTTCCCCACTCTAACACCTCTTTAATGATTTGGATAAGGATCTGAGGAATATGATTTGGGGTTTGCTTCTGCCTTTGCTTTTCCAGAACACATTTAAGATTTAAGCAATGCTAATATAGGGTTAGGGTTTTTATTTTTCTTTCAACATTGGGGATATCTTACTATCTATAAGTTCTCATGTAAAAATCTTTCTTAAAATTGATCCACTTAATGTGCCAAGAATTGTCTGTCAACCCACTTTAAGGGCAACTTTTTCCAGGTGGGTTTTATACTTAACTGAAATTTGCAAATGCATTTCCATACTGCAGAGAAATATCAGGGTGGTAACTAGAATTCATATTCCAGATTACAGCATATACAGGTGAGACACAGGAAGTCATCTGAGAGGATGACAGTGGTCACTGTAAGGAGCCCAGACTCATTTGAGTTGGGCTTTCTCTTCCCAGTATCGACTATTATCTGTTTGGATGTCATTTTCTCTTTGCCCTATAGAAAATAATTATGCAAATTTTTTTCTGTGTTGGAAACATCTATTAGGTTACTTTGCTAATGCAATTCTGAGTTTTTTAATGTATTACAATATGGCTGGTGCGATGTTGTTCATGTTTTGGCTCAACGTGCAACGTTAGCAGTAGAAAAAATAGAACTAGAAATTATTCTTCACATTAGGCTTCTTCAGCCTCCCTTAAAAGCTGGCACACATGCATTTCTACCAGAATCCTGGGAATTGCAAAGATTTGGCATTATCTAAGCCGTTGGGAAATAGAAACATTCTGAAATGGAGACTCGGTAATCACAAAAACAACAACAGAAGGCACCAACAGAGCTAATGACTTTTATTTAACTTGTTATGACTCATGTTGGGTTGAATTGTACACACACTATGTGCCTAGCCTCTACAGGGAGAAAGATGCAGTAGATATTACAAGAGTAAAGAAAAAATGTATATCTGCCTTGAAAACTAGTTGGTTAAATATAACATGTAATTGCATTAATTTAAAAAATGAACTCACTGGAATAGTACATTTTCCATGGTTAATGCTCAATAAGCATTTTAAAATAAAATTGTTTAGTTTTTATAAGTGATTATACATTACCACACTATATACTGTATAAGACAAGCCTAATATTTCACTTGTAAAATTATCACTATCGTTGCACGATGCTTCAGAGTAGAGAATTGTGTATACTGATGTATTTAGAACGACATCATAGGGAAATAAAGATTTGAACTAGGACCCTGATAATCAGGTAAGATGATGTCAAAGACATACTGATGTGTTAGAACAAATGGAATATGAGATAAAAAGATTGAATACAAGCTCTTTCATTTATTGGCAATTGTGTTATTATTGATTAACTTAGCCATCTTCCATAACAGAAATTCCTGAGCTCTGACATTGTAGCAATAAAAACAGTGCTCAGGCTGCCTACCTGCCTGTCTGCGATCACCGGCGGCGTGCGCGGGAGCTCCCGGCCTGCGCAACAACAGACCCAGGAAGGACCCAAGGACCCCAGAGGGGGAAACACTGCGTTGCACAAATAAATTGCCCAAACAGTTAACAGACATTTTATTAACCTATGTTTTCATTGCACAAGACCAAAATGTATATGTGTATACATGTATGAGTAGTGTATTATAAGAATAAACACCACGGAGAGAATAAAAGTTCACAATAATATACAAAGATGAATCACCATCACGGGATTTACTATTTTTGAAGAAAATGAGTAGAAGTAAGGCATGCACCATGGAGAGAAATGTTTGAAAGAGAAAAGGGGGGCTTATAATGAGAATAACGATGAAGTTAATCTCTGTGGCTTTTTTTCTATCCCTTTTTGTATTTTTTTTTTCTGTTTCTTCCTAACAAATATTTTACAGAGCCTGGTTCCTTGAGCCCTGTCACTTCCTCTGGCCAAGCTCTGCTCTCTGGAGATGATGCCATCAGGCATCTGACTTCTAGAAAACTAGAAGGACCCTCTCAGCTCCTTCTATGTCCCACACACTGTAAACTTCCTCATTAATAAGCTTTCCTTCATGGTACCATAAAGTCAAGCATTAAAGGTCAGTTTGGCTGCAAAATAGTGGATATGTGATAGGATTTAAAGAGTCAGTGGACAAATCTGTGTCTTCCCAGTGTGTGTGTGTGTGTGTGTGTGTTTTCTGGCAAATACCTCTGCTTTTCTTTCTCTAAAGTACAGCTATTCTCTTCTTAAGGAGGTAGAACCCTGCAGAAAGAAAGAAGAGTGAGAACACTCCGCTTCTGTTGACATTAAAAAGAATCCGCTCCTACTGCCCTATATTCCCTGAATACCAATGGGAAAAAGGAGAGATAAATTATTCTTAAGTTTTTCCTGTCCTTATTTTTTTCTGTTACTTTACACAGGTGGCTCAATGCATCCCTCCTATTTCTTTCTGTCACATAGCATAACTCTCTTTTCTTCATTCTATTCATTTTGTCCCAGACCATGCAAAATACTTATAAAAAGCTATCTATAAAATAAGTATTCATAAAAGATCGTCACCATCTCTGATGCTTTGGATTTCCTTGCCTTTTTTTCTTGGAATATTTCATAAGAGATCATGGATCACAAATTCTTTTAACCTGGCTTATGTTCTATATTGTAGAATGAGACCAAGATTGATGTGCTTCTCCATAGGAGAGAATCTAGTGACAATGGATAGCCTGGATCTCAGGTAAATGAATGGTTTCCAGAGGGCTTGGGATATAGGCAGACTTTTGTCTTCCAATATGAGATCAAAGACCAGATCCCCAGGATGATTGGGTATTGGGGACTGACAAACACCAGGAAAATAATCCAGAGGCTGGCATGCAAGTCTCCTAGGTTGCTCTTTCTCTCCATTCCCATAGTGCTCTTTTCTGAGTGATTTTCATCTTCACTGGTGATAGCAATATTCAAGGATCGCTTTATTTCTCATCCTTTCTTGCACTCAAATCTGGACGGTAGCTTCTTTGAAGACAGAGGTTTGAAAGATTCGTTACTCTCAGTTCATGAGGCATATTTTCTATCACACTGTAAGTTAAAACATTCATTAAATGAATAAATGGAGTTACACTAATCTTACTGCAAAGTAGGAGGCAGCACAAAGTGAGAGGAAAATGCTCTAGGAGCAAAGTAATCTGCGTCACCTCCTCCCATAGATTAACATCCTCTACTACTTGTAACTACACCATCAACAGTTTATTTCCATCTAAGAAACATTTATTACAACAAGTCTTCTGGAAGGTTATGGAGAAACAAAAGCAAGCAAAATACAGTTCTTACCAGAAGGCAGTTACACTCTATGTGGTGCATCAGAAAAAGAAATTATACAGACAGTGGAGTACATACAACGCAAGCCATAGGAGAGCCTTGTGGACTTCATTGAGTAACATTGCAAAGGCCTTGTCCATGGCTGGGAGGTATCAAGGAAGAAATATTACCATCCTCAAACATTTAGACACTTGTGTGAATTCCGTGGTCAGAGAACAGAAATCTCCTTTCTATCCTAATCAATAGAAACTATATATTGAGTGTGTAACTGTTTCTGTGATTGTATGTGCGTGTCTATGACTGAATGTGAGATTGAATGAGACCTGTGTTCACACGTGAGTATGAGTGTATGTGCACCTCAGTTGTACCCGTGACTGCATGAGTGAATATTCCCGAAAGAGTGCCTGCACGTGCCTGTTGACTCATGTGTCACTGTGAGAAGAACTGATGGAAGTGATGAGGAGATTAGGCAAATTATGGAGTTGCAAATTTGGTGTCTTCCATTACTTTCCACTTATATAAATGATTTGACAACGCTTTTTAAAGAGGTGACATTAAATCAGAAGTCAGAAGACCTGGGCATTAAATTCTCCTGCATGAAACATGTTGACCTTGTAAAATGCACTGAGCGCTCTCTACCAGCGTGCTTAGTAAAGTCGTATGGTGGGCAAGGGCGAAGTGATGGCTGTAGTCCTTTTTGCATTGTAGATTTATTACTTTACCAAAAGAAAAAAGCTTTCTAAAATGCTCTCTTCCAAATATGTACATTGTCTGTGATAGTTAACTTAGTTATTTCATTGGGCAAAAAGATGCCCGGGTAGCATGTAAAAAGTTGTCTCTGGAGATACCTGAGAGGTATTTTCAGAATGGCTTAGCATTTGAATTTGTAGAAGTAGATCACCCTCAACATTGGTAGGCACCATTTTCCCCATTATGTCTCAAAAGAACAACATTACAAGTCTGAAAAGAACAAGTCTAAAGAAGATTAATTTGCTCTCTTATTTTGAGCTAGGACACCCTATTGTATTTGTCCTTGGACATCAACATTTGGGCTTTCAGAATCAATCACTAGTTACATTATTGGTTCTCTGATTTGGAAACTCATTGTTTTCATGAATAACATAGAAATAATCTTTTTCTTACTTTCTCCATAGGATATGATCTTCAGATAGTCACAGGACACAGATGTCACGTATGGATTTAAATAGTTTTTAAAATCCCATATTATTTTTGCTGCTGTTCTTGTTCATATAGTTTCCTTTCTTTCCTTTAGATTTAGGAAACCCAGGACTGTGATTCTCTCAGAGGTCAGTGTGGAGTTTGACACCTGCCACCATGAGAATCATTGAGTATCTAAATGTCAAGACCGGGATAAGTTGGGGTACTTTACCCCACTCTGAAGGTTTTTATGGTACAGCTCATGTGTACAGTTCTGATTGTCTTGATAAAATCCACGTAGAGATAGCAAGGCAGTTTGACTAAAAACTTCCTGTCTTGATGAGGAGATCTTAGAAAAAAATGTAATACAGTAGAAGCATTATTTCTGAAATTAGAGTTCATTAATTTTATTCCACAAAGACTGTATTATACTTTGTCCTCAAAATAAAACTGTTATCTTCTTTGTAGATAGGTAAAGGAAATTATTAAAGAAAACTGCAATTTTAATCATTCTGGGAATCTGACCCTGAGATAAGCGCATAGGGGAATTTCAGGTATTTATTTGGGAAAAGGAAGTCTTGGAAGAACTTGAGAGTCATTCTAAAATACTTTGAAATATTTAAAGCTAAAGCAAGAGAGTCAGTCTTACTCCAGAACCCAGGACACAGGACTGGCTCAGGTATTGGTTAAGCAGTCTCTCTGTAGCCACATTTTCACTTTGAAACATGAGTGGCACAGCACCCCACAGAGTGCCAAGGGTCACGAACAATGCACTTCATGAGTGAAGTAAGTGGTAGAGAGATTGTGATTTTGCTCTATCTTGGGAAAACAAAGGCAATAGATTCAGCCAAACCTGAGTTTGAATGCATTTCTCTCATTTAAAGACTTTTGCCCTTCGAATATTACTGTACCTCCTGGAGCTTCCTTATTCTCAAAATGAGAAAAAGGCTTATTATTAAAGACTGTGAAGATTAAATACAATGATGTATGGGAGCTCCTTCCTGATTTTGACACAGATAGATACTCATGAAAGTATAGCTGCTGCGGTCATCACCTTACTTTAAGTTCCTACAAATCCTTCAGTGTAAATATGACTCAGTTCCTTGTTCTACTGACAAAATTGAGGGTTCTGGAAGCTGAGTAAATTATCTAAGATCACACCAGTAGAAAATTAATGGATCAAGGCTGGGGATTTAGCTCAGTGGTTCGGTGGCCTGCCTTGCAAGCACAAGGACCCGGGTTCAATCCTTGGTACCAAAAAAGAAAAAGAAAAAAAAAGAAAAAAAATTAATGGCTCAGAAAAAAATTTTAAAAAGAAAGTTAATAGATCAGGAATACAAAATTTCTCCCACCTGATAACAAAACCCTCGCTCCCAGGACCCCTTACTGCCACTCAGCTAGGGAAAGCATTTATTAACAACAACAAAAAGTCAAACATAATATCTTATGCTTTGGCCAGACAGGACACACGTATCCTTGTGATTCGACCTGGAGAGACAGAGAAGATGCATTCTGAGAAGTCTCGCCCTACATGGAAGGGGGAGGGGGTTTTGCACCTTCAGGTAAGTTCTAGTCAGTTGTGCACTTAAAGTAAAGGATTCTTTTTTCTTTCATTCAAGGCAAAATCTGTCACAGAAGACTGTCATATAATGTGTTTGACCTAGAATCAGCTCTGTAGCACCTGACTTTCTATTGACTCCCAGTTTGTAGATTCATAATACAGGTATGTGGCAGTGACTTCTTCATGTATATGATGGAACTGAATCCAACACAAGCAGCACCTAGAGGGTTGAATTCAAAGAGGATCTGGAAAGCCCACAGCCATCAAGTACAGGGGCAGTTACCCACCCACTTTGTCCTACCCAGCAGCTCCTTGTAGTGAGCAAAACGTCCTCTAAAAGGGAAAACTATAAGTCACTTGGCCTGACTGACAGCAGGTATCTTACTTCCAAAGCAAAATTGATGAAGCTGTACAAGAAGAGGCGGGACCTTTTCAATAGGGTCAAAAATAAAGAAAAATATTTCATTTGCAACTTTACTGGGGAATTTGCAGATTTACCCACAGTGCTTTTCAGGCCACTCAGTGTTTAGACTAGGACGAGCTTTGTCTTTTTTGTCTTTCCCTGCTGCATTCTCTGTCCATCCTTCAGTACCTCTCACTTTCTCATGCTTTCTGTCCGAGCCTGAAAATTCTGGTTAGCTTTGGTTTAGGATATAAATTGTGGTTTATCACCAATAACCACACTCCAATCTTGAGGTGCTGGAACACTTCCTTAAAGCACACAATGCACAGACTAACAATTATATTTCAAGCTGCATTTAATGTTGAACTATGAAACAACAAATTGATCATAGATTTCTTCAGTCAAGCATGATCTCACCTCTAACTCTAGCAGAGGATGTTCTGTACCAGAGCAGTCATGGCAGAGTCGCAAAACAAATAAAAGGAAAAGACACCGCCTTATCCTTGCTGAAACAAAACAAAAGAGAAAAACCACTAACATTTTTTTTTTCTGCATTAGCAATATCTGCTTCTGGGAAGGCTGTAGGAAAAACAGTATGAGAAACATCTATGACAACCTTCTTTGCAAACCACCCAGACTGGTGCATTCCTCCTCCGAGCAAAGATGCATACTTAGAGACATTTTGCTAGGTAACCTGACTCTTTTCATTATACAGAAGAAAATGTGATCTATTCAAATATCTTCCACACAAATATCTAGCACGATGCCTACACAATGTCTGAGAATATCTGCATTTGCCTATTTATTGTGTCTCTACATAATAATAGCTCTTAAACAAAGGAGAGAAAACTAGCTCCGGTCTGAGAAGATCAAACACTGCACATTATTTCATTACTTCTTAGATGATTTCTTTGCAGTAAATGACAAGTATTATTGCTTTATCTGAGACAGGGAAATATAAAATCCAAAGAGAAACTGCAAGTCAGTTATGCAATTTGTTATTGCTGAAATCAAGAAGTGAATCCAAAGATAATGAAAGAACAGCATATTTGATGAATAAAACAAAAAGGCAACAAGAGCAAGAACAAGAAAGGACATTTTTAAAAAGGATAGCAAACAGCATTTTCTCTCAAGCTATCATATGAACTTTAAACACCATTTAAATATACAAATATCAGGAAAGCTAGCTTAATGAAAACAGATTAAGATACTGAAGTTATATTTTAAATATTTTAGTAAATATGACGCCATTTGCAAAGTTTCTATTTTGAGATATTTCTTGAGCCATGAAATACAGTCTCAAATCCAGAAGTAGCAAAGGAAGTCCTTATTTTTCCACCTGTATTTTAATAGTAAATTAAGGAATGATTTTTTTAGACTGCATATTAAATAAAAACACCTCTGTCTTTTCCCAAACTCTAAAATTAATTGCTCAATTTTATTCCTGGCTGAAAAAAAGCAATATCGGACCTTTTCAAAAAATTCCAAGATGTATGTGAATTATCTCAGCCCCTTACGCCTTCTGTTCGCCAGTGGCCTGCTATTCCAGGCTTAGCTGCTGAGTGGCGATAGTCGCCTTCAAATGAACGGATCCCGCTTCGCCAGCTCGGGCTCCGGCAGCTCAGGCAGCCTTGCTGCTTGAAAGTGGTTTGTTCTGCTGTCACTGTAACAAACGGTTCTAATTGCTGGGTTGACTGTTAGGGTGGAAATTGCAGCAGTCTGCAGTTGAAGGCTTTCGCTCTGCTTCGGTAATGACAAGGAGCGCCAAGCGGCTCCTTTCCTGGAGGAACAGGGAAGATAGTCTTGAAAAAAAAAAAAGTAATAAATAATAAACCACTTTAAAAGAAGGAGAAAACCAACACACTTTCTGAGGGGTGATAGTCTAACCTAATTGTAATGCATTTTTCCTCATGAAGGAATGAAAGTTCATGAATGGGTTTTCTCGGATTTGTGGCGGGAAGGATGGTGGTGGTAGTGTTTGTTTTCGTCTGTGAAGGAATACATAGTAGGCAGTGATTTGGAATTGTAAACTTTCCAATTTATTTTCATGGCAATCTGTGAGATGTGTCCCTGGAGGTAGGCAAACAATTGCAGTTTTAGAGCTGAATTGGCCTCTCTCTCTTTTCTTACATTAGAAAGCATGCAATCTCATTTTGAGGAGGATTACAAAATTCCTGAATTCTAATAATGTGCTGGGGTAATATGGGATGATCTGAGATAGTCTATGTATCATCGAAGAAGCATTCATGATGGAAGAGGGGAAAAGGAGAGTAGTTATTGTCAGATTTCACCTCCATGACAATTCAGGTTACAAAAGCCAATCCTTAATTTGGGAATTTAATCAGATAGCGAGCACCAAGGACAGCAGCTGCTGTTACATTAGCTTGGATAAAATTATAAGGCCTATCAATTCTCCTGCTTCAGGGTAGAAGCTGATCACCAGCTGAGGTCAAGAGGAAATTTCCCAGATGGCAGTCTCACACAGTTATATCCATTACATGAGATTTAACACCTACCCCTAAAACATCTGATGTGATTCATTACCAAATAAATACAAACATACAACATGCACTCACACTGATACACAAGCTTGTACTCTCAAGGGGCTACAGAGGCGCAAGGAGGTGAGTCTCAGTCTGAATGGCCAAGTCCTACATGAGTTTGTAATGGTTCAAAGGCAGCGCCACTTTCATCTGTTCTGCTTTGTCTACCGATTTCTTTTTGTTTTAACTCTTTGTCAAATGCAGGAGAAAAGAGTTTCCAAGCATCTGCTCTCTTTAGTTTTTCAACTTTATGTGAAGCGGGTGAGAATAAAAAGGGCAGCTTTTATTTAGTTTTCTCTTAGTGTATAATACATTACTACAAATGTGGCCACTTAATGCAACATATATTCATTATTTCACAATTTTCTTGGTCAGCCTTCTTTGTATGAGCTAAATTTCCTGCTTAGGGGTCGTATCAGATGGTAATCCAGGTGTTGTTAAGGGTCATGATCACATCTGAAGCCCTGGGTCTTTTTCCAAGTTCACTTGTTGTTGGTAGAATGCATTTTCTTATAGTTATGGGATTGAGGTTCTTATTTACTGGCTGTTAACCCCCCAGGGAATGCATTCAACTCCTGAAGTCACTCACAGTGCCTTGTCCTGTGACCCCCATAAGAAGCTCACAGTAATGGTGTTTGCTTTCTTCCAGGCTAAAAGGATTGAGGCTCTTTAGAAACAGAGCCTAATCAAAGAAGCGATTATCTCATCATATTTCTAGGTTCTTCCCACACTCAGGGAAAGGGAATTATACAAGGCCTGCACTTAAGTAGAAATTTGAGGACAATCTGAAAATTCCGTTTTGACCAGGGATGTAGTGAAAATGAAAAGATCAATATTAATAGTGCAGGTCTACTTAATTTAGGTGCCTCTACAAGGATTTTTTTAAACTACTAGGTGAGACTAGTCATTAATCTATTCTGTTATATCTATTACCAATTTTCCACTAGGGAAGGACAGACCATGGGTATTTCATGACGAGAAACACATAAAAGAAACAGAATAAATATTAGAGCATCTTGTTCAATATTTTTTATGGCAGATAATCTGAGACTTAAAAAAAATAGTAAATTTAAGTAAATTGTCTCTACCATTGAAAGCCAGGGTGTAAAATGAGTTCTGTGAGCCCCTAAACAAGTGACACATTATCCTTACCCACAGAGGAAAAGAGAGAGAGAGAGAGAGAGACTGGGAGATTGAGTTTAATGATGTGACCTTTTATCCTGGTGTTCACAACAGCAGAGTATATGAGCATATGACTGTGTCTTTGGAGTCAGTTATCTAAAGAGTATGACAGAAATGGAACGCTAAAGAATTTTTCCTTGCTTATCTAAATGTGCTGATGTATTCCATTTCCTAGCGTTCCTATATAATCATCCCTCCCTTAAACTAATTTCTTATTGGCTAATGGGTATCCACCAGTCAAAAGGGCTGGGAGTTATTAATTAAAACTCTATTATTATGAATAACTGCTAAGGCAGAGGTCCTTGAAGCAGGAAGTGGTCAGTTAGAGAATCTTGGTATCTGCATATAAAGTACTAAAATCTATCTTGTTTCAATAAAGACAACAAAATCCAGGACAGCCCTGCCAGTTTTAGAATCAAGACAGACCTGCACAATGTTTTCTCCGAGTGCCTGTCATGGACAATAGTTTTGATTAAATTAACATCTGCCAGTGATTGAGAATGGAATCAGGCAATGTTAGATGATATCTTTGTGATAGGCAACAAGTGAAGAGGGAACTCCTCAAGATATATTTTTACTAAGCAGATGGGTGTGGAATATGTATGTCTTATTTTTTCTATGGCTAAAGTTCAGATAATAATCACTGTAGCTTAACTGGGTAAGCAGGACAAGAATCATGATCGCTAAGAATCTTTATTGAGAAATATACTTCTTTGGTTTTGGTTATACTACTAAGATTACTGAAATTTTCTTCCAGCTGTTGTATTTTAAATATATAGTTTCCTCTGCCTAAAATGTATCATCCCTTAAGAATTCATCAAATCTTACTATATGTCCCACACAAATTTGTCATCTTCATATTAGGGGAAGGCTGTCACCTTTGTATGAACTATGAATCCTCAGATTTTCTAAGAATTGTTAATATTTAAGCAAAATATTGCCTTCACCTGGGAATGAAACATTGTTTTCATGTGCTATTCATACTGTCCTATATTTTCAAGCAATCATATTGATTATAGTAATGAAACTTATTATAAATTTTTTTCAGAAATATTATTCTCCTAGTCCTACTGCTTGCTCATTTATTATTCTCCACCCTTTCAATAGCCTGTGTTTTGCCTCCTCCATGAACATTCTTGATTCTCAAGTTCTTAAGGACTCCTCCACTTTCTATACTTATAGGCTATTTTCAGTATATAACTGTGTCATTTATAATATCCTCACATAAATTATATTTATAAATAGCTTGCCAAATTCATTGAAAATAGGAATTTGTCCTATGAGATTTAATACTTGCTATAGTGCCTAGCATAGTGCTAAAGGAAAGAAACACTGCTGATACTAGAAAATGGAATAAAATAGAAATGAGCTATATTATGCAATCATTAACATTTTCATAGTGGGATAGATATTTTTTCTGTTCCTATGGAGCTTGGTAGCTTGTCTATAATTGATGTTGCTTGACATACAGGTTTAGATTTGCTTAGCATTGCCAAGTTGAACTGAATTTGACAGTATTTAATTAATCACCACACGATCCTTGACAAAGAAGATGATGCAATATTTAAAACACGTGAAACTTGAAAATGTGTGATCTCGGTAATGTAACATTTACCAATTTAACGTGGCTCTAAAATAAAGCTTCTGATTCTTTTCTAGGTTTTAAAACCTCAGGTGGCATCTTTGCTCATAGGAGCTTCCTGTAAATCAACATGTGGTCAAAATAATCCTATTTTTAGAGCAACTAAAGAATTTGCTATGTAGGAGGTAGACTATTTTCAATTCTTCATGAGGCCAATGATCATTTCTTCATATTTCATTATGTAGAAATATCACAGCCCGGCTAAGGCACAACTGTAAACAGCAACTGTCCAGATGTGTTTTCTATTTGCATTGCCTTCCCGCACAGCAGCAACCAATAGATTGGCCAGATCTTGAGCCACATATACCTTAAGTTTTAATGGTTACTATGGCAACAGAAAAAAACGCATTACAAAATGCACAAGCTGTTAACATGTTGCTGAAGCCAAAAGAAAGAGCTAAGAATAAACTTCTGCAAATTCCTGATCACACCACATTTGAGGAAAACTGCTGTTAAACTAACGTCATGTTCCAGTCAAATAGCTCATTAATCTGAAGTGAAAGCCTCTTAACCCTCCTCCCCGGCTTTCTGTCAGCTGGGACTGGGCCCTCTCCCGGTGAGAACACGTGAGTGTCTCAGAGTGAGCAGGGGAGTGTGGATAGAGATGAGGTAGGGGCAGCAAGACAGATGGAAGAGACAGGCTGCAGATTGGGTCTCAGTTCTTCCATCAGGACGAAAGAAAACCTTGGTGTTTTCTAACAAGAGTGACAGATAAAATTTAAATGAATCTAATTTAGACAAATCTAAATTTCAGTGGGTAAGTAAATCATTAAAACCATAGAAAGATGAATTTGAGTTTGCTCTGAATTTCTCAGACAAAACCCTGATATTTTGGCTGCCATGAAACAAAATATGTGTACCATATAACCCAGTGCCAGAAACGAAGCATTGCTCTCTGAACAGAGGGTCATACTGAGTAAGGAAAGAAGACAAGGAGGCTCCTTATCTCTCAAGTTTGAGAATATGAAACTGTCCAGAAAAACAAGGGGTAAAGCGCCAACCTTTACATGTAACATTTGCTCCCATAAACAGAGGTGACAATCTTTAATGATTTACAGAAATAGAGCCAAGCAGTCAGTGAGGGAGTTAATGAGAGCTGTGGAGCTCTGGATAGCATACAAAAATGCAAGTCTGGTTCTTACTGCGTACTGAAGTTTTGTTCCGTGAAGGTTTGTTCAGACTTGCAGTTTCTAAGGAGGGAGATCCCTCAGGGTGGGGGGAAGACTATCACTCTGATTTAACCCTCAGGTTGCTGCGGGCTCTGACCTATGATTCCCTTCCTATCTCTTTGTCTTGAGCTGCAGCTCTCATCTCCACGCGCTACCCTGCTCAGACCCTGGTGCGTTTTACTGGCTGCTGTCCCCTGCTCACTTCTCAGCTATGTGCAAGTCTAGGCTCCGCTTCTTTCTCAGTCTCCCAACAGGCAACTCTGCCACAAGTAAGGCTCTCTGCACTCTATCATTCAACTCCCATCTCCCTATTGATTGGTAGTACCCAGTATATAGCTAACGATGCCCATTGTTGGCTTTGTGTATGGTTACATCCTAATTAGCTCCTTGCCATCGCTCCTGGCAGCCTGTAACATCTCAGCTAAATTCACAGTGTCACTATCCTGATAGCACATGTGTTTCAAGATATTATCATAGCCATCAAGAAAGCTCAGTGCCTTAGAACATCTTCCCTCTTCCCTTTAATATTTTTAATTTTACTTCCTTAGTAAGATTTTAGAGCCATTTATGGCCGGGATTCTATCCAAATTTTGCAATGTTCATTATGCCTAAAATACTATGGGGTTCCTACTAAGTAAACATTAAATGTCCAATGACTTGACTTCTTTTTTAATCCCCAAAGGCCGTGTTCTGTGTCATCACAACACATCTTGAAATTGAATTTTAAGACCTGTTGGAAAGTCCAAGACTCGGTCATAGAGGTATAGTAAATCAAGACAAAACTCAAACCATGATAAGATTATATAATTTTTGCCAGCAATTCACAAAGCTGTAGAGCCAAAAAAGGCTGTGGAAGCCAGCTACTCTAAATTCACTTTTTTTTTTTTTTTTTTTTTTTTTTATTTTTTTTTTTTGGCACCAGGGATCAAACTTGGGTCTCTGGGCTTGCGAGGCAGGCAGTGGAACCACTGAGCTACACCCCCAGCCCTCACTCTTCTTTTTATACAAAAAGCCTTCAGGAATGGTGAAGTGCTGTGAAGTTATGTATATGGTTCAGGAAAAATAAAAATAAGTTGCGTGATTCTTCCCTTTTGACCCTTTTTTGATGCCAGCTTACCACATGGCATATTCTTTTCTATCTATATTTTTCCTTAGTATAGAGATTTGATGTTTCATTTAATATAAATATTATGGGCTATTCACTCTCTGGGATAGATTATCTTGCTTATTTTAACCCTTCTTTGTTAGAAAACTGATAATATTTTTGCCTAAAATAACTCTTTAGTCTATGATGTAAAAATCAGCTCATTCTCACATGATACTCACTTATTAATTAATCAAAATTTGTTTTAAACCAGACTTGTATTGGGTGTGTAGGATATAAAGTGAAATTATACTTCTTCTCTGCCTCAAAGAGGCTTTGTGGTCCAGCATGGGACTGGGCCACGCAGATATGTGAATCGGGTGTCGAGATGTCAGCAGCATCTGTGAGTGGCTGTAAGGGTTCTGAAGAGAAGAGATGACTTCTGGACAAACATTAAGTACTAGAAGGAAATATGATTCTGGAGAATGGAGGCTGAAAATTCCTCAGAGTGGGAACAGGAAGTGCAAAGTGTCAGATGTAAGAAAGAACAGTTTGAAGACTAGGAAGAGAAACTAGCTTAGGTTATGGGCTACACTGAGAACCTGAGCGGCCATATGGCAGAGACAGAAGTAAAGCTTTGTGAAGTTTTATTATTGACGTGTTAGCCTTTCAACTTTAAAAATTACTCTGTGTAGAAAACTTTCAAAAGTTTGTTTATGGCCCATTTATTTAAAAATGCCCAAATATTGAAGCAATCAGGATGTCCTTCAGCAGGTGATCACACCTATGAACTGTGTACATACTGACAATGGAATATTATTCAGCATGAAAAAAGCTATCAAGCCATGAAACGACAAGGAAGGAATCCAGTTGCCCATTACTAAGTAAAAGAAACCAGTCTTAAAGATTTCATATTACACAATTCTAACTACATGGCATTTTGGAAAAGACCAAACTATGAAAATAGTACAAACATCAGTTAGTGCCTAGAGATTAAATGAACAGTTGGAGAACAGAAGACTTTTAAAGCAGTGAAATAGTCTATATGTAATGTGATGGAGGATACACATTATGTTCCAAATTGTGGAGAGCCCAACACCAAGGGTGGGCCCCAGTGTTAACTGTGGAGTTTAGATGATGATATTGTGTCAGTAACTTATGCGCGTCAGTTGCAACTAATATACCATGCTCATGTGGGGTATTAATAATATGGGAGGCTGCGTGTACTGTCATAGGGAAAGCATGGGTAATCTCTTACACTCAATTTTGCTGGAACCTATTACTGCTCTAGAAAGCCTAGTCTATTAAAATACTTAAAAATGATTCAGTATATAAATAAGAAAGTAACATAATCATATTCAGATTAACAAACACCTTCTCGATGTCAGTGAAGATGGATGAGCTACTAAGCAGAAGGAAGAGTTTACAATCTATTGTGATAATCCAAAGGATGTATTTGGAATTTTGAATCAATCTGGAAGCAATTAAAATTGAGATAATGAAGTAAAAAGAAAAATAAATTGAAACAAAAATTATATAAAACAGAAGGAGCTGGGCAAGAGATTCAAGAGAAACCTAGGTTTCTGACTGGTGTTTCAGGGAGTGGCGGTAGCATTTACTGAGAGAGATAAAAAATGAAGGGCAGGTTTGAGGTGAAGTACTTCATGACATTTGGACTTGTGCAATTTGATGTCACCATCAGAGACTTCCAAGGAGGATTTGGACAACAGAATCTGGATCTCAAAAAGACTGAAGGTCTGGAGAGACAGCTATGCCTCAGTAAGGATGTGATGAGAGCTAAATTGCATGACTCTGATTGTGCCAGTAAAGCTTATCAGAGACAAATTATTGGAGGAAGGAGGGTGTATTTTTCCATGCAGTTCCTCTACTCAGCAGTATGAATGTTGTCAAGTACGACTTCTTACCTTCCTTATTGCAGTTGCCTGTCTATGGAGCCTTTCTTATACAGCATACCTTTTTATAAACCAAAGCAATTAAAAACTTCATATGCAACTTAGTTCACTGTCAGTATTTCTGTTGGGAACTCTGGAAAACTGAAAAATCTTCTAGAAGAAAATAGAGGCTTAAATTATAATGTTTTAATTTCATGAAAGAAGTTAAGCTTCCTTGCAGGATATTGTAGGCAACAATTTACAGAAGGCCCAGGGTGGATTCTGGACAAAAGCATATGTTCACTACAGTCATATAAAGACGCACATCAAGGCTTTGTGAAAGATAACTTATATTTACGTAGAGCAAACTCTATTCTTTATCATACATAATCTTTTAGTACTCACAGTAGCTCTAAGATACTATATGTTTCTAGTGTTTGCTGAAGATATTGAGTTATAAATCAGCTCAGTGATTTGGACAGTATTTGCAAGTATTGGATTTGGGCTCAATCCCAGAGAGTCTAACTCTGGATACTATACTTTAATTGTTTCTGTAGTGAATGAATAAATGGTTACATACATAATCAATTTAGAGAAGCAATGTGAAGATACAGAAACTAACTCAAAGCTTCTTGATTTGCACATGATTTAATTGTACATTTTGTTCATGAATTCATTAGACATTTTAGCAGAAAGAGGGGTCAGAAAGGGATTTTGGCAGGCACTGTTTACAAATAACCTACATATATATATATGTATATATATATATATATACATGTATATATACATATACATATATATACATATATATATACATATATATATATATATTTGTATTTATTTGGGTAAAAAATCTTGATGTCTTCATTTGTAAAATGGGTACAACACTGAGTTATTTCCAGAATAGATGGATGAAGATACCTCAGCTTTATCTAAAAACTGTAGCTTGTAGTTTATTAAATAGAAAATACTCTATGTTTAATTAACATTATCCACATAACCTAACTGATCAAAGAACTAAGACAAAGTGTAATCTGTTAGATTATTATCACATATTTATAAATATTTTATCCTCAAAATATTGTTGAACAAAACATAATCTAGATACATTATTTGACAAATCAAGCAAATGAGATTCAGAGAAGTCTGATTAATAACACTAAGTTCCAAACCTAGCACTTTGGAAATAATTACTACCTTAAGTCTGGCATATGATTGAAAACAGTTACTTTTATCTTTCACTGAATGACAACATTAACCCAAAACCAAGCCCTTTGTCAGGCATCTTTATAGTAACTGGCAGGTTAAGTTAAGCCACAATTAATAGTCAAGTGTCTGAAATACCAGGGCCAGCTCTTTGTACTCCTGCTTCTTGAAAGATGCACACAAGAGTGAACTTCCATGGTATTACATGATTTAATCATTACTTAGGGAGTGGACTGGAGGGTCAGGCTTTCCTTCAAAGAGCAGAAAGCGGCAAGTTGTCTTTTCAGTTTACCTACAGCAAATGGATTTAGCCTAGAGATTGCTTTGTCAACACTGGCTCATTCCAAATGTGATTAGTTCTGAAGTCACAGCCCAAGAAAGTGACCAGCATCCACTTTGGCAACTGAGCTTAATTCTTCTGTCCTTTAAGGGCAAACATCTGGGCTCCCCACACAGCCCACTGATGGCAGATGCGTGCCATGCCACCTGCCAGAGTGGCCATCTTCCACGTTCCCGGAGAGAGTTTCCAGTTAGAACCTCACACCGCCCTGCTCCATTTCCTCAGGCAAAGACGGCGAACACTCTCAAGCTGTTTTCAGTCTCCCAAATAAGTGAAATGTTTGACATGAAAGCATATGTCTTTTGGCAACTTTGTTTAATCCACATTTTAAGGGGAAAATTGAAACTCCACAAGGTGTGAAAAAGATTAGTGTAACGTTTCAGTATCTGGTGGAAAGCAGACCGTGTTCCCTCCTCCTTCTGTTCTTTCCTCTTTCTTCATGTGAAGATATTCACTTTATAAAACCTGCCATAGAAATGAATCTTTTAATTAAGAATCTGAGCCACCTAACTGCGGAAAAGAGAGAAATATCAAATGGCACAGGATGCAGGAGCCATCTGCAAGGCAGTAATGGCACATGTTTTTTCTCAAGGAGGGTCACCATTCTGAAATCATAGGCAGGTCACAAAATCAAGGATCTGAGGATTAGAAAAAAGTAAATTTCTAAAGACCTCAGATTTCCATGACAAGATGAAGAAGCAACTCTTCCAGGAAAAATTACTTTCAAAATTATGCCTATTATCTTAGAGATTGTAAAATCTTATAGGTAATTTCTTTCCAAAACTACATTCCCAATAATTGAGATGTGACAAATTTGAAAGATGTACAAATATGTACTTAGTCTGAAAAACCCACATAGACACCGTTTTGGGTGGGACACCTTTGGAATGGCTTAGGAGGTGCTGGAGAGGAGAGGTAGAAGCAAAAGTCACATTTCCTCACCTTCCCCAGGTCCACTGGTTCTGTCTCTACTATAACTACTACTCCAAACAGGACCTTTCCAGAGGTGATAGTGCTGTCAGTTTTCCTAGTTAGTTACTGCTTTGAGACCTTACTCTTAGAATGAATCTCTACTATACACAAGTAAAACTCTACTGGTTTATAAAATAGAATATTGTATTAAATCAGATCATAAAATGTATGACATTTTAAACTTTTAAAGTTATGTAATAACATTACGATGCAAAGTGACGATGTAGAAGGCACATAAGAATATGGATTTGGAACCATGTTTTGTGGGTTCAGATATGAGACCTACACCTACTCCCCAACCCTTTTATGTGATTTTAGGTGGTTATTAAATTCTGTGTCTCTGTATTTTAAAGTGGTAAAATGATAATAAATGCTGTAGTATCCTAATATTTTGAAGTTTAAAATAATACAGGTACAGCTGTCAGAATATATGTAGTATAAATCAAAAAAGCATAATAATCTCAATATTTTAGTAGTAATAGCATGTATAAATTTCAAACTGTCATTTTCATTTTTATTGTGGTTAAAAATGTAACATAAAATTTCCCATGTCAGTAATTTTTAATTTTATAATTCAGTATTACTGAACTTGCGCATAATGTTAGGAAACTATCACCACTATTCATTTCCAAAACTTTTTCATCAATCCAGATAGAAACTGCGCACTCATTAAAGTATCATGCCTCATTTCTCTGTCATGCTAATAGTTATACTCTCCACTGCCTTATCTCTATACATTTGTCTACTTTAGGTGCATCACACAAATACAATCATACAGTGTGATCCTTTTGTGTCCATGTTACTTCACTTAGGATAGTGTTCTCAAGGCTCAAACATGGCATGGGTCAGAATTTAGCTGAATAATACTTCATCACATGCATGTACCATATTCAGGTTAATCATTTATCTGAGAGGGTAGTAGGTTATTTCTACCTTTTGGCCTTTGTAGAAAATGCTCATATAAACATTGGTGTACTAATTGGCTTTTCATGAAGACAAAACCTTGAAGAAATCAATTTAAAAGATGAAAAATTTATTTGGGCTCACGATTTCATTGCTTTTCATCCATGGCTAGCTGGCCCCATTGCTTTAGGCCCATGGGTGAATAAAGATTATAGCAGAAGTTATGGCAAAGGAAAGCCATACACAACTGAAGCCAATACAGGGTTAAAGCCTGAGAGGAAGAGGCTGGGACCCTTCCTACTAGGCCCTGCTGCAAATTCTGATTCCATTCTACCCAATAATGCCATCAAATCATGATCTCATCCTTGGGTAAATCACTGATAAAGTTAGAGCCTTCATGAGCCAGTGGTCTCTGTAAACACCCACTGACACACCCAACAGTGTGCTGTGCTGATTTCTTAGGTGTTTCTTAATCCAAATTAACAATTAAGATTAAACATCACAATCTTTGCACACATATCAGTTTGAATCTCTGTTTCTATCCTTTTTGGAATTACAGAAATAATTTGGTATATCATAAGGCAATATTAGATTTAATTTTTGTCAAACTACTGAAGTATTTTTCACAGAAGCTCTGTGATATTATATTACTGCAAACAGTTCGCAAGGCTTCCAATTTCTCCACAACCTCGTCAGTGTCTTTTATTTTTCCTCGCCTGTTTTCTCTCTTCCTTTCCTTTTTTATTTTTTATTTATTTATTTTTTTTTTTGGTACCGGGGATTGAACTCAGGTCCTTGCGCTTGCAATGCAGGCCACCGAAACGCTGAGCTAAATCCCCAGCCCTTCCTTTCCTTTTTTGAATAGTCATCTTGTTGCGTGCAAAGTAGTATGACATTGGGAATTTAATTTGTATTTCCTTACTAATTATAAAGGTTGAACATTCTTTCTTCTCCCTTGCTGTTCCACTTCTAAGAACCCTTGGGATTACACTATGTCCCCTCTGATCATCTAGAATAATCTGCCCATCTCAAGATCAGCTAATTAGCAGCCTTGATAAAATTTGCATCTTTACGTCCCCTTTGCCATATAATTTCAGGCTCCGGTGATTAAGATGTGGACATTTTTTGTGATCATTTTTCTGACTGTTACAAGCATTAAACATACATGAATATATATTTACATTTACAGCCAAAAAGAAACTTCCTGATTCATTAGTGAAAAAGATGAGAGAATAAAAGTAACTTGCTGGATGTTGTCCTTTTCTCTTTTTTTTGGTACTGGGGATCAAACTTAGGATCTTGTGTTTTTGAGGCAGATGGCAGCACCACTGAGCTAAATCCCCATTAAATTTTGTCCCCAGAAATCACCAACAAGGTAGATCACCTTTTAATTTCCAGCGTTGCCAACCCCAGAAAAAACCCATCTTTCACATTCTAGGATCAAACTACATTTACTTATTTTTACTGTATCATTTATATGCACAAAACTATGATGCTGTCAAATGCCTGGTATTTCTACTAATAACTTTTTAAATGAAGAGAAGTACAAAGTCTCATTTTGGAATATTCCTCAAGTAGTTATATGAAGATACATGACTACCAGATTTTGTTGTTCATTATCTATAGGAAAGAGTAATTTCCCATTTTCCTGATCATCCTATGCCTACTACTCTCCCTTCTGAGAAGGTTTTATTTGGAAACTAAAAGAATATATCTGAACCACAGGCATTGTACAAAGCATTCTAAACTTGCCCACTCATAGAAACTGGAAAAAAACATTTCTTCCTTTCCTCTACGTGTTCCCTTTTTATTTCTAATCTCTTTTAATTCTAGTTTTTAAGAAGAAGCATCTGGATTATGACAAGTGACAGTAATTACAAAATGTACAAATGACATGTAGACATGTAGAGATACTTTGTTGTAACTTTCTTCAAATTGCAGATATTCTAATGTACTCAAAAATGTATTGAATGAAAGTTCGAGCCTGCAAAAATTAAAGGGTAAGTGCAGTATTTTCTTGTCAAAGTATACACAAATCAAGGGCTATGTGACAGTTACACTTGACTGGATTGAGAGCTGCCTAGAGAATGAGTAAAGTGCGTTTCTGGGTTGCCAGAGGGGGTCCTAGCAGCATGACCTTGGGGATTGTAACTCATCCCTGGCTGCTTCATCTCTTGTGCCGTTTGTTCTCCTGTGTGCTTCCCTGCTGCCATGAAGTGAGAGCTTTGCTCTACAATTCCCTTCTTCCAAGACGCCTCCACCTTGGAGCCAACTGACAATGGACTAAACCTCTGAAACTAGTTCTTTAAGACATAGCTGTTGGATATTTTGTCCCAGTGACTCATTGGCTTTCCTTGTCTCTGAGCCAAACTATCTGACACCGACAAGTTGAAGGAGAGATTTATTTTGGCTTACATTTCAGAAGTTTGAGTCCTTGAATGGTCAGTGGCATGGGGGAAGGGCCTGGTGGAAGAATGCTGCACATGTCAAAGCAACCAGAAACAAAGGGCCAAGCCGGTGAGTCAGACAGACCCTTCCACATCATGCCTTTTAGTGTCCTGCTCCTTTGACCAAACCCCTCTCCTAACACCAAGGCAGCTGCAAGAGCCTTCCACTCCCCAAGCCCCTTCTCTGAATGCTTGAGGCTTTGAGGAGGCATTCAGATATAAAACACAACACCCAGAGATGGGAAAACTAAATAATAAAGGATACAAATAAATACATTCCTTACAGAGGTGCATTATCACAGAATCTGAAGAAATCAGTTAGGATGCCACAGTATTAGGGACAGTCTTGAAATTGTACTCACTCTTATCTTTAAGGCTTGTGAATGGCATAGATCTCCTTTATAAGGACTGCAAAGTTAACAAAGATGAGGAAGCCATGCCTGACGATGTGTCAGTCAAACTATGTGACATATTTGAGAAGGAGTTTAGAGACAGACTAAGTACAATTTGCGTATAAAAACGAGACGGCTAAAAATGAGAAGGAACTTCTAGTTTATCAAATACAATTCTTACATTTTATAAATGAGGAAACTAGAGATGGCCACATTTTAGTGACTCACACAACACTTTAGATGCTTAATGTCAGAATAAGGTTTGAGCTCTTTTGGTCTGTGACCTCCTCAGTGAAAGTGTTGAAAACCGGCACAAAGCTCTCCCACTGACCCTCTATCTCCTAGCCTTTGCTCAATTCAGGGCTACCGGGAGCACCAAGCTACTGTTCCTAATGAAGCTAAGAGCTAACTCAAGAAACAAAGCTAATTCATATTAGAGATACTATAAAACCCTTGGTAGTTAGTCACTTGAGGCAATTTACGAATCCAAACCTTTCACTAAGACTATGTTGTGGTCTTCGTACCTGAATGCTCTATGCCATCTTTCCCGCCGACTCTAGAATCAACCTTCTGAACGTTATACCTGGCCAGGGTCTACGAGCGAGTCAGTGGTGACCCAAGTCCCCACCGCTCTGTTGGGCCTTTCATTCTCTCCTGGCGGTCCCCATCCCCACACTCTGTGGCTCTTGTCTACAGCATTTCACACCGCTCATTGCTCCCTGCCTGGCTCACACCATTTCATCCTTCCAATTCGCCTGTGTTAATGACAGACCAACACATTATTTGAGTTGCATTAAACATGCTCAAGTGTCTTGTTTTTGTTTTTGAATAGCAAATGAAATATTCTCTAACCTGTCCTTCACACAAAGCTTCCAAAATACTGTGATAAACATTGTTAAAGTTACAACAAATTAGCACATAGGATTTTTTTTTTTCTGGTGATGTTTAGAGAGACTTCATCCATGACATAAACATATATAACGAGATTAGATGGAGAGGTGTATCATAATTCTCTGTTTCTTGGGTCATCTCTATCTTATCTTATGATCCATCTATCTATTATTAGGGATGAAACCCAGGGCCTTGAGTAGTATAAGCAAGCATTCTGCCACTGAACTACACCATCAAACCTGATCACTTCATTTTTTCTTCAAAAGTGATTTTGTTATAATAGAGAGCTATCCCTTACTTTTCAAATCACTGGAGTACACATCACATATACCACACTAGAATATGTTACATCAGATCAGTTAAATATGCTGGTGCATGTCTGTCATTCTAGCACTCTGGGAGGCTAAAGGAGGAGGATCACAGGTGTGAGTCCACCCTTGTCAACTTTGCAAGACCCTGTGTCAAAATAGTAAAGTTTTTAAAATGCTGGGGATATAACTCAGTGTTAAGGTTCTGAGTTCAACCCCCAGTACTGCCAAAAATCCAAAATGTTACACTGCACCATACTTTCCTCTCCACTGTCTGCACTAGCCAGTAGTTGCCATAATACCCCCAATTTGATACTTGCCAAAATCTACCAAGCAAGTAGAATACCTGGCTTACCTCGCTAACAATGCCCATACTCTCTTTTATTTCAGGAATTTAAACAAAAGCAGAAGCTTTCCTGGTCAATACTTTCTTTTAGTAGTTTTCCAACTACTTTGATTTCATTTTTTTCTTGCCGGAAAATATGGCTATGTTCTTCAGAAAGTATCCTTTGCCTTTCAAAAGCTGCTTCATTCTGGGGATGCAAGAAAATTCCTAACGCCTTGCCCTGCGATGCACCTGTAGTGCTTCTGCAATCTCAACCTAAGATACATAGCTCACAGCTTTAAAGTCTAGGAATTCCTACACTTCATCTTATAAATAAAATACTGCCCATAGTTCCACTGAATCTTATAGTAGGCTGCAATCAGTTTGTTTGACCTACCATATAAAAATCTACTTAGCTATACCTGAGTACATTTTATCAATTATTGATTTATGAATTCTGAAGGAATGCTCCAGTCACCAATTATGCACCCGGTTTTTTATCATCCCTAATGGAGTGACAATCTGCTCTAGTGGTACAGTCTCTACTATTTATAATTCTACACCTTCCATCTGATTATGCCATTAGCCATTATTTTTTTCCAGGCTGTATTCCTCTATCTCCTAGCCTTTGCTCAATTCAGGGCTACCGGGAGCACCAAGCTACTGTTCCTAATGAAGCTAAGAGCTAACTCAAGAAACAAAGCTAATTCATATTAGAGATACTATAAAACCCTTGGTAGTTAGTCACTTGAGGCAATTTACGAATCCAAACCTTTCACTAAGACTATGTTGTGGTCTTCGTACCTGAATGCTCTATGCCATCTTTCCCGCCGACTCTAGAATCAACCTTCTGAACGTTATACCTGGCCAGGGTCTACGAGCGAGTCAGTGGTGACCCAAGTCCCCACCGCTCTGTTGGGCCTTTCATTCTCTCCTGGCGGTCCCCATCCCCACACTCTGTGGCTCTTGTCTACAGCATTTCACACCGCTCATTGCTCCCTGCCTGGCTCACACCATTTCATCCTTCCAATTCGCCTGTGTTAATGACAGACCAACACATTATTTGAGTTGCATTAAACATGCTCAAGTGTCTTGTTTTTGTTTTTGAATAGCAAATGAAATATTCTCTAACCTGTCCTTCACACAAAGCTTCCAAAATACTGTGATAAACATTGTTAAAGTTACAACAAATTAGCACATAGGATTTTTTTTTTTCTGGTGATGCTTAGAGAGACTTCATCCATGACATAAACATATATAACGAGATTAGATGGAGAGGTGTATCATAATTCTCTGTTTCTTGGGTCATCTCTATCTTATCTTATGATCCATCTATCTATTATTAGGGATGAAACCCAGGGCCTTGAGTAGTATAAGCAAGCATTCTGCCACTGAACTACACCATCAAACCTGATCACTTCATTTTTTCTTCAAAAGTGATTTTGTTATAATAGAGAGCTATCCCTTACTTTTCAAATCACTGGAGTACACATCACATATACCACACTAGAATATGTTACATCAGATCAGTTAAATATGCTGGTGCATGTCTGTCATTCTAGCACTCTGGGAGGCTAAAGGAGGAGGATCACAGGTGTGAGTCCACCCTTGTCAACTTTGCAAGACCCTGTGTCAAAATAGTAAAGTTTTTAAAATGCTGGGGATATAACTCAGTGTTAAGGTTCTGAGTTCAACCCCCAGTACTGCCAAAAATCCAAAATGTTACACTGCACCATACTTTCCTCTCCACTGTCTGCACTAGCCAGTAGTTGCCATAATACCCCCAATTTGATACTTGCCAAAATCTACCAAGCAAGTAGAATACCTGGCTTACCTCGCTAACAATGCCCATACTCTCTTTTATTTCAGGAATTTAAACAAAAGCAGAAGCTTTCCTGGTCAATACTTTCTTTTAGTAGTTTTCCAACTACTTTGATTTCATTTTTTTCTTGCCGGAAAATATGGCTATGTTCTTCAGAAAGTATCCTTTGCCTTTCAAAAGCTGCTTCATTCTGGGGATGCAAGAAAATTCCTAACGCCTTGCCCTGCGATGCACCTGTAGTGCTTCTGCAATCTCAACCTAAGATACATAGCTCACAGCTTTAAAGTCTAGGAATTCCTACACTTCATCTTATAAATAAAATACTGCCCATAGTTCCACTGAATCTTATAGTAGGCTGCAATCAGTTTGTTTGACCTACCATATAAAAATCTACTTAGCTATACCTGAGTACATTTTATCAATTATTGATTTATGAATTCTGAAGGAATGCTCCAGTCACCAATTATGCACCCGGTTTTTTATCATCCCTAATGGAGTGACAATCTGCTCTAGTGGTACAGTCTCTACTATTTATAATTCTACACCTTCCATCTGATTATGCCATTAGCCATTATTTTTTTCCAGGCTGTGTAGATTTTCAAGTAATTAAGTCCCTCCCAGCAGTTCCGTGCCTTGGGCCATGGACCTCACTTCCCATAGTAGTGATGAACTCTGAGAAACTCCTGTGAAAGCTCTGGAAGGAAGTGTGCGCAGGTGGGAATGCCTTTCCCGGTGCAGCCCTTTCCCGATACAGCCCCAGGAAGCAGCAATGCATGCACATCAAAAGGAACGTCCACAAAAAAAAAAAAAAAAAAAAAAAAAAAAAAAAAAAA
>NW_022900942.1:43569744-43610085 GCF_012274545.1 Fukomys damarensis
AAAAAAAAAAAAAAAAAAAAAAAAAAAAAAAAAAAAAAAAAAAAAAAAAGGATGTCCAGAGTTTTGTTCTGCATTTTCCCCACAGCTGTAAATTTCTTTATATCAGTAATGTTTTTGCTTTTTGTGTTAATTTTCTTTCTGGGAAAGTTTATGGATTTCTGTGCTTCAAATTTCATAAAAAGTTCATGGCTCCTAAATATCTGTAAATATCCTGCAAAGGTCCCAGACTCATTGGATAAAACTATTCTCCATCTTCCCTGCTTCCGCTCTTAGCCTTTCAGCTCCACCATTCACCAGACCTCAAAAACCAAATGTACTCATCAGCTTTCTGCTACAGTGAATCTGAGATAATAACCTAAGAGGAGGAAATTTTTACCTTGGCTCATGTTTCAGACCTTCCAGTCCGTGGACACTTGGCTGCATGGCTTTCTCATGTGTGGCAAGACTAAACATGACTGACAAAATTGTCCACCTCATAGCTACAGGGAAGCAAGGGGGTGGGGAGAGAGGAGGGGAGGCGGGGTGACACTGCTGTCCATTTTCCCTTCAAGGACACCCCCATTAACTAAGTTCTTCCTCTAAGCTCTGTCTTCTAAGGATCCCCCTGCCTCACAGTGGTTCCACAACCTCATGGTCAGATCTCAGCACCTGAGTCTATGGGAAACATCGTGAATTAAGGCATTGAACCAAAGGGTCACATTTCTGAAATTACTCCGTCAAGCTCTTTTCTCTTTCTCTCTGTTATTATTACTTGTATTATTATTATCATTATTAATTATTATTGCTTTACTTTGAATTCAAGTCAACTTCTGATGATGATAAGGAAATGGATATAGGGTAAAACTGCCCTCCTTTACCACTTGACAGATTTACTTAACTCTCTGAGTTCCGTTTCCTTTGTAAAAAATAAGGTTAATAACAATATTTACCTTTTAGAATTAATTAAGGACTTAAAGATATTGATAAGTCCAACAGGCTTTGAATGACGTTTGGTTTATTTTAAGCACTCAATCAAATCCTGTTATAATCACTATCTGAAAAGTTTGACTCCCTAGCTTTCATTTCTCCTGTGCACTCTATCCACATATTTTCATGAGAATAAGGGTGGAATTTCAAAACATATGTCATCAGTCTCACCTCTCCTGCCATCCTCCTCTATACTGATCTCATCTTTGTACCTCACTTAGAGTGTGAATGGTCTTAGCTTTCATCCCAAGCCTTCTACACCCTGGCTTTTACACTCCATCCAACATTCCAGGAGCAGATCTTGCTTTTGCTCCCACTCTGAACTTTGTGCAAACTTGTGTTTGAAGTTCTCACAAAGAACTTTCTTTGCTTCTCAAAAGAGAGAAATAACATGCCTTTTCTAAAGCATGCTCTGATCCTCCCCTCAGTCAGAGCTCATTCTTCAAGTGTTTAAATATGCATAGCTCTTTAGCATATATTTCTATAGCACACCCACTGGTAGGAAGTGTACTAGATCGATGTGTATACACTCCAGCCTCAAGTCTCTGTCATGCAGCCCAAGATCAGAATTAAAAAGATAGGACCCTGTCTATGGGGACTCACTGACTCTCAATTACCTCAGCCAAGAATGTTATATTTCTTGCTCATGGAATTACATATATCTTATCCCCCCACCCACCATGAAACTAAATGATAGTGATGCCACACCATATCTCTTAAAAATTCCTGAGTCATAATTTGAAATACTAGAATCATTGAAAAGAGGATAGGAGGAAGTGTATTGACAGTTATAAATACGAGTGAAGAATATATAAATACTTCTGAAGAATATTTTGATAGTTTTGAACTTCTTTCCTCATCTCCACCTTTAGTTTAATTAGGTAATAAGATGGTTTGCTAAGTTTACAAAGCAATCTGAGGCCTTAGGATAATCTTGTGAGTTAGACAAGGCAGGTGCCATTCTCATTTAGCAGGTAGAGAAACTAAATTTCTGACAGATCAAATGCCTTGTATAAATGGATCAAACTAGAAACTGATAGAGATTAGATTAGATTATATTAGATTAGAACCAGGTTCTGGCCTCAGGATCTGGCTATCAAACATGCTACTTTTTCCTATGCCCTAATATAAATAGACCAAAGAATAGAGAGTTGACATAAAGGCTGTTTTCCTACACTTTCTTTGTAATTAGATTTTCATGGACATATAAAGTAAAACTCTCAGATTCTCTTGAGTTGTGTTTTTACAAAGCATTAAAATATACACAAAAGTTTTAAAAATAAATTAGCCAAGTGTACTTTTTCTGTTGTTGGTTTCCTGAGACAGGATCTCACTAGGCAGTTTAGGCTTGGCTTGAACTTACTATTAGCCCAGACTGGCCTAGAACTCACTGAAATCCTCCTGCCTCTGCCTCCTGAGTGCTGGGATTACAGGTGTGTATCACCATATCTAGCCTTCTGCTTTTAATATCACCTTAATAATTTGAACTATATTGGTGGCTATATGAAATATAAGGAAACTTCTTTTTAGCAGATAAAGCATATTCTGCAAAATCCAATTTAAGTTTTATGTCAGTTCTAAATATGTTTCTTACTACTGAGGCCAAAATTTATAATTCTCTCTTCTGAAATTGTTGAGTACTATATCATCATAAATAAAATAAACTTGTTCTCTTGGTCTTTAGAAATAAAACTCAGACATGGCACTTTTGTTTAAAATCTACAATAAATACTAAGACAAATTTATCGTGTTCACTCAACATCATAATAAGTGTTTTGTATTAAGTAATTTGGTCATTTTACAAACTTCTTAAAATGGAAATTCACTGGTTCCCAAGTGGAGGAGTATCATGGTTATGTGGCCCTGAACTCATATCTGAGTTGATAGCAATAATGATTAATGGGGAATCTCTAGAGAGCTTCAGGTTGGAGCTAATCAAATCTAAAACACCTTTCATGATTAGATGTTTGAGTCTTGAAGAACTGTGATACCAGCTCAACTTCTCAACCTTGAGGGTTACATTCAACCACAGGTCCAACAGTCATAATACAATTGTTCTCAGGAATGCAGCAATTTCCTGAGTTCTGGGAATCCATTTATTGCATCATCCTACAGGAGATGTTGATAGAAACCACCACATTTATAAACTATGGGCCAAAAATGCAAATGAGTTGGTAACCCAGGGACTTGTGACCAGTGTCTGATCAGACTGGGTGACAATTGTGTTTTTACTTGTGATGCTTGTGTTGAAATTGCATTGCAGTAATGAAGTGGGGTGATAAACTATGGAAAAATCATGGTAAGGTTTCTTTTTATTTTTTTCACATGCAGATAAAGTAATGGAAGTCAAGAGAGTTGAGGTAACTTGCAAAAACTGTTGTGTGATTACTACATTATATTCTCAATCAATTATGTGCAGTAAGTATCTTTCCAGAAGTTAAAAACAGAGATATTTAATTTCTCCATTTACCTGCATCTACTACAGTAACCTGTATATTTGGACAAAGGGAGTAGATAATCAACATAATCATTGATTGATTTGGCTCATGAACTACTTTGTTAAATGCTTTCGTATATACAACCTCTTGCTCTGCTTGAGATTTAATTTTGAGAGCATGTGTATAAGTTGTAGGGAGACAAGAGGAATGTATGGAAGCCATGAGTAATTTTGGAAGCAGAGAATTCCCCAATTGCAGCCAAAACACAGATTTTCTAGAACACTGAAAGACTTCCAAAAATACTTTATGATGTTGTCTCTCTGTACAACTAATTTATTTATGTATTCATAGATGCTTACACTAAATTTGATCTATTTCATGAGAATGATGTGTGGGATCAAAAATATGACACCATCTTCTCCAAAAAATAACTGTTGAGCATAGATGGATTCTTAAGGCTATTACACTATTTAAGATGACACTGAAGTGAAATTGTCCACCCATTCTCCAAAGAAAATTCAACCATCTTTAGATAGAATTCACATTGGTCCCAGTAACCAATTCGATTTGATTAGAGCACAGCAGGCAGAAGTCAGAATAGTCATCATGTTACAAACAAGGTATATGTCCTTGACATATCTGATCCTCCATCTCATCTTTTCTTGTGATGAAGTGATAAGAATGCCATTTGAATTCACACAACTGTTTTGTCCTTGAATACAGAAAGAGCAACCCTGAGAAATGACCTTCCAAGTAAAACTGTCTCAAGCAATTTCTATTTTTTTCTTTTTCTGTAGACTTCCTCAGATGCATATTTTCTTTCATTAATCTCAAACTTGTACAAATTAGCAGTATAATAATGAACAAGCTGAACAATAGAATAATTTCTTTTGGTTTAATCATGTGTTTTTCCTTTCATGCCTTACTTGCCAAGGACCCATCATCTGCAATTTTGGCATTTCTTTTTAATTCTATGAGCCAAAATCCATCATTTCTGAGTTTTTCAAGTAAAGGTTTACCCTGATCATTAATCAGCCCTCTCTAATTAAGCACAATTATATCCTATCATTATTGCTATAATTATTGATTGATTGATTAATCTTTCAACTATTAATTAAAAGTCATAATTAAACATTTTGGTGTTATTTAAACTAAAATATAATTATTATGCAATTTCCCTGGTATACACAACATGTTCTCCTAGCTTCATGGTTCACTTAAAGACCACTGGTCATAAATCACTCCCTTGCAGAATCTGAAAATAAGTATAATAATCATCAACATACCCACTTCTACATACATAGATAAATGCATGGACACACACAGTCTCATTGGATAAAATAGAATAAGAAGGGCTATCAATGGTTAGATGAAAGCAGTAAGAGTCCTGAAATCATATACAGAGGTAGACTTTTCCACAAATCTCATTGGATAGAATCAGGGCAGAAGTAAAATAAGATAAAACAAATTCCTAAGTTATTTAAGATCTCCAATATACCACTTACTTTCAGTTTTATCCATTATGTCTTCAGTCATATGAAACTTTCGGTGTACAGCCAGTTTGGGAGGACTGATAGAAAAATTAACAGGAAGTGGAAAAAAACACTAACAAATAGTCAACAAAAATCAATTTCCAAAGATTTTAAATTCTTCATCACTTTTATTTTCCTTAACAACCTTAAGGGAACAATTGTAACCATAATATAGGTGAGGAAATATAACCAGAGAGAGTCAAGATTTGAACCTATGAGTACAAAGTTTCTAGTATATCCTAACATTGTAAGCATACTTGTGAAATGTGTAAAAATCACTCGTTCAACTAATGAGATCATTTTTTAAAAAAACATCAACAATCTGAAATATCAGGCGCTCCACTGACAGCTTGTGACATAAGCCAAGTGACATAAACATTTGAAATCTAAGCTTTCTCCTCTATGAATTAAAACATACACTGAAGAGTTTTCTTTAGAATTGAAGATAATGTGTGCTACATAAATATGATCTCAATGTCTAAGATAATAGGCTTTAAATCAACGTTAGATATTGTGTTCTACACATTGCTCCTTTTCTCTAGAGTTACTAGATCTTGATTTTGGAATTAGGCTTCTTGCTGATCACTTTCTGACCCTATAGCAACTATGATTCACATTCTTTACCTTCCATCTCTTTATTCGGGATTTGATCAGATGTTCATAGTTGAGAGTGTCTTTGCAATTTTACAGACTAGCCCCTCATGCCTTGACAAGGACACAGAGACACAGAGAGGGTTAAGGCCTTGCCAGTGGTTGCACTCCTAATTACTGACAGAATCAGGTCTCCAGACTCCCAGTTCAGAGAGCTCTCTCTACCACTCCACAGTGTCCCTCAAGCGAACATTTGCCCTACATTTTGTACAGGGTTGTCATGAGGATCAAATATAATTAAATATGGGGAAGTGCTTTAAAAAGTGCAAAATTATGCACAAGAGCAAAGCATTACTATTAATGGGCTTCCTACTTGGCTTCTTTGGGTAGAAATGAAGATGTTATTTAAAATGATTAAACTTCTTTTTTTTTTTTTACTATGAACTGCTGTGAAGTTGTGTTGCGTTTTGTAATGAGAGTTTGTCACTGGTGTACATTTTACTTATGTGAAATTCTGTCATATGTATGACATACACATGTCTGTGTATGATGATTTTCTGATATTGTGATTCTAGTAGCAATAGTTTATTTTCAAGGTGATACCCAGGAAACTCCATAAAGAGGATGGAGAAGTAATACAGGGAGGGGGAAGAAACTAGTAAATGATGTTATTAAGTGTGCTAGTACTTGGGGCAACTGGAGTTTTATCCTACTATAAAGAGTGTATGCTAGAGATATCCAACCCAAAATGTTTCCCTTCTGTCCTTTATTGTGGCATTAATTCTACTGCACCACTGACACACTTTGTTCATTTGGTTGACTGGTGACCTGTGAGTGGAGAATATCCTGAGGCAGGTAGTTGTCAGCCCTTTTAGTAGAATTCTGGTTAGCTTCCTTGCAAACGTTAGAAACTGAGGGAATATTAACCTTCAGTACTAACAATCTCATTCTGTGCTTTCTTAGGAAAAACAAAAGTCTCTCTAGGTAATGGAGTTGTTAATAAACTCAAGCATACCTAATTTGTTCTTACATAAGTCAGTTCAAATGAAAACTGATATAATAAAGATTGCTTATAGTATGCATCATAGTAATGACTGAGGAGAGTACTGATAAGTTTCCAGTGCTGTGAAATATACTTGACATTCACAACTTAAAGAAGGAGAGCTTTATTTATGCTCATGGTTTTAGTGGATTCAGTCCATTTTTCTGCCACCAAGACAAAAATCTTGATGAAAGGGTACAGCAGAACAAAGTTGCTTAGTTCATGGGAGCCATGAACGACATTCTAAATTTCTCTAAAATACATCTCCAAGTATTTCCAAGTTCTTTGTGTTAAACCAGTTCCAAAAGTTTCTGAATTACATAATCAGGTACAGTTATAATAATGTCTCCATCCTTTGGTACCAATTTTGTGTATTGGTCAGCTTTAGTTTTGCTGGAAAATATAGCTGATTATCTACAACTTAGAGGATTGGAGGTTTATTTGGCTCATGGTTTCAGAAATTTCAGACCACGGTTGCCTGACTCCAAGACAGAAACATGGAGGCAAGGCATGACAGAGAAAAGACACTTGGTTCATCATGACCTGGAAGCAGAGTGTGAGAAAAGTACCACAGAAGAGAGGGACAGGGACCAGACACAGACCCAAAAATTGCACTTCTATGACCCACCCAGATATATGAAGCATTGTGCTTTACTCAGCCTCTAAGTAGCTCTCAAGCCAATCAAATTCGACAGTTAAGGATAACAATCCCAGGAAAGAAAACTGGACTTTGAGGTTCCCTTGCCATCTGTTCTGTGTTCAGGTTCCATGCTGCCTGAGTGGCATCTGAAAGTTCCTACACAAACTGATTGCAGATACTCAAATATAACCTGGAAAAGTGGGTTCTATTACATTGCAACCAATAGTTTTCATTTTCTTTTTCCCTAGTATACCCAATCCCCTTCTTTTTATCCCAAGCTATCAAAAATAATTTTACAGAAATTCTGACCACATTAGCAACCCTCTACTGTGATTCCTCAATATTTCTTTTTCGCATTTCTTAGTTTCTCACTTTATGTTTGTTTTAAATAACAAGAAGAAAAATATACATATGCAAATATCTAATGCTATTTAGTGATTTGTAGTTTTAAACTTTCTAGGAATTTTTAGGTTTCTACAGTGAATTCCTAGAGGTGTGAAATATAGACTAAAAATAATGCTGAATGGTACATATCAGGTACTGAGCAGGAACCAAGTTATTGCTTTTTAGACACTTTTGAGGAGCCACAGAAGAATGTTACATTTTTTTGTTTGTTTGTTTGTTTCGGTACCTGCGATCAAACTTGACACCTTGCACTTGTGAGGCAGGTGGCTAAACCAGTGAGATAAATCCCTGGCCTCTCACAAGTAGATTTTTATTCCAAGGTAGCTGATTAAAATATCTGCAGAGATCACAGTTACATTACTTCCTTGATCTACAGGCTTTCCTTTCTTGGAAAGTTTCTACATTAAGATTTTTGTCTACCATTTCTTCTTCAAGTTGGCTTCATAATATGATCCCTTACTCACATTTATTTTTGTTAAACGTCTACAATATACATCATGCACTATCATTCATTATTCAAGTAATGCTTTTACCCTGTAAACTGAGTGAAGCTTATTTGAAGATAAAAATATGTTTTGTTCATTCAAAACTAATGTAAAGTCCTATATTTTTCTAAGCCAAAGCAAGAAGAAAACATTCACACACTTTATTTCTTTTGCTGTTAATGGCAAATTTGCTAGGTGGCTAATATTAGGTAGATTTTCTGGAGAAAGCAGATAAAAGGAAATGAAAGTACTTGTTTCCATCTTTCTATACACTTTCAAGGATCCTCATGTACCTGATGTATGTAACTGAAGGGTAGAGGATGGACTTTGTGTCTTCTTTTACAAAGAATCACATGCTATGGCCTCTCCTTTACTCAAGCTTTATGTAACTTTCTGTATGTATAATAGGAAATGTGTTCATGGAGGTCAGAAGACTCAAGCTTAAGATATTGCCCTACTGCTTAGAAGCTTCTACATTTCTATGCCTCCATTTCATTGCCTGTAAAGTGAGCAGAGGCTCTCTCTACCCTTCTCATAAAGTTTTATGTGTTCAAATAAAATAATGAATGTGAAGTACTACCATAGCTAAGCACCTATCATCTTTATTATGACCATGAACTTTGGAGTCAGATATGGGTTAAATACCTGCCCTTTCACTAACATTTACACAAACTTGAGAAAATTATTTACCTTTACTTTGTCTCTATTTTTAATGTTTAAAACAAGAATAGCTCTATATTTTCCCCAAAGAGAGCTGTTTCCATGATTAAAAAATCTATGGCATTATAAATGTTGGCATATATTCACTGTCTGGTTACGGGGACAATGTGATAGTATTATTACACATTTTGAAACAAATATGAGCCATGTTTATGGAATGTCATTGGCATAATTGAAATATGATGAGCATTAGAAACCTATGAAATGCATGCCTGTAATTCCAGCACTTGGGAGGCTGAGGCAGGAGGATCACTGTGAGTTTGAGACCAGCCTGAGCTACATAAGTGAGTTCCAGATCAGTTTCAACTACATAGTGAGACCCTTTCTCAAAAAAAAAAAATGAAAAAGAAAAAGAAACAAGTTACTGTAATCCTGAAAATTAATACCAAGACCCGTATCCGTATGCTTCATTTTTTGTAACAGTAAAAAATAAAAATCACTTACTAAGATAAGTGAGATGGTGTGCACAAGCACATAGAGAAATACCTGGTAAATGAGAAGCATTAAAAAGTGTTTCTTCTCTCCTCATATTTTAGAAATAGATGTGGATTTTCATAAGTCTTGAAAATGTTAGGGTACTATTACTGACATTATTCATTGAAGTTTTAAATTTTTATACTGTTTGTCTTTAAGCAATATGCATGCACAACCAAAGAATATCAAACATCACAAAATATATCTGTTAGACTGAGAAGTATAAAAATTATTCTGAAAGTATGGCACATTTTTTGAAGAGTAGAGGAAGGGGCAAATTCATGATAAGAGTTGTGTATGGAAATATCAATGGTCAATTAGCCAAATGACTTCATGGCATGTGGAATATACATGCCTTAGTATATGTGAGCACTGGCTAGGTAAGTTCTATGCTGCTGTGAAAATGCTGTAATGCTCAAGACAGATATTAGACAATATGTGAAGTGCAAGTTAATGGATAAAAATACAGTCTACTTTATAAATTCCCTTGTGTCAGGCATTTAAGTGATTCATAAGGGTGGCAGAGATCAACAATAGGCAGAAAATTCTTATCATCAAATAAGTAGATAAATCCTCCAATACCCAAGACATAAGTGACTCTCCACTGAGCAGAAGCTTCCACAGAAGAGAAGACTTAAGCTTTTAGTGTTCTGGCTATAAACTAAAGAAAGATTTCAGAAACACATGTGCTCTTTTATAATTCATTTTTTAGTTCAGAAAGGGTACAATGAGAAATAGTGCTTGTGATATAACTTCTATGTTTTCCTAATAATGCTAGTACCTGTTTGATGTCTCTCACTAATTGTGCTATTTATTCCGACAACTATATCTTGCCTCTCACGTACCCAGAACCACCTGGAAATGAAGTGTTGCTTTCAGGTGGTTTCCTCAGATAACTGAAGCATGCAGATGGCTTCCCAGCCCCGTCTCCTGTCACTTACCTATAGATTCCCAGAAACTTCATAAGCAGTTGTAAAAGTCTCAGTTCTTTTTAAGCAAAGAAAATTGAAGAAGAAAATCAACATTCTTCATTACTCTTCTCTGCAACAGTACAGTACCTGTCTAGGGCTCTCAATACTTGTTATTTGCCACTTTTAGAACCACATTAATAACATTCCCTTTACTTTTGTCCATCTACTCTTCTGAGAGACACATACTATATTTGTTTTCAGATAATTCATAAGTGTAATGTAAATTTATATATCTGAATATATATATATATGAATATATATATATGAATATATATGTGAATATATATATATGAAAAACACTTTCTATTAAAATTGAATGTCATTGTTTTCAAGAGGATGTTGATAATTTATGTATAAATAAAATCTATCAATAGCTTTACATAGCCCCTTTGATAAATGGTGTTGGAAAACTGGATTTCAACTTGTCAAAGATTAAAACTAGACCCTTATCTGTCACCATGAACTAAACTACAATCCAAGTGTATCAAAGATATAAATATTAAAACAAAAACACTAAACATGCTGGAAGATAAGTTAGGTAGAACTTTTGAAAATATTGGCATAGGAAAAGACTTTATGAACAAACCATCAGTAGCATGGGATCTAGCACAGGTAATTAACAATTGAGATTTCATTTTTTAAAAAAGTTTCTGCATTGCCAGATAAATCACAAGTAGAGCTAAGAGACAACCTAAAATGTGGGGAAAAAAATTTAGCAGCTGTTCCTCAGAAAAAAGTCTACTATCTAGACTATATAAAGAACTAAAAAAAAATTGGGACCCCGCCCAAACATAAAGACCCAATCCAAAAATGGTCACCTGAAATAAACAGACATTTCTCAGACAAAGAAGACAAACAGTAAATAAATATATGTAAAAATATTCAACATTACTTGTCATTTGAGAGATGCAGATAAAAACAACACTGAGATTTCACCTCACCCCAGAAAGAATGGCTGCTATCCAGAAATTAACCAATAACAAATGCTGGTGAGGTTGTGGGGACAAAGGAACCCGTCTTCACTGCTGTTGGGCTTGCAGACTGGTGCAAACACTGTGGAAATCAATATGGACATAACTTAAAAGACTAGGATTAGAAGTCCTATTAGACTCAGCTATTCCTCTGCTGGGTATCTTCCCAAAAGAATTAAAAGAATCATACCACGGTGATATATGCTCACCCATGTTTATAGCAGCACAGTGTAAAAGCTGAAATTTGGAAGCAGCCCAATTGCCCATCAACTGGAGACTAGATAAAAATATATGTATTTTTTCTTTATTAATAAAATGGAGTATTACTCAGCCATAAAGAACAAGAACCTAGAAATATTTATAGCTAAGTGGATGCACATTGAGGCCATACTCTTAATTGAAATTAATAAGTCACACATGTGTAAATAGTTTCACTAGTGTGAAAAACTAAAAATGTAAATAAGAATCAAAATGTATAATTGATATTGTGTAATAGAAAGAAAGGTCTAAAACACTAGAGGAAGAAGGAAGGGTAGGGGAAAGCTAAAAAGGGAAAACAAAAAATATATGAAAAGGAAAAACATGGAAATAATGTCTTTGTAAACAGGAAAGGGTGGAAGGATGAAGGGAGGGCTGGGGAATGGGGAAAAATAGAAACCAAGATAAGTCATGCAAAGGTATAAGATCCCAAAGATGAATGTGACTGTATTGTATATCTAAAATGTACCAATAAACATAATAAAGATAATAAAAATAGCTTTACATTAAGGCTCACTCTCAAGTATGTTTCTATGAAACAGATCAGTCACATGGGTCCTTCTTGGAATACTTTGAATCCTTATCTACCTGCTAAAGTGATTGGAGACAGTAGGCATATTTGAAAGATGCAGGGCATATAAAACAGTTTCAATTACTTATGTTTAGGCAACTGATAACTTATCTTATGCTTCTTGACAACTTCCACTATGTCCAATTTTAATGATTTAGTAATTCCCTTGAAACCCTAGTCAAGTGACATTGATATTTTCCTGAATGCTTGGAGGGTGCTGGGTTATTATCTTCCTTTTCTAAAATTGGGCCTCTTTAGTTCCCAGTGTACATGGATTTAAATATCTTCTTACCACCAGGGAATTTAGATCAGTGGTTCTGCTGCCTGCTTCACAGACACAAGGACCAAAATCGATCCCAGCACCAAAAAATAAGTAAACAAATAAGCAAGTAAATATCTATTTACTTCCTCTTGCTAAACATTCCAGTCATTTGAAATTAATTTTTCTATTTAAAAGCTGACATATTTTCACCATTAGTTGTCTCAGAGTGTTTTGATATTGAAAACTAATTATTTGAGTTTTGTAATTGAGCTTGGTAACACCTTTATTTTCTGGAATTCTATTTTAATAGATCTGTCTAGTCATTATTTCCTGGTACAAGTTATTTCCAACTAATCACTAGTATTACATCTTCTTTATCCCTTTTGCTTTCATTAGTTTAATACTCAATAGAAATTTTTCTGATTTTTGTTTATTCAAATGCCGTCAATAGCTCTCTTCTCTGTAAATTTTGAACATATGAAATTATAATAATTTAAATTCTTAGAAGTCCCCATTGTTCTCTTCTTTTAGATCTCCATATTCCTTTTTTGATACTTTGAGAGAAGAAAATTTACCAAATTACCTAGCCTACTCAAACCATGTCCAGAATGCATGAGTCTGTAAATCTAACTTTCATTTCCTAAAAACATAGCATTTCACAAAAAGAGTGTTGGCAGGGACACAAAGGAGGCTATCCACTGTGAGACACTCTGGTAGACACCTTTGACTCAGTGCCACAGAGGAGCCCAGCCATGTGGGTACCAATACAACAGTGTTTGTGCACCCCATCCTGTATGATCAAGAGAAAGAAGTCCTCTGAGGCTTCTAGATGAAAATTGAAGCCCATTGGAAAAGTAAAGAAAATCTGCAATAAAGGCACACCACACCACCATAGTCAGTAAGTTGGAGAGACCAGCACCTCACATTGAACTTGGTCTAACTTTAGGGGAAAGACAGTAGAAACCTGCAGTAGAAACTTACAGAATTCAACAAAGCAGGAAGACAGAGATACCAATTTGGGCCTTGCAGCCAGAAATCAACCTGAACCTCAGGGGAGAGCTGCTCACTTGCTGAGACTAACTAGCTGAGACCTGCACACTCCTTCCACACTGTCTATTGTATCACCAGAGGCACTCCCTGAAGGAGGCTCTCTATTTCTATTTGTATGTTTTATTTTCAAAGTACTATTTCTTAATTATCTTTAATAATTTAAAAATATTTTATATATCTTTTTCTTTTCTCATTTTTTCCTTTTTAATATTTTTCTTACCTTCGTTTCTTTCTCTCTTTCACTCTCTCCCACCTTGATCTCCATTACTCTCCTTGCTGATATCCTGTTCCTGCTCATATCCTAATTTGAATTTATTTTCTTTCTTCTCACTTTTTTCTGTTTTTCCTTCTCTCAATTGCCATTAGTTTTAAAAGAAAGTAATTACATTTAAAAAGCAAGCAAAAAAGTGATTACAGTCTCTAGCCTCCCTACTGCTGTTAGTTTGTTCTATTTTTTGGGTATATTTTGCTCTGTGTACTCCTCTTCTCTTCAACACCTCCCTATAGTCTGTGTGAACTTCCTGTGTCCTCTCACCTTGCTTCTAACCTTTCTCTATCCTGTCTATCCCTTTCTCCCCAACTCCTTCTAAGTCCCCATCCTGAAGGGTAAGTTGCTATACTGAAGAGTTTATTCACTATGACATATCTTGGTCTGGTCCTTTATTTTGATTTAATTCACACAATTAGAAGTGGTAGATTAATAACTACCACAAATTGGCATTTTCTAAGCTGTGCTTGATGCTATTGTGTTGCTGAATGAATCACTTGGGATAAGGTATTGTGATTGATCCAATCAGTTGTCCTCTCTGGTATAATGAAAATGAGTTTGTGTCAGAGACATTAGAGACTCAAAACCTAAAGACCAGCTATATCTGGAAGATCAAAGTATTTACCCAGGAATTAAACCAAGGGCAGTATGAATATCAAAAATAGAAATGAAAAGGCATTTAAACAGACACAAAAGACTTCCACCCCACCAAAAATAAACTGTGGTGGAAATGAGGTGGCAAGGGCTGAAAGTCAACCATTTGGACACCATGATCCGATACAGCACAGGACATAAAAAAAACAGATACAGCCAGGCGTGGGGGTGCACGCCTTTAGTCCCAGCACTCAGGATGCCAAGGCAGGAGGATTGCTGTGAGTTCGAGTTCAGCCTGGGTTACATAGTGAGTTCCATCCAGATCAGTCTCAACTACATAGTAAGACCTTTTCCCAAAAACACAAAACAAAACAAAACAAAACAAAATAAAACAAAAACAGATAAATAAGGTTCTAGAGTTCAAAATGGAAATAATTTCCTGGATAACCATAGAGATGGTGGGAAGAATAAAAAACATGGTTAGAAACTCTAAAACAGAAACAGAAAAAAAAAAATAGATGAGCTCAGGGAAATGATGGAAACCATGCATACCCAGCACAGGAAAGATGAAACCCGTGAAACAGAATCAAAGATATATCCAGGAGATTAAAATCTCTATAGAAAGTATTTGCAGGAGGATAAATGAATGTGAAGATAGAATCTTCAGACTATAGATGATAAGACTGTGGTCAGTGACCATGAAAAGAGTGATCTCTTAAAATCAGTAAGAGACCATGAGAAATCAATCCAACAACTCTTAGATGATGCAAAGAAGAATAACATAAGACTGATAGGAATCCATGAAGTAACTGGAGAAAGTACAAATGACATAAAAAAAAAACTGGTCACAGAATTAATATCAGAAAACTTCCCAAACAGAAGGGAAGAACTTGACATACAGATAAGTGAGGCATGTAGGACTCCAACCAGCCATGATAAAAAATAATCTACATACAATTATCAAGATCCCAGAAACCCAAAATACTACAAGCAATTAGAGAAAAGAAACAAATCACATGCAAAAGAAAGCCCATCAAAATCACAGCAGACTTTTCAACACAAACCCTCAAGTCAAGGAGAGCCTGGAGTGAGGTAGTTCAAGTCCTAAAAGAAAATAACCTCCAGATCCAGCGGAAGGTGAAAGATGGAGGTCCGGTACAGCCACCCCAAGATCTATTCTCCCTCAGGCTTGCCTCGGACCAAAAGGCCTGCCTGGGAACATAAGGTAAGGACTGGGTAGCCACACACTCAACCTGCCAGTGCTGTGACCAGCATGGAGCAGAAGGTGGAAGGTGGAGGTCCAAGACAGCTGCTCTGAGATCCATTTTCCCTCTTGCTTTCCTGGGGACAATCAGTGAGGACTAGCTTGCCATGCGGGTGCCCTGTAACACCGCTTCCCACACACCCCCAGGTCTCCTGATTGTGGCAGTCCTTTTATCCAATCTGCAGAGGCACAAGTAGTCATAAAGGACATTTTTCTGAGCTCGAGACTGAATATCTTCAAAGAAAGGGCAGAGTGAACCTGTAGTAGAATTTTGCAGAGTTCAACCCTGCAGGAGGTCAGGGAGCTCAATTTGGGACTTGCAGCCCAAAATCAGCCTGAATCTCAGGAGTCTGCCATCGGCCAGCTGAGATCAAAGGATTTAGTTCTGCACATGGCTGCACACATGCTATATCATGACAGCAGAGATATAGTCTGAAAGAGGCCCTTCAAATACTTTTTCTTCTTTTTTTCCTCATTCCACTCTGCAAATCCTTTCTTTTTCCTGTCTTCTTTTTCCAACTCAGTCTCTTGCTCCCCCATATTATACCTCATCTCTGTTTCTGTTCCTGTTCCTACCCTAATTTGGATTTCTTCTTCTTCTTCTTTTTTTTTTTTTTTTTTTTTTTTTTTTTCCGGTACCGGGGATTGAACTCGGGTCCTTGTGCTTGCAAGGCAGGCCACCGAACCACTGAGCTACATCTCCAGCCGGATTTCTTCTTTTATCATTTTTTTTTCTTTATGATCTTTTCTTCTCTCATTTGCCTTCACTCAAGGCTAAATAATTTCAAAGGAAAGTGAGCCCCTATTGCTCTTGTTATATTCTTGTTCTTATTTTTGCACTCTTTCTTTCCCTTTTGAATTTAACAGTTTCTTAAAGATTGTATGGTCATCCTATGGCCTCTGGATTCACCTGAAACTTTCTCCAATTCTTTTACTTATCTACTCCTCTCATCCTAACTCTGTCTAAGGCCCCATTCTAAATGGTAAAGATGCTATATCAAAGTGTTTATTCACTGCAAACATATTCTGGGCTTCTTCTTGATTTTAAATTTAATTCACATAGATTTAAGGTTATAGATTAGCAAGTGGTCAATTTATAAGTTTTGCTTGATCAAATTGTTTTGCTGATTGTTTCAATAGGGCTAAAGGATTGTGATTGATTTAATGAGTTGTCTTCTCTGATATTACGAAAATGAGATTGTCTATGAGTCAGTAGAGACTCAAAAGCTAAAGTACAACTATATCAGGAAGATTTAAGTAATAACCCAGTAATTAAACCAAGGACAACCCAACAACAAAAAATAAAAATGAGAAAACACTTCAGCAAGACACTAAGACAGACTTCCAGTTCACCAATGGCAAACAATAGGGAAAATGAGGATGAAAAGTCTGACAGTGAACTACTAGGACATCCTGAACTCATAGCACAGGAAGTAACAAAACAGATCAATCAGGTTCTAGAAAAATTTGAAACAGAAATAGTTTCCCAGATAACCATAGAGATGGTGAGCAAAATGAAAGTAATGATTTGAGATTCTAGAACAGAAACTAACAAAAAAATATAAGGACCATGATAAAAACCATGAAGGCCCAGCATAAAAAAATAAATGGAAACAATGAATGCTCAACAAAGGAAAGAAATGGAATCCATAAAACAGATTCAAAGAGATATCCAGGAAATTAAAAACTCTATTGAAAGTGTTTGCAGCAGAAAAATATAATGTGAAAATAGAATCTCAGATATAGAAGATAGGATTGCAATCAGTGATTATGAAAAGAGAGTCTCTTAAAATCATTAAGGGATCATGAGAAATCGATCCAACAACTCTTAGATGATGCAAAGAAGAATAACATAAGACTGATAGGAATCCACGAAGTAGCAGGAGGAAATATAAATGACTTAAAAAGCCATTCACAGAATTAATGACAGAAAACTGCCAGAGTGGAAAAATTTGACATCCAGATAAATGAGCCATATAGGACTCCAACTAGCCACAATCAAAAAGAATCTACACCTAGACATATAATAATCAAGATCCCAGAAACCCAACAGAAGAACAAAATACTACAAGCAGAAAGAGAAAAGAAACAAATCACATTCAAAGCAAGCCAATCAGAATCACAGCAGACTTTTCAGCACAAACCCTCAGGTCAAGGAGAGTCTGGAGTGAGGTATTTCAAGTCTGAAAAGAAAACATCCTCCAACCTAGACTGATGTATCCTGCAAAACTCTCTTTCAAAATGGATGGGGAAATAAGATACTTCCATGACAAAGAACACATGAGAAACTTCATGAACACCAAACCAGCACTACAAGGAATTCTAAAGAATATCCTAGAAAAAGACAGTGTAAGTCAGAACACCATGAGGTCAAACAGAGCAAATCAAATAGTCAGGGCAAGAAACTAAAAGGAGATTGGGGAAATTAAAAAGAGTCAACAAAAGAACAATAACATGACAATATAAGTCAGTACATATCAGTTATAATCATCAATGTCAATGGCCTCAATTCACCAATCAAGAGAAATAGACTGGAAGAATGGATTAAGAAGCAAAATCCAACAATATGCTATCTGTAAAGAAGAAAGAAGGCCATAGACTGAAAGTAAAAGGATGGAAAACAGTTCTCCATGTGACAGGAGCACAGGAAAAAAGCAGGTGTAGCTATCTTATTCACAGGCAAAGTAAATTTCAAATCAAAACTGATTAAGAGGGACAAAGAAGGCCACCATATCCTTGTAAAGGGAACAATGCAAGAGGAAGAGATGACAATCATAAAAATATATGCACCAAATATTAATGCCCCCAACTATATAAAACAAACATTAAGTAACATGAAAAACCAAATAAGCACTAATACAATTGTAGTGGATGATCTAAATACCCCACTATCATAAATAGACATATCATCTAGGCAAAATATCAACAACGAAATACTAGAACTCAACCAAGCTTTTGAACATATGGACTTACAGGACATTTATAGTGTGTTCCACCATGCTATACATTCTTTTCAGCTGCACATGGGTCATTCTCCAAGACAGACCACATATTAGCTCACAGAACAGGTTTGAATAAATGTAAAGGAACTCAAATTATCCCCTGTATATTATCAAATCATAGTGCAAACAGGTTGGAGATCAATAGCATAAGAAACCATAGGAACTACATAAAAACAAGGAAATTGAACAACACTCTCCTGAACAATCAATGGGTCACAGAGGAAATTAAAGAAGAAATTAGATAGTTTTTACAAATAAATGATAATACCAATACAACATACAGGAATCTATGGCACACAATGAAAGCAATTCTATATGCAAAATTCATAGCCTTGAATGACCACACTAGGAAAATATAGCAAGCTCAAATAAACAAACTGATGCTGAATTTTAGACTCCTAGAAAAACAGAGCAAGAAAAACCCAAAGCTCATATGAAAGAGGAAATTATAAAGATTAGAGCAGGAATCAGTGCAATGGAAACTAAGAAAACAATACAAAAAATAAATGAATTGAAGAGCTGGTTTCTGGAAAGAAAAAATAAAATCGATATCCTTATCAACAAAAGGAAAGAAAAGGCTCTAATCCATGCAATTAGGGATAGAAAAGGTGAAGTTACAACACATCCAACAGAAATCCATAGGATTGTCAATACCTACTCTGAGAACCTGTACTCTAATAAAATGGAAAACACAAAAGAAATAGACAGATTTCTAGATACTTATGAATTACCAAAGTTGAAAGAAAAACATAAAAAAGTTGTAAAACATCCAAATTACAATCTGTGAAATTGAAAAATGTAATTAAAAGTTTACCAATAAAGAAAAGTCCAGGTCTTGATGGATTCACTTTTGAATTTTACAGGACATTTAGAGAAAAACTACTGCCACTACTCGTTAAACTTTTCAATGAAATTGAAAGGTAAGCAATACTTCTGAATTCATTCCTGGTAGCAAGTGTTACTTTGATTCCCAAACCAGGGAAAGACCCAACTAAGAAAGAGAACTACAGGCCAATCTCCTTAATGAATATAGATGCAAAAATCCTTAATAAGATAGTAGCAAACAGAATACAGAGGATCATCAAGATGGTCATACACTCTGCCCAAGTCAGATTTATTCCAGCGTGCAAGGATGGTTCAACATATGTAAGTCAATAAATGTAATACACTATATTAACCGAGTCAAGGACAAAAACCATATGATCCTCTCAATAGATGCAGAAAAGGCATTTGACAAATTTCAACACCAATTCATGGTAAAAAAAAAACCCTGCAAAAAATTGGAATAGGTGGTCTATATTTCAACTTAATAAAGGCTAACTATGAAAAACCAACAGCCATCATATTAAATGGCCAAAAACTCCAAATAAATATTTGTTGCCTCAGTTAATTGCTTAATATTTTAAATCATGTATGCAGGTTTTGAACAGAAAATCTTCTTTTACTTTTAGTGGACGTCTAGTCTGTTCAGAGATGAACTGGCATTCCATGATTTCTAGTTAGTGGTAGGGAAGGCATTTTCTATTATGGTCTAGCCCAACATTTCTAAGACAATGCAAATGATTTATGGAGTTAATTTATGAAAAGTAGAATTAGCTTATTTGGAAGGTTTATTCTAGCAGTTTTTTTCTTCTCAGAAAGATCAAATACACCTTTGTGAAAGATTTTAACACAGATTTGAATATATCCCAATATGTACAGCAGGGTTAAGGGCTATTTTGTTTTATTACATAGTGCTGTGGTTTTGGAAAGAAGAATCAAATATCTACTACTTTTCAGGCTCAGTCTAAAAATTTTTTGGCATTACACCATGAGTGAGAGGTGAGATGTCATTGCAAGTTTTAGATCTGCGATTATGACCCAGAACCTTCACTTAACCTATTCTACTTCCAAAATGTTAGCTCCCACTTCTTGTCCTATTTTCTTTGTTCTAATGGAATTATACTCAGGATGCTCATATCTAAACTATCACTGAATTTGCCTGTAAATTTTGGGAAGTGACCAGGATTAAATGTTGAAAGCAAAAGACTATTTCAGAAAATGTTACAACTTTTTAAATTACATGTTTGGAACTGTTTAGAAAAATAATGTAGTTTCTAGTCTGTAGCTTTTTCTTTAGTACTAAATAAAATGACTAATCAGTTATGAATTACTTTTAAAAATCTACAGGGTCATGAGAGAACAACAAGTGATGTTGGGTACTTACTCTTTTGGGCTCCCAAGCTAGAAGAAATAGTCACAAATAATCTATAGTTGAGTCATTGTGATGGGTAAGCAGGATTTTATGCAAAAGGTTCTTCTCACTACTTCCCTGATCAAATACTTCAGTGGCTTATTTCTCTGTCTGCATATGAAACAGGCTGTGTCTTTTCATGGTTTACAAAGAAATGCCTTGACTTTCCCATCTCCTGCACATCAGTACCCTCAGAGTCTACATTCTCTAAAGTTCAGAGAGGGTTTTTCCTCCGAGCGTCTTTACGTGCCACACCAGGCCTCTCACATCTCAGGAGGAGACACAGCCAGAAATGCACTGCGGGGCTTTGAATGTTTTCTGAATAGCTCTTGTCAGTCAGGAGCCTGCATTTCATGTTTCAGATTTTTCCCAGGGGACTTTGATGTTAATCCGTTTCACACTTCCAACAATGTTCTGTTCTTCTTCAGGCTTTCTTATCTTTTCTAGGAATATATGTGTGTGTGTGTGTGTGTGTGTGTGTGTGTGTGTGTATACATATATACACACATATGTGTATATACATATATATGTATATACACACACACACACATATACATAAAAGGGGGGGTAACTAAAACAACTTTGGCCATCATTATGCAGTTACCAAAGGGAGACTTTAATGGTGAGCATATTCCTCCATACTTCATTGATATTCAGCTTTAACCACAGCAGATGCTGTATGTGACCCACAATTTTCTGAACATTTATTACTCCACCAGTGCAGTCAGGTGGCCTGGGTGCTGGAAATAATTATCTGGTAAAATTGTATATCTTGTGTTTTTGTTTTATGTGTATCTCAATGCAAGCTATGGAGGAAATACAAAATTCAAGAGCATAGAAAAGCAATCCTGGGCTGGGGATTTAGCTCAGTGGTTTGGTGGCCTGCCTTGCAAGCGCAAGGACCCGAGTTCAATCCCCGGTACCAAAAAAAAAAAAAAAAAAAAAGAGAAAAGCAATCCTACCATTAGTGGGACCATATTCCATAGGTTAAAGTTACATAAAACTTTGAAAAAACATATTAAAATATTAAAAGTAGCTCAATGTGACAACAAAGTTAATTGTACAATGCAACATATAAGTAATAGGTAACAATGATCTAATCATTGAGCATTATCAAGCAAGAAATAGAGACAGAAGCAATCATTTTGAGATATGATGAGCTATAAAAACTTTGATGAGAGAAAGCAAGAAGCATTTAAAATGAAGATGAAGAATTCTATAAAAGGAAACTTAATTAATCAATCACTGATTTTATCTGGTGTTGAAGGAATAACATTTATCTTGGCAGATACATTGTAGATGCTAATGAGACTATGCCTGCTTTTAACTTCCAGTAGGATTACATTTGCAATATGCAGTAAAATAAACAGAAAAATAAAATTTTAAATATATAATATGCATTATCATCTATACAATGTTAGGGTGAAATACAAAAATTTATACCAAGGCACTTGTTCTTTTCTATTACATTCTTTCAGTCCTATTTTTTTGTTAAAGTAACTGCTCCTATCCTGATAAAATAAAATGAACAGCTCTGCAAAATCCCACAAAGTGCCATATTAGATCTATTACATGAATTTAAATGGAGACCATTGTCAAAGTTATTGGTCTTTCTTTGCCTTTCATTGAATGAAGCATGGCAGAGTTTAATCTATAAACTGGTTTTCAGAAAATTCTGCAGTCACTACAGGATTTTATCATTAAACATACAGGCTACAATTAGCAATATGCTTTACAGAATCTCCTGTCCAGTATTAAAAGTGACTGAAGAAAAGTACAATATTGAGTCTTACTCTTCAAAGAAATTTAGAATCAGAAGCTGAATGGTATGTGTGTGTGTGTGTGTGTGTGTGTGTGTGTGCGCGCGCACACGCGCGTTTGCTGGCATAAAAGATTAGATATTCACCAATGTCAAAGGATTATAAAAAGGTATATTTTGATGTGTCTTGAGAAAATTCTAAAAGTAGCTATCCAACAGTCAAATTCCATTACATGAGAAAACAATGAACCATCCAAAATACTAGAATAAGAATTTGTGCATGGATAAAAGCACACTTTGGCAACATTGTAATCAATTTTATGATTGAGTAATTTTACAACATCGTCATACATTTTAGTGCAGTATGAAAAGAAGATGTTTGTCATGATGGATCTTGTCAACTTGACTGTCTTCACACATGTCTAGGGGATTAGTAAAGCACACTTTTGTATATGTCTAGGTGGATCATGGGCATTAGCATCAGAACTGTATCTGGTTTCTGTTCCCTTCTTCTTAGACTCAAGTATTTGTTCTATTTCTTTGCTGCCATGAAGTAACCAAGTTTTCTTTGCTATGGCTTTTAGGCATGATGTTTCTGCATTGGAGTCAGCCATGGACTAAAAACATTCTCGAAAATATACCTTTTATCCTTTAAATTGTGCATATCAGGTATTTTGGTCATGGCAACAAAAAGCTAATGCAGTCTGAAAATGAATACCTGGTCTGAAAAGGAGTGACAATAAAATACCAGTAGGCTGGGCACCAGAGGTATGTGGCAGTGGATCATCACCCATATCTTTTACATATTACAGCTATGATACAACAAAAAATGGTGCACATAATAGCTATACAATTATTATTTACCCTTGAAGTATACACTCTAATAGTTTTTCCATTGATTGAGAAAATGTTACACATTGAATTGGTTTAATGTGTGCAAATCATTTATTATAAAAAGAATATAGACTTATACCAGTTATATATTTATTCTTTTCCCACTCATCAATCCTATTCTGACAATTAAAATCATCATTATTCCTCCCATAAGAAATGACTGAAAACAAACAAGACATTTGGGAACTATTATGTCAAAATATCTGGATGAAATCACAAAACAAAAGAAAAATTTGACAACACAAAATACTGGTTTACAGACTAACTTCTGTTTGCCCCATTGTGATACATCATAGATTTATAACATTAGCTTTAAATATAAGAAGTGCTAAATTGCTCTTCCTGTTGTGGTATCGACACAGTAAGATGTTCTTTTTGTTCTATTAGTTTGCCTGCCACTTAAAAATTCAATTCTTAGAGGATTTCCTGTAACTTATGATGGTTACCTGTCATCTCTAAACCAATGAGCCTGTTGCCACCATGTGAGTCAGCGAATTTCAACCTAACCTCTGACAGCTAATTGGTAAACACAACAATGAGAAGATTTGAAATGTTAAATTAGATCTTGAATTACCTTCAACCTCATTAGCACATCATATTGTTGAGCAGTGATTTCAGTAAATGAGAATTCTAAGTAGAATGAAACACAAAAGACTAGAATAAAAAAATACTAATCATACAGATTATCCAACATAGGCACTTAAATTACTACTCCCGTTTTATAGTTATTATCATACCTCTATAATCCATGTCCCTTTACAAGGCTATTCAAGCTATAACACATGACAGGCAGTGCATTGCTTTGCTATTTATAAGGTGCCTTGGGTCATGTTATATGGCATAAGACTAAAGGCAAAATGACTTAAACCACCCAAGAAGTGCAATAATCCCTAACAAATGCACAGCCTGGAGTATCTTATTGCTGTTATGAAATGAAATTCATACATTAAACTAAGAAGAATTGTCAGACTCAGAGCACTTATTGGGAATCATAAACATGTCTGTCTATTCATTGATGCATTTCCCCAGCCTATAGGAAGTGATTGCTCTAGTCCTACAGATTACCTGCTGTTTCTAAGACAAAAACTACATCAATCTTGGTTTCAGATTTCTCTGGACATCACAACGAGACACATTTTACCATGTCATTTTAACTGGTGGTTTTCTTTCCCTGATATTTTCCTGGTTTCCAGGACTTTTGATTTTAGTAAAGATTCATGTGAGCCAGAGAAAAACCATGAAAAAAAAAATGTATTTTCAGGTTATACTCCAACTGGACAGGGGATAGAATGTAGTTACATCACCTGTTTAGATCATAGTAAATTGAGAGCAATGAAGAACAGAAACATGTCAGGTCCTACATAGGTGCTTAGCGGGAGACCATCAGCCGTCAAAGAGAGCTGACTTCACTTAAATCCCATGCTTAACGACTTTGAAAAAGGAGAAAAACTCACACTATCAAAAATACTAAGCAATACTTAAAAAACAACAAAGTGTGGTAAGCACTGCAGAAGACAGAAAAATAATTTGAATCCAATTAATGAGGTCAGAAATGTCAGCAAAAAAATCAGCTTAAATGCAGCTAGATAAGGTGTAGACAGATACATTAATAGAAAATAAGATGCAAGCTATATTTATGCTAAAATCATCTGGAAAATACCCAAACGCAAATATCCCCTACAAAGTAGCACTGAACATTTAGTTGTACTGATTGTTCTCCCCCCTTTGGGGGCTCTTAGTGCTATAATCTAAAATTATATGTTTCTGTTTTTAGTAATCAGTGATTCATCTGTAGCCTTTATGGTAGTGGTTATGTGTTTTTGGTGAGCACCATTGGTGACAGGTATATTATTCTGATTGTTAAGTCTCAGTGTCAAAGCTATATACATGCTACAAAGAAAATAAAGCCATTGTTCCTGGAAAATAATATTTACATATAGAAACATTGTACATATTATGCATAATAAAACCCAGCTTCAAAAAACAAGAAACAAAAATGTATATGGGTGAAAAATGAATATATGACACATATGGGCTTGTACTATAAGCAAAGTGATTCAGTTTTTCAGTTTTTTTTAAATTCATGTTCTCCTTTACGTGTGGGTATGAGAGAGAGAAAGAGACAGGGGGGAAGAGGGAGAGAGAGGGAGGGAGAGGGAGAGAGGATGTAGTGTGTATACAAAGGAATTTACTTTGAGCATCATTTAAACAGCAATTCCTTTAAGCTACTGCATGTAATAATTTTCCCAGCCACATTAAACACATGTCCATACCACTCCAAAATCACCTAGAAAATAATTATGCACTAACTTTGTAGCCTTTGCACCAAAGGAAAAGTATAAATGTTACAGGATGAACTCTGAGTTATGGTTTTATGTAGTCAGCTAGTGAGCAGGGACTAGAGACTCGGAGACAGGCTCTCACAAGTCTACATCAGGTCCCACAGGTCTACACTAGAATAGATATTCTTATCCCACCAAGAAGGCAGCATAGATGCTCATGCATAGAGATACATTGATTTTATAGTCAACAAAGAGTAAAAGGCTCTGTCCTAAAACATTGTTTTGAGGTTCAAGGAGACAAATGGGATGGTAGAGACCAAAAATTGCAGCCTGAAATAACTAGTGGCTTATGCAAAAGAAGTATCAGAAACTGAATGTGTAAATGAGGTCAAAATGAACGATAGATATGTGAATAGGAAGAAAAGGCCTAAAGGGGAAGGGGAAGTAGGGAGTGGTGGGTGGAGGAAAGGAAAGAAGGGAAAGACAAGAAAATGAGAAAAGAAGGCAAAACGGAAGCCAAGTTTGTAAATAGGGAGGGGTGGAGTAGTGGAAGGGAGGGAAGGAGATTGGGAAAGAACAAGAACCAAGATGTGTCGCGTCCGGGTACAAATTCCCAAGATGAATGTGATCTGATCGTATCTTATCGTATACACAAAATGTACCAATAAACTCAATGACTAAAGGAAAGGAAGGATCAAAATTCTACTTGCCGAAGTGGGAAGCCATCAACCCATATCCCTTGTTTTATACATGAGGAGAGGTAAGCCCTGAGTCCAGAGGCAACAAGGCAGTGGGGTTTTAGAACTCCTAACTTTCTACCCGTCTCTCCTTAGGAGAATCTTATCTGCACTCCTTCACTTGGTGAAGCCATCCTCCCCAGCCCATTCATTCCTAAGGAGTACCGCTGCTACGAGTAAAATCAATAGTGGCCAGGTGAGAGAGAACCAGGCTAGAATTTGGTGACTTTAAAGCTGTCTCCAAATTGCACTAAACCTTTGATTTATAATTATATGTCACTCATTATTGACCTAAGTCTATCACCCATTTGAAGTCTTACGAGTGTCAGTATTTCTGAGTGAACATTCTGTGAGAGTTTTTATGAGGTGTGATCAAAAATATAGTGAAAGCTGCTTGCACTTGCCTCCAAGTGAGATTCATAAAAACAGAACAGAGTGCCCTCTTCTCCCTGTTCACTGAATCTGGCACTATGAACCTTCTGGGTCCTCCTCAAAACTAAAAAGACCACAAGAGATAAACATTTGGTATCTAATTAGGATATGGAGGTAACCAAAAAAATATACTTAAAGCTACAAAATAGGTCTTCCAGAACTGCTTAGAAAGTGGTAAGAATGACTAAGGGTGTTCAAAGTGAGGGAGGGTTTTTTTAGGTGAGCTAATGGCAATACGCCTTTCACTGTAATAATATTTTAACTTTAAACTTTCACCATATTTTTTATTACACTACAGACTTATAGGACTTTCTAAATGACTTAATAGAGTGTCAGAATAGCACCCACCACAGGTACATACCACGTAGCCAAGAGATGATCGATGCTTAATTAAAGTTGAGTGCATTTTCTGCAATTACTTTTTTTTTTTTTTCAGGACACCATAAGCCTCAGGAAGGTGCTTCAGTATTGGCTGTTCTTGTATAAAAACTATTATGCTCATTGCTAAACTGGGATTTCACACTTTTATCTTATTGGAGTACATTTTCTAGGGATAGTGAAAGAATCAAAAAGGAGAAAATACATATCAGAGCAAGGCAAATAATTGAAAATTAAATCATACGCCTTTGTAAAAATTGTCCATTTCAACAACACCTACATATTCTTTTGTATATTATTTTTTGTCTGCTTTCTATTTTCCCCAGCATCTAAGAGGTAAAAATTATACTTTTCTTTCTCTTTTTTTTCTGTTTTCCGCATGAGAATATAATCAACAGATTTGAATATTTATGATTTTCATCATATAGAAAAACATACATGTCCTTATGTATTCTTTTGTTCCAATCTTCTTATCAAAAATATTTTCTTTTAAATAGTTTCTTTCTTAACAGAAATCTTGATGTCAACTGCTAAACCAATATTCTTTTTTCTTTCTTCCATATATATGTGCATATATATATATATATATATATATATATATATATGATTATGCCTAGGTCCCCCAAAAATTTGTGACAAAACTGAGAGGAAGCATCCAGTGTATTTTGACTATTCAAGATCATTTCCCTGATTTAGTCTTTGAAACTCAGATTCAGTCTATATATACAACTGATGCACTCAGTTAAATAAATCAGCTAGATAAATCAATTGTCTTCAGTAAACAAGCCAAATTAGCATCCAAAAATATTAATTGATTGAATTCACTGATTCATTACACAGACTTGGCCATTTTGTCTAGAGTCAAGGAGTAGAGGGTACATCAACAGTTATTTACTGACTAACACTCGTATTCATCACCCCACAGAATTATATATTTTTAAAATTTGCTTCAGGCTTAGAAACAAATTGTTGGACGTTCACAGAAATGTTGCTGCAAAATGAACGTATTCGTCACCAAACAAGAAACACATAATCAGACCGGCTGAATGCGCCCTAATTAGATCTCAGCCTTGGGTTGACACTGACACATGTGTTATGCCACGTTTTCGGGGAGCTGAAGTCTCATTATATGGGTGGTCGAGGCTATTGCTATTCTGCTATTATAATTTCACCACATTTTTTGAAATGTGCTTCATGTTTCTTTTCTTTAACTTCAGCCAGAGTAAATGAGATGGAATTGTAATTCAAAGAAATGTTTAACATTCAAAAAGTTTGAAATGCATTTCAGCAATGCGTTGAATGTAGCATTGAATAAACAGCCAGCGAAGTCAACTAATTAGAAAAATAATAAAATTGGAGTCTTAACATTCAAGCAAGAGGATCACATTACACCATCTAGTTCATTGTGTGGCTCATTACTAGTGTATTTTTTTCTTCTGATTAAAATAATTGTCAACTTCATCCAAAGTTTTGTAGAGTTCATTCAAGCAACAATAGATAGAGGACACTGAATGTGAACTGGGGAGATCGTCATTTCTGTTGTCTGTTTTCAGGGTGTGCACACATATAGAAAAACTCAAGCACCCTTAAGAGACAAAGGTATGTTCAAGATTGAGGGGCAGATGGACAATTCAACAGAATCTACACATAATAAAGTGAAATGGAAGATGAGGATGATGGCACTATGCAGAAAACAAGGAACCAATGGGCAGAGGGGAGCAAATAAAGAAAAAATGGGCAAGGGTGGAATCGTGTTCCGAACCACTGGACTATGAAAAAAATGCCGGGTCAGACCTCAAGCAGCTGGAAGTGCCAACACTTGTAGACATCATCCTGAGAGGCCAGACACCTGACTGATCAGAGGTGCATGTACTCTCAAGGCTGAACGATTTGATGGATAGCTCCATCCTCATTCTTCGGATTGTTCGTTTCCAACACAGAGGATTTAATTTTAGGAGGGTCTCAGTTTCACCTATAGTACTCTAATGTTTTAGTTAGTTTTTAGTGTTATTTCACATTAACTAAAAAAATCACTGTTAGATCAAATTTGCTTTGCAAATAAACTCAAAGTCTTACATCTTTGTTAATTTACAAGTAAGATAGTAGTTGGCACACACTGCTACATTTTGCTGATTTTTATAGTTTTTTAATAAAAATGAATGAATGGATAGAGATTATTGAGGGATAAGTTTTTATGGAAGAAAAACTAAAAGTCAAAGAGAAGTAAATCAACAATTTCGAGGAGAGATAAGGAAATCACAAGAAAATACTATTAAAATATAGATTTGCATTTGAAAAAATGTCATTCTATATTAGTCAATATTTTGAATTATATATATTATTCTTACAGTTCACAGATGTGGATAATTACTTCAAATTTTTTTTATCTCCAGATACATTGCTTCTCACACATTGTCTTAGCTTTTTCTCCTCTGGAAGGAAGAAAATGGGAGGTGATTGATTGTAAAATAGGTGGTAAACTACAGATTATAGATTTCAACCTGGTACCCAAGTCACCTTCAAAATAGAATGTTCCTATTTCTATACAAATTTTCTGACAAAATGATTATAAGGTGTTCATAGCAGCTTCTAAATTTTGTATATAATTCTTATAGTTTTCAGTAGGTTAAAATGAACTGCAACCTGAGATCCACATTGGAAGCCACTTAAACCGATCTGGTTTATGGTTTGCAAAGGAGGTACCTAAAGATGGCAAAAGCCCCTCTATATAAAAAAAAAGTAGAATTTTGCCAAGTGAATAAATAAGCTACAGAAAATCTGTAGTTTTGTCTTATGTAAAAGTAGGAAATCTGCTTCAAATTCCCCTATTTAGCTAAGGATCAAGGTAATGAACACTATGGAGGGATGTATCTTTAATACTTTCTGAGACACTGCACAAACATGAAATATTTACGAGAGTTTTGCTTTCTAGAGAACCAAAAGACCCTTTGAAATGGCTGCTGACATCTGAAAAATTATGTAATTTCCAATAGTAAGGCCAGTGTTCAGCTTATTTGGTCACTGACTCTTTAGAAGATTGGTATTAGGTACAGCACATCAAGGCAGCACCAAGCAAGGAAGACTAGAAGATGATCCAATGCTCATGGAGTCTCCTAACTTCTCCATGGACCTTGTGGGGCACAGCTAATCATGAACTGGTAATATTATGACCATATTAAAATCTTAGTAGACACAAATATACCACAAATAGTCTCTTACTTACTATAGTACACATTTTCTTCTGTAAGAAGTAGTTACACTTTTTTGTTTTCTTCATCCTTTACTTGATACCTAGGTAAAAACTACATGACAACTGCCAATCATTGGACACATTCGAGACAGTTAACATGCTGGGTTGACTGATTTGACAGCTTTTTGCAAACTGTCAGCTTTGTGACTTTGGGGTGGTAATGTGAATTCCCTCAATGTCCCTGTCTCTTTATTAGTGAAATGTAACTGCTCTTTGAAGTCTTTCAGACTCTAGTTCTCGGAGTATGGAAGTTTTCTAGGGAAACTGCAAACAACATAAACAGGGAGAGTATCTATTATAAATTGGGAGAGCCCTGTATTCTGCACTTCGACCATGGAGCTACCATTTTAAAATATTAAAAGATTATCTGAATGAGTGTTAAAGTTTTTCCTACCTGGCATCATAGTGTTGTGTGACAGAACTTGTGAACCATGGTTTGTATTCTCTGATAGCTCAGTTGCAAATGATTAAAACAAGATCTACAATGCACCTACAAGTACAGGCAGCAGTGGAATATCCTAGAAGATTCAAGAAAAGATCTAAGCCTTTCAGGTAGACAGTGAATCCATGAGGAATTCAGTGATACATAAAGAAGACGTTAGCAGGGAAGGACAGGAAGGAGTAGTCCAGGAAAGTAATTATGTGGAAAAGTGAAAGGCAGAATAGGAAAGAAAACAAATAATGTCAGGTAAAGGAGTGAAAATGGGTTTTATGGAGCCATAGTTAGAAGAAATGCTGTCCAGATACCACTAGCCATTCAGGAATAAGTGTTAAGATTTTAAAAAATCAAAGGAAGATTTCTTAGGTTGTAGAGGTAAATTTGGAGGAAAGCAATTTAGCTGAGGTTATTAGCTGGGATGCAGCATGGATGGAGACACACAGCTATGAGGAAGTGTGGCAATCAGGCTTGACATTATTTTGTGAAATCTCGATGAGGAAATAAAACATTGGGCCATTAATATAGCCCTTTTGACTTCCCTTTTAAAGTGAAACCTACTATATTGGCACTTAAGACAGTATCCCCCCAACCATAGGCCTTGGTCTTCTGACCTGTGTGGCACCAGATCACTCAGCAAGAGGTGAGCAGAAAGCAAGGGATCTAAGCTTCATATGTATTTCCAGGTGTTTTTCACAGACATTGCCACCTGTAATCCATCTCCTGTCAGGACAGTGGGGGTTTTAGATTGTTGTAGCACAGACTTTACACAGGAGAAGGGACTAGATTGTATGCACCTTGAAATCGTCCTGAAAGCAAACATCCCCCTTCAACCCTGTGTCAGCAGAAAACTGTCTTCCAGAAAATCAATTGCTGGTACCACAAAGTTGGGGAGCACAGATCTGAACGTCGTTAGTTTCTTATTCGCTATTCAGGAAGCATATTTTAGCTTCTATGTTAAAGCAATGGGTTATATATTATGGAATGGAACATTATTCTATAACCTCCTGGTGTCCAGTGATAAGTAGATAATAAGCCCAGTTAAGATCACTTTCCTAACATAACTGAATTTTTGTTTTCTATCATAAAGAAATCAAGTATTTTATTGTTTCTATTTGCCTATATATAAATAAATTATTAATTTGTTCTATGTGCCTGGACTAGACAAATAATCCAAAGGAAAAATATTTATAAAATAAGCTACTCACATACTGCTTTCCCTAAATAGTGCCCGTGATTTCATTAGTGATAATAACTCAGGGAATCACTGGGAAAATAATAATAAACCTATTTTATTTGTTTGGATCAAATAATAATTTGTCAAAAATCTTCCAACCAGATATATTCAATATTATATCCGGTTATGGCTGTGGGATATTGAAAAAATATAGAGAAGATGATTTATAGAAGTTGAAAATCTTAAATATGTTCATTTCTGAATGCTGGTGACATGCCTTCATGATAGCAAGGGAACGTTCCCCAATGACACAACTCGGCTTTATAAAGGTGAATGAAGCAATGCATTAGGGTGGAAAATTAACTAGCAGTAAGGAAAAGTTTGAACTAAAGGCCTTATTCAGCCTCTGAAAATGGGAATAACATGGAAATGTTATGATAATATTATTACTAAGCAGCTGACAAGTAATAAAGAAGGGGAAACACAGGTTGGTAATATTTTTCTCATTGTAGATCAGAATAATTAAATGCTTATAAAGGTTTAATAATTTTCTCAACAAGGGCTGGGGATTTAGCTCAGCAGTTCAGTGGTCTGCCTTGCAAGCACAAGGAGTCGAGTTCAATCCCTGGTACCAAAATATATCAAAATCTAAAATCCAAATTCTGTGTCCTCACCCAGTTTAAAACCTATAAAGAGGGCCGTGGATTTAGCTCGGTGGTTCCACCTCCTGCCTTGCAAGTGCAAGGACCTGAGTTCGATCCCCAGTGACAACAAAACAAACAAACAAACAAACAAAAATACCTATAAAGAAATGTTCAAAGTTTAATCTTAGAATAGTTTTCAGATATGATCAATTTCTGTCTTGAGAAAATTGGTCACCTTTGCTTGAGTGAGTGTGTGTAGGTGAGTGTGTGTGTGTGTGTGAGTGTGTGTGCGGGTGTGTGGTGAGTGAGAGGGTGTTACTGCCACATATTCTGACATTTCCAGCTAGATTGGAATGCTTTGTCAGCTTACTAAATTTTGGAACTTGGGAATGGAAATTGGTAAGAAAACATAGCCTTCTTTTAAAAGGTCCTACTGCCATGAGACATATGTAGGACTAGAAGAGAAAAGCAAACAAATCTACATACAACAAACAGTGAAGACAGCACCAGATAGAAACTGAACTCCAAGTTGTTTGGAAATTTGATTGAGGGGAGGATAAAATTCTGTGAATCAGATTTAGACTCCAAGTTGTGGAAATTTGATTGAGGGGAGGATAAAATTCTGTGAATCAGATTTAGGGATCCCAATGATACACTAAATACTACATTTCTTGCCTCAAACCTTCCGTAAGATCTATTGGTTGATCAGCCTCATCAGCATTCTGAGACTAGCAAGTGACCTAATCCCATTTTTTCTTTTATTCTCAAGGTTATGATTGGAGTGGCCATGTTACCATGATACTTCTCTTTGTACACTGATTAGTTTTCTGGGTATGGATGACCTACTGGATCTAAGCTACTCCTCACAGCAGGGAAAGTTTAACCAAAGGATATATGATAGTTGCCAGGTACTGGATTATTTCCAGTGTTTTACTTAACAGCTAAAGAATGTTTTTCACTTCTTACCTTGCTATCTTAACTAGATGTGAGTTAATTCTGATGAGTGAAGTCATTAATCTTGTGTCAGGTCTGTGTTTCTTTGGTATATCTTGCCCTCTAACCTCATGAAATTTAAGTTGAAATTGCCCATCTAAATTTAGGGGGAGACTCTAGTCAAATTGAATCTTTATTTTTTTCTTCTCCAAGTGCCTAATCTCCATGCATTCCTCTTCTCTTCCTTGTACTCAGACTGTATAACTTGTCTTGGATCATTTATCTCAAGTTGGGCTTCTTGACCTTGGCGATCCAGTTTCTTTAGAGATTTCATAGTATGTTTGGATAAAAATCGTGAATGCAATGAAAATTAACTCTTCTCATAATATTCTCCCCCATGAATGGTGAATAGGCTTTGATCCAATGTCTGAAGTTTTAGATTTGCTGCCCAAGTAAAAAAGAACAAATAATTACTGCTTTTGTACTGATTCCAGGTTCTGAATATTTTCTAAATTACTTAAGTCCCACACTCCACTACAACATCTGACACTGACTCTCATCTAAATATCGACCAGCTCTTTCAATGAGCTACTTCCATTAAAAGTCTCAACACCCTCCACATTTTTCACCAACAACTGTGATTGATCTGCAAAAAAAAAAAAAAAAAAAAAAATGTCAAAATACTTTCAACTGAGGCAAAGACTGAATAGTATCTGCCTAGACACTTATTGCAAAGGTCTCACACAGGCACAATTTGCATGTGTTTTGAGTAGATAGGTCATTGTCCAGGTGAAAGGAAAAATTAAAACTGCAGTGATAACATACCTTGTACTTCTGTGCTGATAGTCTACAATAGAGTTCTGAAGAGAAACCAAATAAATAGGCTGTATACACTGGGGTATGTGTGAGATTTATCATATTTTCTCACATGATAATGCCGGTTGAGGAGTTCCAGAATCTGTCATATGCAAGTTGAGGAATCAGGAAAGCTGGTTGATAATTCAGTCCCAATATGAAGGGCCATGAACAGGAGGAAGGGTGTATGTATGGGAGTGGAACATTGCATATGTCTTGGGCCAAGTCTACACACAAGACAATTAACTGTAGCTATGACTCAGGTGAGAGAGACAGAGAGTTCAAAAGAGAGCAAAATTTGCTTCATTTTTGTCTTTTTGTTCTTTTTGGAAACTCAACTGATTGGGTAATGTCCACCCATATTGATAAGTGTGAACTTATACACTTAATTTACCTATTCAGTTGCTAATCTTTCCTGTTGTTTTTGCTTGTGTCTAGATGTCTCCTCACAGCCTCATGAAGTCTTTTTCAGAGATGGCTGATCTAGAATGTGTGATTGATTCATGACTCAAATCTGGGATTAAAGGTGTGTGATTACTAAAACAATCCACTGATTGGTTTGACAACACTCTCATCCCAGTAGCCTAAATAGAGTATAAAAGATGCTGAAAAGATGCTAAAGCCCCATGTTACTTTTGCTACCATGTGGGACCATGAACTCCTCTCTGCCATGCACACTGCCTTGGAGCCAACTGACTGTGCACTGAAATCTCTACAAATTGTGAGCTAAATAAACCTTCCCTTCTTTAACTTTGGATGTTGAGTATTTTGTCTCAACAATGATAAAAGTAACTAAGACACCTGCAGATACCCTCACTGACATAACTGGAAAGAAGAGGCTGTGTATCTAATTAAGTCAATCATATTGACAATGAAATTATCCAGCATATAGCAAAACAATACTACAAATGTATAAGATTGGAAATACTTCAAGAGTTCATAAAAACTATACTGACGGTAATGACTCCTTTCTTGAAAGTCATAGATCTCTGGGTGTTACAATTTTGAAAAATGAAGTACTTCACAAACACGGAAACCAAGTAAAGGTTAATTACTTCCCCAAAACTACACAAGGAGTGAAAGGAAGACCTGAGAATCAATCCAACTCTAAGCTTTTCTGAGAAAGACTCAAGAAAGGAACTCAATGCTGAATTTAAAGAGGCATATGATTGGAAGTGCTTAAAAGTATGATCTAAATGAATATGATTTGAACTCATATGGCTTTGTCAAAATTAATCAATCACATGTGCCAGTCAATTCTCATTCAAATGGAAGAGACCAATGTGTGATTTATTGAACAATCTGTTATTTCTACTAATTCCATTAGGATTCTAATGGTAAGTACTACTTGTCTACTACAGCAAAAATCTGGAAACGTGTGAGCACTGTGTCTGAGGGAAATGTGGCCTCAGGTGACTAGAGAAGAAAAGACACCCCTTTTCAGTATAGAACCAATTAGTTCTTACCCTCACTACTTCCTCATGTACAAATGACTTTTTTCCTATTCTCCAGCTGTTATCTGTTTTTCAGTTTGCAGTTTCTCTAATGAGGTATTTGGTACTTAATCTTTCAGAATAATGAATGAGTCATTCTCTCTGCAAAGGTGGCTCCTATCCTGGGAACACTGTGGCAGCTCCTCTCAGGATTCCGCCTTTTTGTTTGTCAGTATTCTATGAGGCCACCTTCCTTGAGCGTGTCTGACATTGAGATTCCATTGTCTCACAAAGATGGAGTATCTAGGGGATGGGAAGGCTGTAAAACCGCACTTCACCCCAACTAACAGGAAGGATTAGAACCATATGTTATGTTCTCAAGAGCAAAATTAATGGTGTAGACCATTCTATAAATTAGACTTATCAGTTTGAAACAAATTCTTAAATTTCTAAAATGCCCATCTGAACACTTTAAACTAGTCCTTACCTATGTACTGTATATGCTAACTATAATTTTATTTAAATAAAAATAAATTAAAATTTAAAAATTATTTATTTTCTCAGTTGCTAGAACAGTACCTTATACTTATGTGTCAGCCTATATTAGACAATATAAAGATCAGTCATATTCTAATTCACAAATGACATGTGTGAATAGAGGGTTACAAAATTAGAGTATACCAATAACAGAATATTTCTACCATATCATAGATAGAATTCTTCTAGCCTACTAAATAAATAAATTTAACATGTTCAATAAATATTCTAGTAATTACTTTAAGAATATAGCTATATAATTAATAATCAAAATTATTATTCACAAGCATAAATCATTTAAAATCATATCCTTACTTCCATGCGTTTAAATAATAAATAATTAATGCAATTCCCAGGCTAAATAATTCCAGTGTGCACAACAGAGAAAAGCAATTGCCCATTTCTCCACTGTGTTCACAAAGTGAGATTCAGTAAATCCTCTCTTGTGCTGAATCATGAGGTATAATCTCAGATTCACTTGTATCCCTGTAACCTGATGAATTCAATAATAAAATTAATAGAGAGTTTTGGAATCTGCATTTAACAAGCTCTCCAAGGTTTTCTTCCTCACATGGCAATTTGAGAGTATTTACCATAAAGTCAGAAAGAAACCTTGAATTCTTTTTATTTGTCAAAAGAAGACAGTTAGACTTTATGGCTTTGGATTTTGACTGAGCTACAACTATGTTGACCGTGGGTGGGTTGCTTTCACAGGGGAGGTCTCCTTTCATATCACTAGTGAGCTATGGCTGTATCTTATACCCTTGAGTGAGGGGAGGTCTCCTTTCATATCATTGGTGAGCTATGGCTGTGTCTTATGCCCTCGAGTGAGCTCCAAGCAGAATAAATAGTCGTGATTACTTAGACTAATTACATTTCATCACAGGGTAGGAGATAAACCAAGGAGTGTATGATCGTTCAATATTAAACAAGGTTAGATATCTTCAGCAAGAAGAAAAATAGGGCTATTCTCAGGAAGCGACAGGGAGCATCTGGCAGATAATCTTGCTTGGTACTCGAATATGACTTATGGCTGAACTTTCCCAACATCATAACATAAGAATATAGCAAACTTCAGAACTATTTAAAATAGTTCACCAAGTCATCATACCTTGATGGTTAGAGATTTACAGTTAGAGTCGTTGTCTGATCAGCCCTCATGCCTTTCCCCTATAGTGGCCTCAGGAACTGCCATTAGCTTGTAGTCCTCTTTTTATCACAATGTGGTTACCTTTGCTCATATCCTTTCCTCTCTCTTCTTGTACTTTATGTTAGGACATCCTCTCTGTGTATCCTCCACATCTAGTCTCTCTGTTATTCCCTTACTATGAGGCTCAAAAATATACACTCCATTTTTGTTTTCCCCTCTCTCCTATATTAGCAAACATGGTGGGATTTTAAAATTAGCAATTTGATATTAGCTATTAACCATACAAATGGATAAGTCTATGCTGTATGTATTTAGGAAATATGTTTTTTCTACAAACATGATAAAATTTAAAAAGAACCAATGCTTCTTTTATTATTTAAGCGTAGGGAGGATTTTGCTACTAGAAGATTGACAATGAGGAAATCACACTGCAGACTTTTGAAGAAGCAGTGGGAGTCTCAAATGTGAAAACACATCGTCATAAAAATAAGTGAAGCTAATACCCCAGGAGTTAGAACCCCCTGGTCCATGATAGTTTTTGCAACGTTCTGGCTGCATTTCAAAACCTTGTATTTATGAGCTTGCTCTCAGCTTTCCAGATGTCCCAGGCGACAGCCTAAAAGCAAGATGATAGCTTCAGGTGGGGAATGAGGAGCAGATGGGGATGGTCACTTAAGGCGTGGGGTCCTGTTATCATCACCATGTATTTGATTCTTTAATTATTAAGGAATGAGGGTAGAGAAATTAAGGGAATGTAATGAGCATTTGCAAATAGGCTGTGTTTTCGCAAAGTGCCCATGAGACAGCACCTGTTCTTGTTACATTCTCTATTGCAAGGTTTTGGTTCATTTGTTCCTGCTTGTTTCAAACTATTTCTCTTAATTTTGATAATAAGTGTTATATTGTCCTCACAAAGGCCAACTTCCCTGTAGGCTCCCCACTTGACTAACTGTACAGCATTGTAAATTGTCTACAATAAAAATGACAACCATTTTGGGATGAGTCATTTTAAATCTTTTGTCTTCATCTAATTGGAAGGTAGAGATAATATCAAGATTAATTGGGGACTCAAGCTAGCTCAAGGACAGGGAAGAATGTCCAAATAGATTGTATGAGGTACAAATTGTAGTTTGGATAACTGCGTGGGTCAACTTGTACGAAACATTGCAAATGGTGCTATAACAACCAGGACAAGTATTTCAGTCTCCAAAATCTCATAACCTCCCACTACTACATACATGCAATGTAATCAATAGTGTGACTACCCTTTACAAAGTTTACACTCCTGCCAGGGGAAAAATGATTTACAGTGCGGATGCAAGACTGCTGAAGGACAGGCATACGACATGAGCAAAACTCACGGGCATCCTGGATACAACAAGAAAGCGACTTTTGCACATGTGGAAGTTTGTTTGATTATAATCACAAAAATGCATTGTGGAGCTCAACTGACTCATCAATTGAAATTATACTCAATGTTTAAAAACTGGGAGAGCCTTGACTTTTTCAAAGACATTTGATATTTGCTAAGGAAAATGTTATATTTTTTTGACATTGTTCTCATGAAGCATTTTTTGTACTAAAATTCAAGCTTACTATGACATATATTTTGATCATTAAACTCCCCTAGTTAATTTATTATATAAATTTTGGAAACAGTAACAATGAAAAAGAAAAAAAAAAAGAAACCTATCATTTCTTAACATATATTACCAGGCCTTTCAATACCCCATGGAACCTAGAAAACAGAGATTATCAAAGTACAGCCTAGAACTACTCTTTAACAAAGTTTTGCCGAATGACAGCCAGACCTGTTAATTTACACATTTTCTATACCTGCCTTTATGTTACATTAGGAGAAATGAGCAGAGAATTGAAGGAGTTTGTACTTTGAAAATCCTAATATATTTACTGTTTAGACATTTACAGAAAAATTTCCAAGTGACGTTATAGTTAGCAGTGCATGCCAGTGTGTTATGGTGTGAAGTTCCTTCCAAACCCACACTGAAATGTAATTGTCACTTTTAAGGTACAGTTAGGTCACTAGGCACTAACCTCAGAGGGTGTTAATGTCTTTGAGGAGCTTAGACATCTCCAGAGTGGGAATCGCTCTGGACGAAAAGCCCATTTTCACACGTGCTTTCTTGTCACCTCTCTCTCATTTCCTTTTTCCCCTGTGGTGTCCTTTACTGGCTTATGATGCAACAAGAAGGCCCTCGCTCATGTGTCCTCTCAATCTTGGACTTTCCAGTGCCCAGCACATGAGCCAAATCAACTTGTTTATAATTTACATAGTGGTAGTATATTACAGCAGCAGAAGTTTGGCTAAGGCACAATGCTATCAAGAAAGGCAATTGAGGCAACTATTTTCTCTCACTCACTCTTCTCACTCTGACTCCTCTCCCTCTCTCTCTCTCTCTCTCTCTCTCTCTCTCTCTCTCTCTCTCTCTCTCTCTACTCTCTCTGCAGGCTTCAATTCTCATTTCAGATCCTTCCTGCTTCATGGGGATCCACTTTCCTCCTTCTTCTCTTCCTCACCTTGCTGTATTCCAGCATCTGTACACCAAATATCACATAAGCTGTTTCTCTGCTGTTCACCACTGCTCCATCTTCCCAGAAGTCCACTTTTTATATATTTTTGCTCTTGTTCTTTGCTTATTCATTTTCCTAACAAAGAACTCTGAATAGCATTCTATGAAGTTAAGTT
>NW_022900942.1:43610108-43639804 GCF_012274545.1 Fukomys damarensis
CTCTCTCTCTCTCTCTCTCTCTCTCTCTCTCTCTCTGTCTCTACTTTCTCATCTTACTTTCTATCCATTAATATAAAAAAACAAAAGTAGCACAGAGTAAAAATAGAATTTAGTCCTGAAGATGACTTGTTCAAGTAAGAAAATATCTGGACACATTCCAGTTTTATCACTTAATCCGATAAACTGGAGCTCACCAAATGATACAGATTTGATAGGAAATTTCTGATTCAGTTGACATTTTTATGACTTTTACATGCATGCTGTAATTTAATTTTTCTCTCCATGCCCACCAGTGCTTCTCAGCTGAGAATTGTATGTGCCATATATAGATCAGTTTCACCACCTTGAGGTAAAGCAATCTTTCAAAATGAGCTTCCAGCCAACCACGTCTTGTTTGGTGCCTAGAAAAGCCTTACACTCTCTAGGGGGTAAATGAATATGTAATTGTATAATTAGGCTTGCACTGTTCCTGTTTCTCCTGTAATATTGTCTGGCTGTGCCACAGGACAAGGTCACTGAACAGGGATAGACTAAAAATGGAAATAGCCTGATTGGAGAAACTGAAGAGAATGACCTGCTGTGGACTGTTTGATGTGGCCAGGAAGCCTCATGAGATAACCTCCTAAATTAAAGATTCTCCTGAAATTTTACCCAACCTTTGCTTAATGTGGTTTTCTCTGTACTTCCTCACTTTTTGGCAGAATAAGAAGCCACCTAGGTAATTTGATTTAAAATATAGAAAAAGCCTTCCAGCTCAGAAGCAAATACACTTTAGAGCCTGTTCCAAGAATCTAAGCTTCACTACAAAAGGATTATTCCTGAGTATGAAGGAGGCAGTACAAAGGTGGATGCACCTGGAACTCAGGGATCAGTGTCCAACCTTGGGACATCCCATTGAGCATTGCCTTCCCCCTAAATTACCTCTTTTTCCTTTGTCATAATTTTCCCACATGTAAAACTGAAATATATAGGATAATTAACTTGAAGAATGTTTTAGGAATCAAATTAGATAATGTATTTGAATGGTTCATTATAAATTATGAAGTTATAATTAAGGCATTGTTTCTTTAAGTGTCCCATTTCAAATCCCAGCTGTCTCATGGATACAGGTTCTCCCTCTGGTGGTATAATTTTATTACTCATTTATTCCCGTGACAGTTAAGGACAGGCCACTGAGTAATGATCCTTGGAAGGTGGGAAAAGGAATAAAGAAACAAAATGAGGGGATATTTCAGGGGGGAAAACAAGAAAATGTGATGTCTGTGTAATTTGAGACTGGGTAGCAGGAAGATAACACACACTGAAGGGTGAGTCCACCAAAATGTGTACAAACTTCATCTAACTCAAAGTTAACCAAAGAGAACACCTGATTCTGTCTACTGTTTTTTCTTGTAGCCAAGAAAAGGATATTGAATCTAATTTGTTGTAAGTTTTTAACTAAATGGGAAGATTTCAGTTAAAAAATTAATTTCCAGGGGAATAAATGAGCCCCAGGAACATAACTCTGCCCTTTCATAAATCAAAAGAAAAAAAAAGACTAGAAGGGCAGACTTGTCAAATGCTTATAAATCAAATGTGCCCCCAAATAAGCTGCATTCCTAATAGAGGCATGCAAATAGCTTAGGAAAGAGGCATGCAAATCATCCTGCATGTAAATCATAGTAAGTGGGTGCTAATAAATTTCAGCTGGACTGAAATGGCAAAATTTCAGAGGAATCAGTGGAAGGTGGGAATATTTAGAAAGCAGATGGAATGCAGTTAATCATTTGATCAAGTACAACTGGACCTTATAAATTATTTTAACACATTCTCAGTAGTTTCTGGCATTATCAAGGAATCTTTCCCATCCTAAGTCTATTTTCTAGGTTTAAATTAAACTTTATTTTATGTGCATTCCCCACACACTGGAAAACTTCCCACTCTTTCTATGAAATTGCAAGTTTGGGATTGAATCTGTTACTCTGCAGGTGACTATGACTAGATTGGTCTTTACATTTCCTTCTAATTTTATTGAGTCTAAACATGTAATTCTCAAGCTATAGTTCAGCAAGGAAATATCGTATACCTCCCAATCGCCATGTACACATACTCAATGTCCTCTCTTCCAACCATCATAAAGGTATTTAGTGTTTAGGTGGATAATGGATTGATACAATTTTTCAACACATTTAAGAGTGTTTTAAGATGCTTGCATTGGGTTAGGATTGGTTTTCCTTGACATTAGCACCATTTCTGCATCTGTGCCTATCCTAATGGATGTTAATATCTTCATTCTCTTAAGATTGTGAGAAAATATATAACATAATCATCATTATTTGACCTGATGAGCCATGAAAATGAGAGATGTATTCCAAACAATTATTAGTGGTAATTCATTTATATTAGTCACATGAGTCACATTAAACTTTGTCTTTCAAACATTCTGCTCGTAGCTGAAACACATTTCTGTTGGCTGAATTGTAACTAGAAGGAAGAGTTGGCTTTGAAAAGATCTTTTATCATTAGGGCCATCCACTGCACATCAATATGACTGAACAGTATAACTTACCATTAAAATATACTGAAAATAGTGATTTGAAGAATAGGGAACTTTTTTTAAGGCTCGTGTGTGTGTGTGTGTGTGTGTGTGCGCGCGTGCTTGCGTGTGTATTGCCCCCTTTCAAAGGAAAGTGTAGCATCCATTATAGCCCTAAAAGGACCACAGTTTTATAAAAGTTTCTCTCTTTGCCATTTACACACATTCTAAGTTGCCTAAATACATGTAATTCACTTTATTCTATTAGACCTAGCATGGGTCTTCAGTGAACAGCAGGCATGATGTATTTTACTTTTGTTGTGTACCCCTCAATTTTAGGATTATCAAAGAAATTGGAAAGGCCTGATGTTATTGAGAAATGAAAGTTAACTGGTAACCACCACCAGCTTCTGTTGAGACCTAGAAAAAGAGAAAGGATGCTTCTCTATCCAGATTCTGAGTTAAATCGTTTTAGAACAAACTGATTCCAGCCCCTATCATTAAGTCAACCCTTTTCAAATAACGCGTAATTAGTTAATCAATTATTCTCCTTGTTTTCCGGGGTCACACACATACATGTAAATATATGTGACTGATTCAGTCATATATGCTAGAGGTCCATGTCTATGGGTATAGAGAGGAATCAATAGTCTTAGAAACCTCTGGACTAGGGGGGACCTGGAGGGATGACTTTAGATAGATAAAACAAGGATATAAAAGGCCTTACATGCAGAATAGAATCTTTGAGCAAAATATTCATAGAAGAGAACGACAAGGTCATGAAAAGAATAATAAAAAAATTAATAGAGCAGACAATTGAACAATGGCAATAAAGGTAAAAAGAGAGGCAGAAGTCTTCTTAGAGAAGCTCAAAGTGGTCTTTGTTAATAAGCATTGGGAAGCTGTCATCATTCTGTGTAGAATCAGATTAACAAGCACTATTTCAGTAGCCAGATATTTGCTGGAAGAGGGAAAATCTAGAAATTTGATGAAAAAAAAAAACCTGTTCTATTTAGAAAGAGAAGTTACGTATTGCTAAGAAATTAGTTGGCTTTGAGTATTAGTGCTCTGATGTGGTTGGAAGTTTTCTCAGTCTGTCTGAAAAGTACACTTCTATTAGCCTTTCTGTCCTAAACTAAGGCTGTATCTGATATGCACCCAGATGTCATTTGAATTCAATTTTTTGCTGTGGATTAGTGCTGGTTAAAACCATAAAGGTAAAATAAAAGTTTCAATAAACAGAGGGCCATGTACTCATAAACAATGCATATTACAGAATGTAACAGATAAAGAAAAATAGGTTGCATAGATGTCATACAAGAATTAATATGAACATATGATTGAAGAAACTTTAGTGGCTGAGGGGGATCACTCATCAAAGAGTGTAGGTTGAATGTGACAAATTAGCTAGCCACAAAATCAATGAGTCTGAAAGTACAATAGGGATAAGAAAGGGGGAAACAAGCCTAGCTTTGTCTTTTGCACCTTCTTCCTCACTTCTGCTCTTCTCTATTGAAATATCCTTTTATTTAAACCTGTGTATTTGCTCTCAATGAAGCATATTAGTCTCCACCTTGGGAGTTTTCTGACCACGTCTGAAGGTTGTTTCTCTCCTCCCTAAATGGTTATAGCACTTTTACTTATTTGCCAAACAACAATGTTGTCAGGTTCATGTGGTATCTCTTCCATTGCTGTTAGAATCTCATTCTTATTTTAATTTTCATCTTATTTTAATTTAACCATGTGTCTCCTTAGTAAACTACAAGCAACCTGAGGGCAAAGACAAAATCTGACTGCTCTAAAATCCCTATAGCATCAAGGCACTGGGTACAGAACTGTCACACGAATGGCTGATAATTCAATTTTCTGCTCTCCTCCAAGCATGAAGGAGAATATGAACCTATTTTTTGGTGTGAGGGTCCAAAGCTATGCTATTTAATCTCTGTACCTGCTGATATACTTCTGTTCTTGTTGGTTGACCTTCTAGTCCCAGGAAAAGGTGTAGTTTTTTCAGCTTGAGCAGCTCAGGTAGCCATGAGTGGAGGAGCTGGACCATCAACAGTGCATTGGACAGAAACAACACTGAATCATTTCACCGCGTCTGAGCTGGAATCAGAGCCGAGAAATCTGCTGTCCTGTGGGAGAGGTAGTCGTCCATAGCCAATCTCCTTGAAGAGACTAATACTCTTGTAAAATAAATTAGAATTCTTAAGGGATATGGTCCATGTGTTGGTAAATGAAACTATTGCTTCTAGGAAAAAAAACTATTAAAGATGATCTCTGTATTAAATCAACAACACATATAAGCAAATATTTATTAAATAATCAGAGAAAGTGTTAATATCCAGTTTTTATTAGGAAAATCCTGAAGAGCAGCTGACTACACCATGATTAATTATATACTCTTCCTGAGCTAAAGCTCAATTTATGATACAACTGTTAACCATAATAGAAGTATGGAATGGAACGGAGAGAAAAATTATAGTAGCATTTCCAATGTGTTCACCCTTAATGATTATTAAAATTCAGATTTCTGAGCCACATTGCACTTATAGTGAAGCACAGTGTCTACCCTAGGTTCCTCCATCTCTGCTTATTTATGTTCACTGCAGTTTTAGATCATCTGTGTTAGAATTGTGGAGAAGAACATCAACAAAGAAGGAGGATGAGAAATTTAGAGGGCAGAATTCCAGTCCCTCCTGTGTTTTCTCTTTTACCTTTCTTTGTCCTTGATCAGACAAGAGCACCAGCTGGGGATATACTGAAGGGAGAATATCCTGGTAATTTCCTCGGAATATTTTGTTTTAATATATAAATTCTGTGTTTGGCATAACAATTATATGTTCTAATTATTCTCCGCTAAATTTAATTGCATTATTCTACAGAAATGTGTTTTACCCCAGAGAATACAGATTAATAATAAACATTTTAGTAGCAATAGGCACAGTGGTCTTATCTCTACACACAGCTGCATTAAAGTTGCAGAAAGGAAAATCAAGCACTTATGAGCCAACAACCACACTCTGCTTTTCAATTTTTGACTTCCTATGTCTGGACCAAAAGATTTGTGAAATGATTGTTTCCTAATAATATAAGCATGGATTCATATGCACTAGAAACACACACACACACACACACAAACGCGTTCGCGCCCGCGCACCATGACAGGGAAGCGCCAACACTAGTGCTCCCATAAGATGGTTTTTCATGGGTGCACTGCATGCGTGAGCACCCACTCAGGCACATCCTTTGGTTTCCTTTAATGGTCACAAACTTTACTCTAATTTCCTAGGTGAGCGAGATGCTAATCAAGCAGTTGAAGACAGATAGCCTAGTGAAAATAATCAAATGTGAATTTGTCCAGAGGGACTCTCAACTTTGAAGAGGGAGAGAAGAAATTGTCATGTTGATTCCGCTGGAGACAGCCTTCCTGTTACTAAGCGGCCCCTGGGGATTCACTACCTGATTTGCTCTCCGGCAGGTTGGCATCTCAGTGACAAGGCAATTGTAATTAGAATGAATAAAATGAGAGATGTGCCAGCTCTCTGCTTATAATTCAGAGTGTGACATTAAAGAAACACTGCAGTTTTATTATTATTTTTTTTAATTTTTAAGGAGTTACAAACAGCTAGTAGGACTTTACCTACCAGGATGACTTCCATAAGACTCAGAAGTGTCTTACTAAAGAAAGAAAATATGATGCACTTGTATTCCAGATGGTTATATCTTATCTTTTGGGATTTTTAGTCTGTGTTTGAAAATTGTCTTTTTTTTCATGATTGTTCTTGCAATGTACAGGCAATAAAGTTTAGGGGCAAAAATAAATAAATAAATAAAATAGTTTTGCTATCCTAGTGTAATGCCCTGCACCTGTAATGCCCTGAACCAGAATTCTGAAGGGCTGAGGCAGGAGAATCACAAGTTTGAGCCCAACTTAGGCAAATTAGCAACTTAGGGAGATGATGTCTAAGAATAAAACAATAGGGAATTAAAAATAAAAAAAATATGGCTGGGAATTTAGCTCAGTATAAAGGCCTTGGGTTGAATCTCCAAAACTGAAAAAAATGTATTCTGCTATCTTTTCTCACCACTCTTGTTGAGAATAGTTGGATGAAGGTAAGTCAAATTGCAATAATAAAACTACAGCCACTGAAATAGTATGAGGGACATACAAGGGGTGGTAGTAGAAACTGATTTGGGAACTGATGTCTAACAGCATGGAACTTGAACACAATCCTAAAATCTTTTGACAAGATACATTTCATCATTTATCCTGCTATTAAAGACTGAGGAAATTCTGAGAGGATTAAAGGTGATTTATCAATTACAGTGGACATTCAAGTTATGACCGGCCTGACATACAAACAACTTTGGTTATGACCAGAATTTTACTTTTAACTTATGAACAAAGTCTTGAATTACTACCTGAATGCTGGCCAATTGCACTTCCAGATGGTCCCAGATACAGATGTAACCCTTAAAGAGTTCAGGAAGGAACATTACAATATCCATTCCCATGTGAGGTTAATTGGGAAATCCTGAGCCACTGTAAAGACACAGACATGCCAATATACAGTAGAGAGACTTTGAAGGCTGTGTAGAGGGACCTGAGCCTTCAGTTGACCAACTTACATTACAACCAACTCTCACAAATGAATTCAGTTTGTAAGTCAAGGGTGCATTGTAGATTTTGGGTAGAATTTGCTGTTTTAAAGTAATTAAAGACAGTATGATGAAATATTTAGCTTCTCTGGTTTCATGTCTAATGTGATCTCTTCAGTATAGAACTTCTTATTCTTTCGTCTACAATATTGAGAAATAAAGATGATTTTTTCTCTCCACTGCAAAGTAAGATTCTCACTTCGCCACAATTGTTCTGTCATTTTTCTTTCTCTGTTGGCTCGTGCATTGTCATCTTCTTGTATATCTCTGTTCTCTTGTGTATTTCCTTTCCTTCTTTTGTAAAATTCAAAGGATTTCAGTGATCAAATAAGACTCACACATTTTAGTTTTAAATACACATTTAGTATATTCTGAAAAGGACATGTCAACTAGGGATTTGGAAGCATATGCCTAAAGTTTAGACAAATTGTATGGGCTGGGAAAACAAACTGCCAGGACAAGGACAATGTTTCAAATAATGAGACTGGATAAGATCACTGGAATTAAGTAGGCTCTTAGAGAAACAGTGTAATTTCTCTATGTCTTATCTAGACTAGAACTTCTCGAGCTTTTTATGTTCATCACCACTTTTGAAGGCTATACAACCATAGAAACCTGCAGTCCTTTTGTTAAATATGGACACATAACTTGACATTACTTCAGTGGAGCTAATCGATCTTAGGATAGAACATATGGGTAATAGATTTCAAATATGGACACATATAGTGGGAAACCAATTTTGGTCACCACTCCCTATTTGAGATAAGATTTCCATGTCTATCACTTTGCATAGTGGAACTCAACATGGTTTGTTATTTATAAGCCTGTTCAGTCACTCTACTGAAAGGCATCCGCATGATGCAATCATTAATAAAGTAGTAAGACAGTCATCTGCCACGTATATTTTTCTGAGAATTCATACAGAACAAATGTAAACAAATAGAAAAACCAATCATAAGTTATGTCTTCAGTTTCTTAAGTAGGTAACTGAGAATTTCACACTATCTTGTCACCTCAATCATCAGGATGAGTAACATTTAAGGGTCCCAGTCATCTAAATTTGCAGAGCCAATGTAATGCCCCTGTATTCTGCATGCTGTAATTTTTCCTTATGTTAGTATTTCTACCTCCTTCCTCTGATGGCTCCGCCACCAGTCACTTCTTGTCTTTATCAGCAAGGCTTTTCTGTTCTGCTGTCTTGCCTTATGCAGAATTGTAAGTGCCTGTAGAGGCTACGTGCCTTGTCCATTCAAGAGTTAAAGCCATGGTTATTTTCCTTTCTAAGAACCTGTTTTTTAAAAATGTCTATTTTTTTCCTTATACGCCTCCCCCATGTCTTCCTTAGCAATAACAGCACAGAAGACCTGAAGCTGTTGTAAATGACCTGCCTGTAAGTGAATCATTGCTATAACTGACACAAACATGAGCTTTACTGCTTCTCGAATGAGTTTTTATGTTGTAATATTGTATATAAAGCAACCTGAATGCAAGAAAATACACTCAGCAAAATAAATTCCTACTTAGAATGGCATAGATTTAAAAGATGCCTTAATAATCATATTTTCACGGAGAGTAAGCACTCACGTTTGCATCAGATAGTTTTCTACCTGGAAGAGTTATCATTTGAAGATGGCTTTTTCAAGTTTTTCAGTGTTTATGCGGACATGGGTGTTACTTTTCTCATCCTGCCAGTGCTTCACCAAAATGCATGTCTAACTTCTCTATTCAATTCACCAGCAATACCTTTAAAACAAGCTTCAGTGAATGAGAGAAGCTTTCTGGAGTCAAGGAGTCATCAGCATTCCAGTCATCAGTGTGATTTAGGGCAAAAGAAAGATTAGTTTAAGCCTCAGTTTTCTATTCTTTTATATAGGGACATTAGGAGTGCAATCTCACGAGAGCTACCTACTATTCATGAAAAATGAGGTTACTGCCTGGCCCATCAGCTCACCTTGTGTTATTTAGTTAGCGGGACACATTCGTTTCATGTCAAAGGAATTTGAACCTGGATGAGTTTCTTATTTTTACCACAGTTGTTTCTTATGCTTTTATTTTGATTTTTCCAGTACCGGGAATCAAACTCAGGACCTTGAGCTTGGCAGGTGGGCCTGACAGTTTCTTAATTTTTTTTTTAAAGCCAAGTGTTTTACATAGATTGTTGCCTTTAATTCTTGCAATCTGGAATATAGAATAACATTAAAAATTTGAAGGTGATGTATGAGACTCAGAAAATGTATACACACATAGTACATTGCAGGTATATAATTCAAAGTCATTGTATATACACTCTTTTAAGCCAAGTAGGCTCCTCCTACCAGTATATGTACAGTCTTTTATATCAAGTAGCCTAACAGTCCAAATTTTTATGGCTAGCAAGGAAAGAATTATAAAGAAGTTCACTACAATTATTGAAAAGAGGGAGGGAAAATTTGCTTTTTCTCTCTCTGAAAAGAGAGGCTTCAAAATGCAACAGGGTTTTAGGTATCAGAAGAAATTATATTCTAATATTCAGCCCATGGATAAAGAAAATTTTTACAATTTAATGACCATGCATAAAAGCACACTTGCTAGCTTCTTGTATCAGTTGTACCTCCTCTTACTCCCAGTTTGGTCCTCATTATCTAAGAAGATTAGAAAATTATAGGGATATAGACCACACTGGATGGACAAAAACACACTAAATATATGAAAACAATCCAAAGTTTGAACATTGCTTCAGCCATGTATATTTCCAAATGTAAGCACAGAGTGCTATTCTGAGATCAACATATTATTTTCTCTATAAGGGCAACTAGGAAGATTCTTGTCTAGATTCTTAGAATCTCAATGTCAATGCTTTATACGCAAAGTCATAAAGAGAGAGCAGAGGAAAAACACACAGGCGTGATGTACAAAATAATCCAACCTCCATTTACACTAAAATAAATACCATTTACAGATATGCTATGCATTTAACTGAGAAAATGGGAATTGGAGAAAGCAATGTCAGATCACATTCTGAAGGACACAGGTGAAGGGACACCGCTATGTGTTTTAGCAGAGACTTCAGGTACTCGGGTTTTGGAAATTGAAGAGTGAAATGTGTGACTGAATTGTAAGGGTTGCATCCTTCTTGATGTGTTTTCATTGAACCCCAGTCACACGCATCTGACTTTAATATTCTAGCCGTCAATTGCTGTCACTTCATGCTAGATGCAGTTGCCAGCCCCATTCACAGAGGAGGGAAAATAAGAAGACAAAAATCACTGGGCAGGTTGTGTATCGTAACTGTATCATCAGGATCTGGACCTCTAAGTCTTTCTGAATGATACTAAGTGAAAGAGCAAAAGAGAAAAAAGGAAAAGAGCTCAACAGAGAACAATACCTCCAATAATCCATATTTACCTTTATTTAAAATCATGTTTAAGTATATTTAGGTCTTCCTTTCCTTAACTATAAACTTCCTCATCAGTATTTCTGAATAATTGCAATTGCTTCTTCCCTAAGCAATCAACATGTAAACATACAGGTGGTACTAACCTCTCCAGCACCTTCTTCATTGCTCCGAACTTCTGGCACCTCTGGAGGAGTCTAGTTTATGGCTTTGTTTTGCCACTAATGAGTTGCTTCTATTCTTTGCAATGAATATAGTTTCTTCCACCTGCTCCTTAGCCTCACTACTCTGCTATGGTGTGTTAGGTTTGAATAGCAGGTATCACACACTATGGTTTCTACCTATCTCCCCAGCATGATAACTACTTACTCTACCTAGATGGTGCCTTGGAGGCATCAGGACCACATCGAGAAAATACCTCCTCATACACTTTGCTTGTGCCTATCACTGAGTTCTCTTCACAGCCAAAACACTGAACCAGCAAGAGTGTTGGCTGCTAGATTAAATATTTAGCACCTAGTACACATTCTGCCTTGCCTGGCACTTTGTAAAGTATAGAAATTATAATTAATTACAATGTGACAATGAAACAAAAACAAAGATAGTTATTAGTTGATAAATTAGCATCAGTAGAGAAATCATTACCTTGGCCAGAGAGAAAAGTTGCCATCTTTAGCTAGAGTACATAGCAAAATTAAAAGATGGATTATTATTGCTTTATTTGTCTCTTTTCTAGAATAAAAGCAGTATGGAGATACAGTTTTTTATTAGATATCTCTGTGTTTTTTCTCATTGAGTTTATTGGTACGTTTTAGGTATATAGTACAGTTACATTCATCATTGACATCTTGTACCTTTACATGACAAGTCTTGGTTCTCATTTTTCCCCTTTGTCCCTGCCCTCCCTTCACCCCCTCCTCTCTTTCCTATTTACAAATACTTTATTTCCATTTTTTCATTTTCTCATATCTTTTTCTTTTCTCTTATTTCCTTTTTCCTACCCTTTCCACTTCCCCTACACTTTTAGCCCTTTTCTTCCTATTTCACATTGTCAATTGTAGAATTGTGATCTTATGTACAATTATAGTTTTAAAAACCAACATTTTAAGCACAAATAATTTGTAAAATATTACATTTTATACTCAATGGTTCAAAACCAAAAAATGTTATACTGCTTTTGTCTATTTCAGAATTATAGAACATCTTATATCCCTTCCTAACTCTACAATGAGTTCATGAGATTAGAGAATGGAGCTAAGATATCTTCATAAATGAAAGGAGTATCTAAAGGATAAGAAAGAAACTGAATGAATAATAACATCAGTTCAATACCCATGCCAATAAAGTGACTTAAAATGTCACAATACTCAATACAAATTCAGCTTATGTCTTCCCACTTCAAAATAAATCCTATGTGCATACATTTTATAAGAAATGCCCCCCAAAACAAGAGAGAAGGTGATGAAGAGAGAAAGAGACAGAGACAGAGACCGAGTGAGAGACAGACAGGTTGAGACGGGGGGGCAAGAATTTGAATAATGTGATTGGCTATTAAAGAACTAGGACCTACCATTTCATTTTCTGTGCAAATCAACTCTATCTAATTTGCCTTAAGTGACACCATGCAGTTAATTTCACTTGAGTTTAATTTCCAAAATTCTAAATTCATAAATTTGAAGTCTCTTGCAGTTTCTTCACTTGTAGCACGAACTGCATTATAAAACTGGCCCCTTTTCAGTTCCCTGCTGGTCCTCAGCAGGGTGGCGGTGGTACCTACAAACCAAGAAAGCAAATCCAACCTGCATTCTTTGTGCTCCCTGTGGGTCAGAAGGGTCTAAGGTCTCATTAGTGACCTCATCCTTCTATCCATCACTCTGAGCATCAAGGCATGCACACCCACCCAGAGAACTTTAAAATAAGAAATAAAATTGAAGCAATTCATATTCAATTAATATTAGCCATATTATTAATCCTTGCCGGGCAGGCTTATCGGGAGATAATTGACCTTGTCAGTAATACCTAGCCTGCTGCCTTGCTGTAGAAAATCTCACTCCCATCATGCTTAATTAGGATGCAATAAAGCCAAAAAATAAAAGTCATTTTTCCTTGTTTCCTCCTTAACCATGGAATGTCCATCTCCTCTCTCCAGGATGAAAATGAAAAAAAGTGGATATCATGGATCTATTGTCTTCTCAATTAATAAAGGAAACTAACTTAATTGCTCCCTGGGGCATGAGAAATGCACCTGTCCGCACAACCAGACGAAGGATGTCCCTTACGTGCCCACACACTTTCTTTGTTCTCTGCATGTTTAAAGATAACATGATTTTAATTGGACTCTGAAATAGACACAGGTGGTGAGGAGGGGTCTTGTCAATTTACTTTCATGTAAAAGTTGATGCTTTATGAAGCCTGATCAACTTGGTATCAGACTATCATTTCTCTTTTCGACTTATATAAAAGTTGACGGCCCTGGGTGTTGATTTTTCTTTGCTCTTGTTGCTATTTCACATTTAACATACAGACCTCCAGTTCCTACTTTTAAACTTTTCTTATCCCATAATTTGTTAGATGGCCACATACTGAACATGAGGTAAATTAATTTCACGTTTCTACACCAGGGATTGATAAATTGATCCCTAAGGACACTTTCAGATGGGGAAGTCTGTGATTAATTTTGAGGTTCACAGGAGCAAGTCTATGGAGTAGATGAAGAATGGATCTCCCTGTTGGAATCAGAGATCTTAGACAAAGTCAGAATAATAAACTAACAGTGAGGAGATATTGTTTGTGCCTGCCCCTATACCTGTGGGGGTAGAGGATGGTTTACATTTGAAAAAAGTTCAACAACTTTGAAAACACACACACAGAATTGCTTTTGGAATGAACAAATGTTTGTCTTAGAGTTTATGATCTCTCTCTGTTTTGACTGTGGGTTCCAATAATAGGAAATTAGCCCCTTAAATGTTATTTGATTATCTACTTTATTACTCAACTTCCATGGACACAAAGACTTTAAGCAAAATCAATAACTGGTTTCAGGAGGATGTCTGAATATTCTTAATTCTTCAATACATGCATATTTCATATTTACTATCTCACACTGTATAACTTAAAGTTCACTTTAAAGGAATAATTTATTTCCTATGTGCATTAACTAAAAACAAAGAGCGATAATGGAATAATAGAAATTTACCATTATAATGGTAAATTCTGGCTTGTGTGCAAGTAGAATATCTCATTTAATACATTAAATGTTTAATAATGTGAGCTTTGTGGTTAATTATATCTTTTTCTGGCCTGGTCAATTGTAATTGTTTTGAGTTAAACATGCTTAAAAATCAATGTCATTGATCACAAAACAAAGAAAGACTGACTAGGGAAAATGGTGATATTTCATGATTTCATGTAAGGAAATAAATCAAGATCAAAAGATAGAGAAGTGAATCATTTTAAGAAAATTTTCCAAGCTCAAGGAAAATTGTACTTTTTTTCTAGTATAGGCAACCTGACTATCCCTCATGGATATAAAATATCTTTGAAAGCCAAAGCAGTAGCTCATAATATTTATAATGATTTGTTTTCTGTAAGAGTAGTTTTTTCAAAATATTCTTTAGTTTTATTCAAAACAATATTTATTACATGCTCCCTATGATCCAGATACTTTTTGCAGTTATCAAAGTTATACCATGAATAAAATAAAACTGTATCTTCTTTTACACCTTTTGCCCTTTTCTTCCCATTTCACATTGTCCATAATACCATTAGGATCATATGTAGCCTTATAGGTTTTTACCCCAGAGAAATGATTCAGTATTTATACGTGTGCGACTTATTTATTTCATTTAGGAGTATATCCTCTACATGAAAGGTGTAAGGGAAGTGGGATGGTTAGGGGAAAGGAAATAAGAGAAAAGAGAAAAAACATGAGAAAATGAAAAAGTGGAAATAAAGTATTTGTAAATACAGAAGGGAGGAAGGGGTAAAGGGAGGGCAGGGACAACGGGGAAAAATGAGAACCAAGACCTGTCATGTAAAGGTACAAGATCCCAATAATGAATGTAACGGTACTGTATACCTAAAATGTACCAATAAACTCAATGAGAAAAAAAAACAGAAACATTAATAAAAACTGTATCTTCATACTACTTTTATTCTAGAAAAGAGACAAATAAAGCAATAGAAGAAACAAATAATTGATTATCAAGTCACAGGGTCCTTCCATCTGAGTGCTTCTTTCTAGAAAAGGGAAAGGGCTTTGCTTCCAGGAGATCTTACTTTCTAAAATTATTTCATTTAAAGATGTAAAACTATTAAGCAAATGATCCTATAGAAAATTTGCCAATGACATATAAGAAAAAATATGTAACTACATCCAGCACACAAAATGAATTATGCTAGTACCTATATGCATTAATAAGGAGATGAGATGAACTGTAAGTAGGGTGATGAAATGTTATGGTTAAAAAGATTTTGACTAGATTCCTTTGGGAAAACATGATCCATAATGAGACAAGTTTATAGTCAGTTTGCCTATGTACCACAACCAAGTTCATGACATTTTTAGATATTTCAAACCCTATTGTCATGATAACTTACGTGCCCTCCAGAGGTCCTTGGAACCAGGCAGGTCTTTCCAGTTCTCCTTATGCTTATCTTTTCAGCTCCATCCTTAGTGCTGCAAACTGACATTGCTGCAGGCCCCTGTGAATGCACGCTGGTGATTGGTTATGCTTCACAGGCTGTTCTGGAAGGTCTGTCGTGCCAAACACTACGGCCTCCCTGGTTCTACTTGCAAGTTGCTTTCCCTACCGCGAACTCGTAAAGAGCTACTGTTTCAGTGCTACTGAATCTAATTATTTTATTGCAACATTATCATCATCATTATTATTACTATTGATTATTATCACTTAAAATTTATTGAGCATAAATGCTATGTGCTATTAAAAAGGCACCATCAGGTGACTATGTATTTAGCAGTATACGTACTACACAAAGATTCTCAAACAGAATTGTAGGTTATGGTTAACTTGGTAGCACTGCCATGCAGGAAAACCTGTAGGGTCGCTGTACTTCCGAGAAGACCCAGAGAAAGTCAGTGTGAGTTTCCTATCCACTTTCTGTGGTGATGAGAAATGAGAAACAGGGTGAAGAGCAAATTTCATGAAATTTTATATGTTAACAAATATATTTTTAATGTTTATTTTTATAACCAAAATAAAGTTTATTGGCAAAATTTGGAAATTTAAACCATCCAAAATTATGTTACCATAAAAACAAAGTATTTGCACCTAAAAGTGAAAACATGTAAACAAACACATACATCTAAATCAAGATTAGATTATTCTGTTTTTTTATTGTACTAGGAATTGAACACAGAGTCATCTCATTGAACACATTTACAGCCTCCCCTTTTGAGACAGGGTCTTAATAAGCTGTGCAGTCTGATCTCAAATTTACCATCCGTTTTGCTGGGCGTGGTGGCGCACTCCTGTAACCCTAGTGCTCCGGAGCCTGAGGCAGGAGGATTGCTGTGAGTTAGAGACCAGCCTGAACTACATGGTGAGTTCCAGGTCAGTCTCAAATACATAGTGAGATCCTGTCGCAAAACAACAACAACAACAAAATCAAATTTACCATCCGCTCTGCTTCCCAAACTGCTGTGATTACAAGAATATGCCTAGCTCTGCATTCATGAATCCAGTCTTTTATTCCATTCCTTTTCTACTCATCTTTTTATTTTTTTATTTTTTCCCATTAAGTTTATTGGTACATTTTAGGTGTGCAATACAGTTACATTCATAATTGGGATCTTGTACCTTTACATGACATACCTTGAGTCTTAGTTTTTCCCCATACCCTTTGCCTCCCTTCACCCCCTCCACCCTTCCCTATTTAACAAAGACTTTGTTTCCATTTGTTCCTATTCTCATATATTTTCTTTTCCCTTCTCTCCTTTCCCCTACTCTTCCCACTTCCCCTACTCTTTGGCCCTTTTCTTCCTAGTTTGCAGTATCAAGTATACAGTCTGAACTGTATTTACACTTTTAGTTTTTCACACCAGAGTACTATTCAGTATTTACATCTGTCTGTCCTATTTATTTCACTTAAAAGTATGGCCTCAATGTGCATCCATTAGCTATAAATGTCTCTAGTCTCTCATTCATTATGTCTGAGTAGTCCTTCATTTCATAGAAAAAACACATCTTCTTCATCCAATCTCTAGTATATGGGCGATGGACTGTTTCCAAATTTCAGCTATAACAAACTGTGCTGCTTATAAACATGGGTGCACATATATCACTGTGATATGATTCTTTTAATTCTTTTGGAAAGATACCCAGCAGAGGGATGGCTGAGTCAAATGGGACCTCTAGTCCAAGCTCTTTGAGGTATCTCCATATTGATTTCCATAGTGGTTGCACCAGTCTACAATCGCATCAACAATGGAGAAGGGTTCCATTGTCCCCACAACTTCACCAACATTTGTTATTGGTTGATTTCTTGACAACAGCCATTCTACTGAGGTGAGATGGAATCTCAGCATTGTTTTCATCTGCATCTCTTGAAGGACTCGTCATGTTTAACATTATTTCATATATTTATTTGCTGCTTTTTCTTTTCTCTCTGAGAAATGTCTGTTCATTTCAGATGCCCATTTTTTTGTATTGGGTCATTATGTTTGGGGAACCTTGCTTTTGTGAATTCTTTATAAAGTCTAGATAGTAGACTTTTATTTGAAGAACAGCTGGTAAAATTTTTTTCCAACATTGTAAATTGTTTCTTAGCTCTGTTGGTGCTTTTTCTTGCAGTGCAGAAGCTTTTTTAAAAAAATGAGATCCCAGCTCTTGATTCACTATGTTAGCTACTGTGTTACTAAGGATTTGTTCATAAAATCTTTTCCTATGCCAATGACTTCAAAAATTCTACCTAACTTACATTTCAGCAACTTTAGTGTTTCTGTTTTAATATTTATATCTTTAATCTACTTTGATTTTGCTTTAATGCATGGTGAAATATATGGGTCTAGTTTTAATCTTTGGCAGGTTGAAATCCAGTTTTTCCAAAACTATTTATTTATTTGTTTGTTTGTTTGTTTGTGTGTTTATTGGTACCGCTGATCAACTCAGTATCTTGTGATGGAACCACTGAGCTAAATCCCTGGCCACTGCAACACCATTTATTAAAGAAGCTATCTTTCCTCCAGTGAAGATGGTTGGCTCCTTGATCAAAGGTGAGGTAGCTGAGTATGTCTGGAGTTGTTTCTGTATCTTTTAATCTATTCCACTGATCCTTGAGTCTGTTTCTTTGCCAGTATTATGTTGTTTTTTTTCACAGTGGCTTTGTAATATAGTTTCAAGTTGGGAACTGTGATAGCCCCTGTCATGTATATGTTGCCTAGAATGCCTTTTGCAATTCTACATCTTTTCTGGTTCCAAATGAATTTTGGTATGGTTTTCTTTCATTCTGTGGAATATACTGTTGGGATTTCAATCAGCATTGAATTGAATCTGTATAGCAGTTTTGGTAGTATGGCCTTTTTCACTATGTTCATTCTTCCTACCCAGGAGCAGGATATGTCTTTCCATTTTCTTATATCCTCTTGAATTTCTTTCTTCAGAGTATTGTAGTTCTCATTGGAGAGGTTGGTTGCATCCTTCCTTTGATTGATTTCCTAGATATTTCATTTTTTGGGATGATATTGTGAAAGGAATTGTTTTCCTAATTTCTCTCTCAGTGAGTCTGTTATTTGTGTACAGGAAGGCTATTGATTTTTTGGTGCTTACTTTCTATCCATCTGTTGTACTGAATCTGTCCACTAAGTCTAGAAGTCTTTTGGCAATTTTTGGGGGTCTTCTATGTAGAGATTCATATGGTCCACAAACAGTGAGTTTCACTTCTTCCTTTCCTATCATTATTGCTTTTATTTCTTTCTCTTGTCTAATGCTGTAGCTAATGTTTCCAGACCTATATTGAACAGGAGTGGTGATAGTGGGCATCCTTCTCTTGTTCCTGATTTTAACATGGAGGTTTTCAGTTTTGGGCCATTTAATATGATGTTGGCTGTTGGTTTTTCATAGACAGCCTTTATTAATTTGAGGTAAAGTTCATCTATTCCAATTTTTTGCAGAGTTTTCATCATTAATGTGTGTTGAATTTTGTCAAATTCTTTTTCTGCATCTATTGAGATGATCATATGACTTTTGTCCTTGACTCTGTTAATATAGTGTGTTACATTTATTGATTTAGGTATGTTGAGCCATCCTTACATCCCTGGAATAAATCTGATTTGGTCAGGGTATATGATCTTCTTGATGACCTTCTGTATTCTGTTTGCCATTATCTTATTGAGGATTTTTGCACCTATGTTCATTAGGAAGATTGGCCTGTAGTTCTCTTTTTTGGTTGGGTCTTTTCCTGGTTTTGGATTCAAAGTAACATTTGCTTCCAGGAATGAATTTGGAAGTGCTGCTTCTCTTTCAATTTCATTGAAAAGTTTAAAAATCAGTGGCAATAGTTCTTCTTTAAATCTTGTGCAGAATTCAGCAGAGAACCCATCAGGACATAGGCTTTTCTTTGTTGGTATATTTTAAATTATGTTTTCAATTTTACTGATTGTAATTGGGGTGTTTAGACTTTTTTATCTTCATTCCATTTTACAAGACTACAGGTTATGGAACTAGGTATTGATGATCTGGATTTCTGCTGGATCTGTTGCAATTTTACATTTTTATTCATAATTGTGTAGATTTGAGCCTCTTCTTTGCTTTTTTGATAAGTTTGGCTTTTAATCGATTTGATTTATTCTTTAGAAAATCCAACTCTTCCATTTGTTAATTTTATTTTACTTTTTTATTTATCTAATTTATTTATTTGGTACCAGGGATCAAGCTTGGGCTCTTGTGCTGTAAGGCAGGCAGCAAAATCACTGAGCCAAATTCCAATCTCTGTTGATTTTTTTTTTTGTATCATTCTCTTATTCTCTATTGCATTGATTTCTGCTCTGATCTTTATAATTTCCTCCCTTGTATGAGCTTTGTGTTTGTTTTGCTCTTCTTTTTTCTAGCAGTTTAAGATTCAGCATTAGATTGTTTATTTTAACTGTTTTGCTAGTGTGAGCATCAGTGCTATGAATTTCCCACATAGAACTACTTTCATTGTGTCCGATAGATTCCAGTATGTTTTACTGGTATTATCGGTAAATTTTATAAACTTTCTAATTTCCTCTTTAATTTCATGTGTGACTTATCGGTTGCTCAGGAGAGTGTTATTCAGTTTCCTTGTGTTTGTGAAGTTGTTGCAGTTTCTTTTGCTTATGATCTCTAGTTTAATTGCATTATGGTCTGATAACATACACTGAATAATTTCAATTCCTTTGCATTTACTTACATATGTTCTATGAGCTAGTATGTAGTTTAGTTTTGGAGAAAGACACATGTGCAGGCAAAAAGAAAATATATTCTGATTTTATGGGGTGGACCACTTTGTAGATATCTAATAAGTCCATTGTGCAAAAGCTTGGTTCAGTTCTAATATTTTGTTGTTGATTTTTTGTCTAGAAGATCTGTCTATTTGTGACATTGGAATACTGAGTTCCCTCACTACAATTTTGTTAGTGCTTATTTGGTTTTTCATGCCCCTTAATATTTGTTTTGTGTAGCTGAGGGCATTAGTATTTGGTGTATATATATTTATGATTCTCAACTCTTCCTGTTGGATTTTTCTCTTTACAAGGATGTAAATCTCTCTTAATTAGTTTTGGTTTGAAGTTTACTTTGTCTGCAAATAAGAGAGCTACCCCCACTTTTTTTTTTACTATTGTCACATGGAGAACTGTTCTACATCCTTTTGCTTTCAGTCTATGAGTTTCTTTTTGAACTAGGTGTATTTCTTGTATGCAGCATATTGCTGGATTTTGCTTCTTAATCCATTTTTCCTGTCAATTTCTTTTGATTGGTGAATTGAGGTCATTAACATTGATGGTTATAACTGATATGTATTGACCTGTCATATTATTGCCCTGTTGTTGTCCATTTCTATTCCCCCCCTCTCCTTTTAATTTCCTCCCCCTCCCCCAGGGATCAAACTCAGAACCTTGTACTTCCCAGGCAGGCAGAAGAACCACTGAGCTAAATCCTGAGCCTTCCCTTTAGTTTCTTGCCTTGACTAAGGGATCTGCTCTGTTGGGCCTCATGGAGTTGTAACCTTCACTGTCTTTTCCTAGGACATTGGTTAGAATTGTTTTGCATCCTGGTTTGGTATTCCTGTAGTTTCTTGAGCATTCTTTGTCATGGAAGTATCTTATTTCCCCATCATTTTTGAAAGACAGTTTTGTAGGATACATCTGTCTAGGTTGGAGATTGTTTTCTTTTAGGGATTGAAAAACCACATTCCAGGATTTCCTTGACTTGACTGTTTATATTAAAAAGGTCTTCTGTGATTCTCATCGGCTTTCCTTTGGATGTGATTTGCTTCTTTTTTCTAACTGCTTGTAGTGTTTTGTTCTTCTATTGGGTTTCTGGGATCTTGATTATTATATGTCTATGTGTAGATTTTTTGTTTTGATGGTTAGTTGGAATCCTATATGCCTCACTTATCTGTGTGTCAAATTCTTTTGCTCTGTTTGGGAAGTTTTCTGTCATTAATTCTGTGAGTCATTTTTTTATGTCATTTGTACATTCTCCTGTTTTCTCATAGACTTCTATCAGTATTACCTTATTCTTCTTTGCATCATCTAGAAGCTCTTGGATTGATTTCTCAAGGCTCTTTACTATTTTTAAGAGATCTCTCTTTACACAGTCACTGACCTCCATTCTGTCTTCTATATATATGATATTCTGTCTTCAGATTGTGTCAGTCTGTTGTGTATACTTTCAATAGCATTTTTTTTAATCACCTGAATATCTATTTGAAACTGTTTCATGGATTCCATTTCTTTCTTATATTGGGTATTCATGGATTCCATTTCATTCCTATGCTGGGGATTCATGACTTCTATCATGTCCTGAACTCATGTATTTTTATTATCTGTTACTTTTCTAGGGTCTCTAATCATGTTTTTCATTCTGCTCACCATTTCTGTAGTTATCTGGGAAATTATTTCTGTTTTGAATTTTTCTAGAGCCTCATTCTTCTGTTTTGATACTTCCTGTGCTATCACTTCAGGGTGTTCAGGTTGTTGATTTTCAGACTTTTCACCTTGTTTTCATAAGAATTCGCCTTTTGTGCTCTGGAAGTTTGTTTTTCTGCCTTGTTTAAATATTTTCTCATTTCTATTTTTGTTGTTGTTACTGTCCTTAATTTAATTCCTGGGTTAATAATTCAGTCTTCCAGAGATAGCTGATCTTTTGGTTTTGAGTATCTAAAGACTTGCAGACACTCTTATTTTTATAATACCAGGAATGACAACATATTAGATCAGTCACACCACCTTAGCCCAAGTTATACACTCAGCAACACAATAGCATCAAACACAGATTAGAAAATGACAATTTGTGGTAGTTCTTTTTTTTCACAAGAAGAGCACCAAATTTTTTTTTTTTAACAAGGAGACCAAAGCACATAAGAAAGCAGCTGTAACAAAGCACAGCAAGCAGAAACATACATTAGCCATCAAAGGGTTAATGTTGCCTACAAATATATCTTTTCTCTTGTGTAGCTTTGGCAATTGCTATAGGGATATAAAATGGCATTCTGTATCAACTAGTAGGGAAACTAAGGACACTCAGCAGTAATATATAGCACAGTAACAAAATGATGCAAGTATTTATTAGTTTATCATCTTTACCCATCTATATTAAATCAAAATTGAGGACCAGCCCTAAATGTAATTGTAGTGAATAAACTGTTCAATATGGCAACTTTACCCTTTAGGATGAGGACTTAGAAGAAGCTGGGGAGAGAGGGATAGATAGTAGAAATACAAGGGAAGGTTAGATGTGAGGCCAGAGGACACAGGAAGATCACACTAACTCTAGAAAGCTTTTGTAGAGAAGACAATGAAAGAACAAAGACAATAATATAATAACCTAACACCAATAGGGAATCTAGAAATTGTACTCACTTTCCTTTGAAACTGATGACAGTCAAGAGATGGAAAAAGAGAGAAGTAAAGAAAAAGAAGAAATCTGAATTAGGGCAGGAAGAAGAACCAAAAGGGAGCTGAACAACAATGTGGAAGAGTGAGAGATGAGTGGGAAGGAGAAAGAAAAGAGAAGAAGAATAAAGGGAAGGAAAGGTAAAAGAAGGAAAAAACAGAAGAATTTGAAAAATGTAGGGAAAATTAAAAACTAAAATTAAAAATAAGATGAAAAGAAAAAATCTTTAAAACGTAAAAAGAAAAATGAAGGACCTCCTTCAGGGTACACCTCTGCTTTCACAACACACAATGTGGGCAGCAGTGTGCAGATCCAAGTCAATTAGTCTCACCAAGACAGCAGCAGATCCCTGAGATTCAGGCTGATTTCTGGCTGCAAGGCCCAGGTTGAGCTCCCTGACCTTCTGCAATGTTAAACTCTTCAGAGTTCCACTGTAGGCTCCAACTGTCCTTCCCCTGAGAATAGTCCTAGTTCTGATGAGAGGTGGAGATCCCGCCAACTAATCAACCAGGGTGGTCTGGAGTGCCTTTATTGCAGAGATTCTCTTCACTTTTCCAGTGAACTTTAATTTTAATCAAGGATCCTAAGAGAGTCCTTCTTTCTGTTATTCATTTCTGCTCTATCTTCTGGAGCTCAATACAATAGCCTTTATGACTCCCCTGTGCCTCTGCAATGTGGATCCAGGTACCAGCACAGCCAAGAGCCCAAAAGTGGGGCAATTTTGGGGTGATGCTGCATGGGTGTCCACACAGATCCACTCCTCACTGGTCCCTGCTGCTTGGAGGTGAGGGCAGTGGTGGTGGTGTTGGAGCAGCCTAGCTCCACTTGACTCTTCTCATCCTCCACACTTATCTTTTTAAATACCATTAATTATTATTTGAAATCATAATATAAATAAGAACACAATGATGTGCCAAAATGGAAATCATAAGTCTTGTTTTGCTAGATCCCAAAATTTTTTCCCAAATTGTATGAAAAATGTCAGATAAATGTAATAATGCAAGTTTCTGCTATAAGTAGACCTGTGTTTAGAACTCTCAAAGAAGCATGAGAGTTTATTGTTTCACCACATCTTCATCAGAATATGTTATAGAATTAGAATGTTGGGAAGAGTGGTGCATTCCAACTGCCTTTCCTTTCATTTTATACATTTTCTAAATTATACCAGAAAGAGTCAGGGTGCATTGAGACAAAACCAAGAATCTCTACATATATTTTTAAAAAATGACTTCCCTCTCATTCCTGTGTTTAAAACTTAGCTTCAATTATTACTTCTATATGACTCAGAACAAATCAACACATGTGTATCTCAGTTTTCTTATCATCGATTCCTAAGTTGGCTTAAGAACAAAATAACAAGTTAAAAGTACAAAGAATATTGTAAATGTTGCAATAAATGTTCTATAAGGGAATTGGTAATATGATGTGACGCTAAATTCTTCTTATTATTTTATAAATGAATGAGAATTTCTTTCCATTGTGAAATTTAAAAAGTCAGGCTGACACACTGTATTCTACTTTTAATACTGCCCTTCCACTTTGAGACAAGGTTTCTCTTAATAAATCTGTAATGTATTCACTTTCTCGATGTTTTAAACAAGTCTGAAATGATCCTTGCATATAAAAAGCCTAAAAGAGTTCTTGATGCATGGGAAGTATTCAAAATGTTGAACTATTTTTAGCAAGATATTGAGCAAGACTTCTGACATACAAACTTCTGTTCTACTTGTGAAAGGGGCCACAGGCACTAGGAAAGAAGCATTCTCTGAGAATATTACATAGGAAGTACATGTGGGAACAAGCTGGGTCACCTTTCATGGCCAACTCACCTGCCCTTCATGTCTGTCTTCACCTTTCTCTGTCATCTTATCTTTTGTGTTCTTACTCTGTGCACGGGCTGCTAAATGAACAGTATCAATTATTATATTTATCATGATATTGTTTTATTTTGCTTGTTCTGTGACTCTCAAAGAGATATCTGTTCACCCAAATTGTGCCCAGACTATTCACTCAAATTGACACAATTTACATGTCCAGAAGAAGATATGAGTTCTATCTCACATCTTTTCTGCAAAGTAAATCTAAACTGTTGAAATGTAAATACACATAAGCCACATAGATAAAAATCTTTGTCCCTTCCTAATGATCATCCACTTCTCAGGTTGGGTTACTGGCAAAGTAACCATATGCATTACCCAATTTGATTTGATATGGCTCTGAAAGTGCCATCTTCACAGGACATTATCTGCCTTGCTAGGATTCCTCTTCTGTGCTACCTCAACTGAAACTTCTGCACAGCAGTGCCTCATGGTTCAAGGCCTTGGGGCTCTTTCACCAATTATTGTTATCTAACCCCAATCTCCCCCCTGTCTCCTGGTCCTTTTCTTTGCATAAAATTGATTAGATAATTAACAATAAGATAACAATGCCTATCAATATATTCATATTTTAACAAGGAACACTACTATCTTAAAAGAGTGTCTACAGATGGATATTTTGCAGTTTTGACAGACACGTAGGAGAGATAGATATGTTTTCAACAGTGAACCATCTGACTGTTTTCAAATTGTGCTCTTAGCTGATTAAGCATGTACTGCTGAGAGCCAGAAGAAAAAAGTATTAAAGTTAGGATCTCTTCGCCACTTCTGGATCTATGTAATACATTCTCAGAAAAAAAAAAAGATTTTATTAATTTGCCTTTTGGTGACCACTAATACAGGAGGCCAGGACATCAGCTTCTGGTTTTAGTCATTCTTCCTAGTAAAAGAGTATGATATGGTCTTTCCACCATCTCAAAATGAATGGAGAATTTTGGAAATCAAGATGAAAAATCCTGACTATCCCTGATTCATATTATTGTAAGTAGATATCAATATTTCATTACTTTGCACATCTTTTACCACAAAATATTCTGAGAATTCTAAGAATATTTGAAATAAAGTACATTTTTAAATATGCAACATTTTTTCTACTGGAAAAATATATTTGTCTTCTACTAGTACTTCAATCTAAGTGCTCTTAAATATACATATTTTCTGATCTAAACAAATACAAATACAAGAACATTATGTGGTTCAATGGAATTAAATGGTTGGATTTTTCCTTCATTTTTCCATTGCTTCCTCCATCTTAAGATAAAAATATAATAAAATGCTAATTGACAGCTAAATGGTGTATAGTGCATAATCAGATATAGGGGAAGGCATAAAAAGCTGGTAACAGGTCTGCACAGCAATATGTAATCTCACGCTGAACATGGGAACTGTATTGTTGTGCTGTCAAAATGTATTCAATTCAAACACTATCCTCAGGACCTGTACAGCTGTAAATAAAAGCAAATTGAAGTAATCTAATCATCATAAATTATATTTACACATATTTCTGTCTTTGTGGAGTATATACATGGTAAGATTATACCTAGGGCTAACCTGGCATCTTCCCTGAGCCTGGGGACTCCTGCTGATCTCCACTCACTTCTACCCTATAATATTCCATGTTTTTCTTACTTAATTGTCTTATGGAACATGTTTCACAGTAGAGTTTGTACATTTCTACAGGATTAGAATAGTTCTGAAAATAGCGGCATTATTCCATCATTTCTTCACTTGTATTTTAGTATCCTAATACTTTCAACTTGTAATAATTTGGAGGGTTTGTTGAATTATGAGAAACACAATGATATTAGGCCATTGGAAAGACATAATTTTGATTGTTAACATATTGAGTGTATATTAGAGCCACAATTTATTAATAAATTCATTTTTCCATCACTTATTAGTTTCCTTTGTACAAATCCAAATCTTCATTCTGGAAAAAAACGGAAGTGATTTATTGCTCTACATACAGTAAATTTGAGCACTGCATATTCAAGTGATTGGAAATATGGGCTCCATAGCTGAATGTGGTGGTGCATGCCTGTAATCCCAGCACTTGAGTGGCTGAGACAAGTGGACTGCAGTGAGTTTAAGGCCAGTCTGAGCTACACAGTGAGTTCAAGGCCAGATGGAACTATATAGTAAGACCCTGTCTCAAAAATAAATAAATAAAAATAAAAAAATAAATGTAGTTCCCTAAGATCATGAAATTAGAAAGCTTTCTATAGACTCCAAGTCTACCAAATGATCAGTTATGCTCTAAAATCTATTCTCCATTATCTATAATTTTAAAATACTTCCTAATATGATACCTATTATTAGAGGAGACATGTCATTTAAAATAAATATAATTAATTTATACATATTATCTTAAAATTGAATAAATTATGGAAAGATGTATTTTAAAAATTTTATAGAAATTTTACCAGGAAAAATTTTAAAACATCAAAATGAAGCAGAATATGTAAACTTTGGGTTATTCGTCTTATAATACCATTTTTTAAAATTGCGTCTGATAGTAAATATCAAAAATATAAAAATTTTGGATACAGAGGGATTTATTCATTTTAAAGGAAAATATGTTACAGGAAAGGAAAAGAGCATATCTGCCAGAAATGTTGGCAATTTTACACGGTTACCGAGTAGTAGAAATTCTTTCAAATATTGTTTACAACACAGATTTTTGATCACCTGTCAACTTATCAGATTCACATAATGTTCCATTGTCATAGTTTAATGAAAAGTGCTTCTACCTATACTTCCTAATATCAAATTTTGTAGTATGGAACATTTCTAACATATTTTTGGATTGTTATGCCAAATGAGCTGTTTCATATTTTGCTTTCCTAAGTTCATGGTCAATTTCATTGTACTCCAAGAAACAGGATACACAAAAGAGAAAACGTGGCTTTGAAAACATTACATTTGCAAATGTTTTATATTTTATGTACTTGTGTAATTTTGGTTATATATATATATTTTTATACATACATTTATAAATTATTTATACTTTATATTTATATATTATCTATACATTTTATGCTTTATTTTGAACACATATATACATGTTCAAATATTACATGTTATATATGATCAAATTTGCTTTTGCTATGGAATGTGAAATACATTTTAACAATGGAATTTTAAGTAATGCAGATTGAAGCATGCCTATGTTCTTTCTTTTCCTTTGATGTGTAACTGTAGTTAGTGCAGCATAAAGTTATGTATGTGATTTGTTTGTTTCTTTTAAATCATGCCTTATTTTGATAACAGAATATTCACTACTACCTGTGAGGCCAGGCGTGAGTTCATTTGTAGACCAAGCAGGAGGTGGCATTCTCTAAAGCACTGTCTTCCCAGCAGCACTGACAGGAAGATCCTTCCTGTTTCATGGAGGTCACTCCTCCAAAACATATTAGTTATCACAGAAACTAAAAATTTTCATCTATATTTGTAGTTTAAAATTTTGATATTATATATATATATATATATGTGTGTGTGTGTATGTGTGTGTGTGTATAAATTAAAAGGTTTAAATTCTGATTTTTCACTAGAGTTGAGAGCATATTTACATATGACAATATATTAGCATATTTGATTGATATTAATTTAACCTCTCCTCCACTAAAACTCTTTGTATGTTTATTCTTATATGTTTTATATGGCTTAATCCAATGAATCCTAACCTAAGAAGATATTATGATCACCTCTTTGATGATATTTGGTGATGCCTGCAGACATATTAATTTGTAATAACTTGAAGAGGGATGAAACATCTACTGTGTAGAATTCAGGGATGATGTTAAAAATCATGGCATGCACAATCCCCTAAATATCACCTGTACTGATATACGAAGCTCATACAGTGAGTGAATAGTGACAATATCAAGAGACTGTTTCAACCTGATTGCTCAAGTTGTCCTAGCCTCAGGAACAACCTCTACCATCTCTGTTTATTCCATCTTGAATGTAATTTTGCTTTCCTATCATGAAGTAAATATTGTAGGAAGATCTCTTAGAACTCAAACATTAAACTAGGGATTGTGCATGTGTGCACGCACATGCGTGTATGTACATACCTGAGGCAGACAGACATGCATTAAGCATTTATGCCTATTTAGGTGCACATATGTTTTCAGCCTATCCTATGTATACTCTACCATGTACTTCATGATCTATTCTTTTCTGCCAATTAAGAAACACCTTTCCCATCCTCTATACTACTACATATGCCCTAATCCTATAAAACTTTGTACCATTTGCCAATACCAAAATAAAAATATATATATACATATATATATAAAGTTGTCACACTGAAAAGATTCCAGAAGATGGTGAAGTTTTCCACCATATGTCCATTTTCACCAGAGATCCATCTTCCATTCTAGACAGCAAGTGCACTGGCATAGTACTTCTATTTTAGAACTTTGGGGTTCAATAAAAGCTTGAAGCTTGCCAAAGAAAGTTTATACAATAAACACTGGAATATCTCAGTTAACTTGGCTCTTAACACAGTAGAAATACCTCTAACACTATCCACATGCCAGGCAGATGTTCATGTGCTCCTGGAACAACATACACAGCAATTACAGGAACAAGGGTGGACAGAGATCTTGGCCTCCAAGTCTCAAGAAGTTCTGCTCTGACTGTTGATCACTGACTTGATCATTGGATTAAGACAAAGAAGCAGCTGTCCCTTATTATTATTCTTCCTCCCATTGCTAAAAGACTCTTCCTTTGGAGAAATGATATCTGGAGGATTTAAAGTGTTTGCATTCTTCCCCCCACCCTTCTGTTTCTTTCACCCCACTTTTGGGAGCTAGACTTTAATGGCTAGGATATGAAAAAACAACTCATTATATGGTGAAAATTAAACTGTGACTGTGTATCCCCAGGAAAAATATTGGCCTAGGTAAAATCTGAGAAGATTAAAAGTTTATAACTGACTGCCCCTTGGCACACACTTTGCTTTTTTTGTCCTTCATTTCCTGAAATATTGTATTTGTATTAGTTGGATTTTGTAGCGAAGAATTTAAATTATTTTCATACTTTCTTTTGTTTTTTTTATAACCATATTTGGTGGTTACCATTGGAAATGGTATTAGATTTACAGTATTAGATTTAAATATCCTTTATTAAAAATCCAAGATTTATTAAGAAAGGGATATATATAT
>NW_022900942.1:43639834-43663447 GCF_012274545.1 Fukomys damarensis
ATATATATGGCTAATTCAAAGAAAAAAATCAACAGAAACTAAAAGAGCTGATGGCAGATGTAGGAAGCAGAGACTTTAAGAAAAATCTATATAGATATACCAGGATTAGAGGTCCCATTTGACCCAGCTGTCCCTCTACTGGATATCTTTCCAAAGGAATTAAAAGAATCATACCACAATGATATATGCATATCCATGCTTATAATGACACAATTTATAATAGCTAAAACTTGGAAACAGCCCAATTGCCCATGAACTGGAGCCTGGATAAATAAGATGTGTTTTCTCTAAAAAACCATCCATGAAGAATGAAAAACTAGCCATTTATAGGTAAATGGATGGATATTGGGGCCATACTATTTGGGGGGGTATTCTTAAGTGAAATAATTAAGACACACATGAGTAAATAGCAAATAGTTTCTCTGGTGTGAAAAACTAAAAATATAAATAAGGTTCAAATTGTATAATTGATAATGTGAAATAGGAAGAAAAGGACTAAAAGAATAGTGGAAGTGGAAAAGGTAGGGGAAAGAAAAGAAGGGAAAATTTTTGAAATGAGAAAAGCAAAAAATGGAAACGAAGTCTTTGCAACTAGGCAAGTGTGGGGGGGGTGAAGGGATGGCAGGGGTATGGGTAAAAAAATAAGAACCAAGATACATCATGTAAAGATACACCACGTACAAGATCCCAATGATGAATGTAACTGTATTATATATCTGAAAAGTACCAATAAACTTAATGAAAAAACACTCCATAAAGTTGCTCATCAAACTGAATGAAGATATAGAAAAAGTCAAGAATAAAATGTAAGAATAAAATGGAAATATTGATTAAAAATATAGAAAACCTAAGGTAGAAGGAAAATGTTCTGGAGGCAAAAACAAAAACAAAAGACAGTAACCAGTATAAAAATGAACTAAAATCAAAGGCAGTTATAAGGAGGAAAAAAGCCTTGTTTGCATGTTTGAAGAACAATGAAAACTACTGAGTCCAAGAAACAGTGTCGTTCTCCGTGAGGTCTGCTAGAAACCTACAGACCTGTTCTGAATCTCTTGAAAACATGAGCTAAGGTTAACCTTTCCTCCTTTAAGATTTGGTGTTGCATACTGTGACTCAGTGACAGTTAGTATTATAGCTACTAATAAAGAAAAACAGAAATAGCACATGTTGCAAAGAATATGAAGTTGAAGGGGCCAGCGATTTAGCTTAGTGGTTCCATTGCCTGCCTCGCAGGCTCAAGGTCCCAAGTTAGATCCCTAGCACACACACAAAAAAAAAAAATTAAGAATCTGAAGCTGGAATCCTCATAATACTATTGGTGGGAATATAAAATGGCACAGCAACTCACAAAGAATATGTGATTTATCAAACACTTAAAACAGAATTATCATTTGACCTAGTAAGTTCATTTCTGAATATATAGCTAAAACAACTGAAAGCAGAGATTCAAAGAGTAATTTGTTCTCCCAGGTGCATATCAGTATTATTAATAACAGTTACAGTATGGAAGCAGCCCACATGTGCATTGATGGATGGGTAAAGAAGCAACATATGCTTATTCATACAAGGGAATCCTTAAAAAAGAAAAGGAATTCTCATGTAGGCTTATAATATGCATGGATCTCAAGGACAATTACAGTATTTGAATTAAGTCAGTTACAAAATGCAAATACTGTACTCTGCGACTCCACTTGCATGATAAATCCATAATCATCAAAAATTATGACAAAAAATAGAGTAACAATTTTCAATGTCTGTGACAAAGATGAATGGAGAGTGATTAACAGTACAGAGTTTCAGTTTTATAAATTGGAGAATTATGATGACGGATGATGTTGATGGTTGAATAATATTATGAATGTATATTATACTATGTAACTCTACACTTAAAAATGGTTAAGGGGCCACCGATGTAGCTCAGTGATTCTGTCACCTGCCTTGTAAGTGAAAGGTCGCAAGTTCAATCTCCAGTACCAAAAAAAAAAAAAAAAAGTTAGCATACTAAAATTTACATTATGCCTATTTTATCACAATAAATATTAGAGCTTACTTGGAGCAACCCTAGTATTTATGCCTTCTAGCATGTATTTGTTTCTTCATTAGTATTATATGCACTTAAATGTGATCTCACCAAATAGATTGTAAGCTTCTAAAAAGGGCCACTAAATTTTATGAAATTTTGCAACCTTTAGGATAACTAGTATTTTGTTTTAAATAAATTAGTCACTTTATTAATCTCATAAAAATAATAATATCTACAATTTAGGAAGACTTATAAAGTCCAAGTGTGCAAAAGTTTTATATATACAGTCTCCTGTTTAATCTCTAAGACAATGTTGTCAGATATTAGTCATGCATATCTGCATTTAACAAATGGGGAAACTGAAATACATAGATGTTCACAATTTCTGTCAATGATTGTGCTGGTGTAGGAACATGAATTCATCTCTGTTCCATGTTCATGCTGGAGCCAAATTTCTAAAACATTTTACTTTTAGAAGTAACATTACCAATGGTAGTTATTATGATAGGCCAATAATTATAGAGATATTGGGACCTAATCTCTGCATCCTTATTTGAAAAAATACACATTAGAAATTAAGTATAAAAGTCTCAAAATTGATAAAACATGCTGGATTATGTGATTGGGTCTAAATATAATCATAGGTACCTACAAAGGAGAAAGACATAGGGAGATTCGACAGACAAAAGAGGAGGCAGTATGACCTTAGAAGCAGTTTAAAATTATGTATTCACAAACTATGAAGTGCTAGAGCCCACCATGCAGTTGCACGAAGCAAAGAAAAGAATATTTCCCTAAAAACTCCCAAGTCCATATGACCTTTGTGAAAGTTTACTTGGCCCTGGTGGTAATTATTTTGATTTTATGGCTTCTAGAACAATGAGAAAACGTATTTCTGTTATTGTAAGCTATCATATTTTTGGTAATTTTTTGCAACAGCTACAAAAACAGATATACTTGTCCCTTATTAAATGCTTGTTTTTTGTCAGTCCAACAGTATCCTAAGTATGGTTGAGTCTAAAGCCTAAGATACAAAATTTCATGTGGTCTAGGAATTAAAAAAAAAAAAAGCGCATTTATGTGGTTGTTACATTTGTTTTACTTCAGAAAGTAGAAATGCTTTCTAAATATCTAAGTTCATCTTTTTTTAAATTAATCTGTAGTTTTTTTCCCAGTCTTTGTACTTTGCAAAATTAGTGGGTAGCCTGCTTCTTCTACAGTTGACACAAAAAGCATCTCTTACTTTTTTCAATGTTTTATATTCCATTTTTTATTTCTTCAATCCTACTCGTCATTCAATCCCCATTCATTATAAAACTATTAACACTTCAAAGATCAAACATGGTATATTCTTGGTACAAAGCGAAAAGAGATTCTGCAACTCCCCTGGTAAGCCAAGCACATATGGATTTGGCCCTAAGAGCATCATAACATGCTTGTGAAAAATGCCTTATTTAAGATTTAAATTTTATTTAAGATATAATTTAAAACTATAATGGGACACATTATGTGATTAATTGGCATGTTATTTATATACACAACAATCACAGTAATATTCAAAGGAAGAGAAGACCACTGTTGCTCACAGTATCTTCTCTGTGTCTTCTCTCAAGTGGAATCCTGAACATTTTGTCTTCAAATGGCAACATCCCCAAATGTCTTTATACTTACGATTGTATGGTCATTCGGTACATGAATAGGCCTACTTGGAGGAAGTACTTGGTTTACATGTTTGTTTTTTTTTAAGTTCATTGTTATGTGGCACAAATTATCCAAGACTTCAGCCTCTGTTTATATAATGGAATTGCCAAATCAAATGTAGTACTTTGGACATAACTTTTTATATCACTTATACTGAGTATGTATAGCTATATCATTTAAATAAGACTCAAAATTTGAACATTTAATGTAATTCAATGCTAGCAACATATCCTGTCAGTAATAGCACAGAACAATTTGGTAACCCATTTGTGTTCCACACGGAAGTAAGAGTAGCAAATCCTCTCACAAGAGGTGAGTCTTGCTGATAAAGGAGGTTTCATTAAGAATTATTTAGCCATACTCATAATGGAAACCATGCAGAGGAACAGTTTAAGAGTAAAAGGTTTTAACCGACCAGTTGGCATCTTAAGAGAAAAATCCTTTCTATTAAAAAAAACAAAAGGGAGAAGGAGCAACACTTTATAAAATCTTCAAGAGACCAACTACAATTTTAATAGTAGACTTTCTAAATAGAAATGAGTAGTTTCTCTCCCTGGTGTTTATGCATCATTTCGGTAGCCAGGAGAAGAAGAAATAGGGATGGATGGTAGAAGCCAGTGAGAGCATAAAGGGCATCAGGAAACACTTTAACACTTAAATCGGTCAGCTGACCAAGTGAAAGAGGAGTTTCAAGTGATCAGAAAGAGCAGGAGCTGTGTGTGTATTTGGTGAATATATTGAGAAGATTACTACCCTCCTTCATTTATCCCACTTGGGTGGGGGCCGTGCACTAATCACAACCTGTATTGTTTTGCACTCTACTTTGTGTATCATTTGAAAATTCAAACTCATTCTGACAATGTCTATGACACAGCTACCTAAAGCTCTGATTGAAAATTGAACAGAATGTACAACCTAATTTGGTGATAATTGACATCTTAGCAATGTACAATTTTGTGACATAGGCAAAATATCACTCTCCATTTACTAGTCTTTATGTCTTCAGTGTTTTGCATTTCCAGTAGACTGCCTTTATTGTACGTATAACTAAGTATATTACTTTAAGCAATTATAAACATTATTTTTAAATTTCAAATATCTAATTTTCCTAGTATATAGAAATACAATAATTTTTATGTATGTATCTTCAGTCATATAAACTTTTGAAACTGACATTAGTATAGTATATGCCACCATCGTTTTCTGCCTAGACAATTACGTTTATGATTAATGATAACACCACAATCTTCTTTCAAATCTAGTTTTTTAATTTGCTCATTTCAGTGAGGAAACACTTTAGTATAGTGTTGAAGAGATGTGATGAGGGCAAGTATCCTTCTCTTGTTCTGATCTTAATGCAAAACATACAGTTTTTCAATCATTAGTATTTTATTATTAACTGTATGCTTTTTCTACATATTACTTTTAAGGTTGAGAAAGTTTCTTTTGTTCATACCTTGCCAAGAATTTTTAACAAGAACAGATGTTTTTCTGGGTCTTTTTTGTGATCACTTTATTTGTCTCTTAATACAATTAATTGCCTTTAGCTCAATCTTGTATTCCAAAGAGATAATCTCCTAATAATGATATACTTTATATTCAGGGTTTTTTTCATTTGCATGGATTTTTCATCGATTAATTCAAAGAGCTCTATTAAAAATATTTGAATTAAATAATTTCATCTAATATGAAAGTCATTATACCTTAATACAGTATAAAAACTACCCAACAATTATATTTTATTAAAATTTATGCATTATCTAACATGAATTAAAGTATACAGAGAGATAGGCATAGTTTATACACAAATTCTATACCATTTTATATAAAGGATTTCATTATCCATATATTTAGTATTCCCAAGCTTTCAGCCAATTCCTATGATATTGAAAGAAGGCTACTATTTTTTTATTTGGGTTTATAAAATTCTATCTGAAAATCAAAATTTATATCTGACTTTAATATTTCTTTACTGAAAAATAATTGCTCAGCTTTAGTAGCAGATAATACTTATTTAAAATATTTATTAGAAAAGAATGCCTCCTTTCCCTGTTTTATGGAAGTTTGTGTTGCATGTTGTTGATTTCATCCTTAAATGTTTGTTGTAACTCACCAATGTGGCCAATGAAAACTGTGGATTCCATTGTAGGAAAGTTTTTAATACAAATTCATTTTTTTATATTTATATTGGACTATTCACATCATCTTTATTCAACTAACTTTATCATTATTCAGTGAACTTCAATATTATGTATCTTTGACAGAATTTGTTCATTTTCTCAAAGTTTTAATATTCCTAGAAATACTAGCATTCACATTATTACTTTTTAATATCTGCAGATTCTGTTGGGATTTCACTTCTTTTATTCAATATATTGCTGATCATGTTTTTGTTTAAATTCTTTAGTCTGGCTAGAGATTTATATATTGAATTCTCAAATAATGAGTTTTTATTTTTAGTATTTCTTTAATGTTTCAGCATTTCATTGACTTTTTTGTTTTTCCTCCTGTTCAATATTCCTTTCTTTTGCTTTTCATATGTTTCATATGGTAGAAGCAGATGTAATGTTGTAATCTTTCTTCTTTTCTAATACACATTAAGAGCATTGTGCATGATTACTGCTTTAGCATCATGTCACAAATCTTGAAATGCTTTGTTTTTATTTTATTAAAATAATTTCCAATTTTCCTTAAATTTCTTCTTGTATTCATAATCTACTTTACTTAGAACTGTGGTATTTTTGCCCAGAATTAGATATTTTCCACATGTTTTTCTGTTACTGATATCTAATTTAATTATTTATGGTCAGAAAATGTACTTTAAATGACGTATATTTTTATATGGATTTAATATAGTTTTCTAATGAGAAAAAAATGATTTAATGAAGAAATTTTCTGGATGTTTCTTTCCTTGAGAAAGAAAGAAAGAAAGTCTTATGTACTTGGTCAGTTGACCCATTTAGTACTATAAAATACATTTTTGACTCATAATATTCTTTCTTTGAAATCTAGCTTCACTGATATTAATATAATATACATGTTACATTTTCCTAGAATTAATATGATCTATTATTTCAAAGTCTTTTACTTAGAATTTGCTTGCAATTTTATAGTTAAAGTGTATTTCTTACAGGTAACGTGTTCGTGCCTTGCTTTTTATCCAGTTCTTTCCTTTTATTAGGGATGTTTAGGCTATTGGCATTTAATATGTTACTGATATTCAGGTTGAGATTCACCATCTCACAACTTTTTTTTTATTCTTCTCATTTTTTGTTCCTTTTCTATTTTTCTTTGTTTATATTACTTAAATTATTTTATGATTTTGCATTATCCATTTCTTGAATTATTAGCTACAGCTCTTTGTTTCATTGTTTCATTAGGTTTTGCAATGTTTGTTAAGGTATATTTATCTACTTTGAAGTATTATACTTCACATACAGTATAAGCATATTTCAGTCATATGCTCTATTTTTTCTCACATATCTTTACACTGTTGTTGCCATGAATTTAACCTATGCATACATTACAATTGTAAAATACAATGGGATCGTTTTGATTTGAAAAGAAACCATACATATACAGTGGTGCCTCAGTTTATGAACTGAATCTGCTCCATGATTCTGGGGAATCATGTTTATATGGGAAAATGGCTGCTGTGAGGTTCATCACTGGATGTGGAATTCATGAAAAGAAGCAAAATTTTGCTGAATGCTTCTGTTAGTGAAGAGAATTTTTCATGAAAATACATATTCATGAACTGAGGTACTCCTATATATTTTTTTCTCATTTAGTTCTAACTTCATTTTTATTATTTTGTATAGAGTCATATCTCCACTTTTATTGCTTCTTATTTCTATAAAGGATTTCTTTTTAACATTCTTCTCGAGCATGTAAGTTAGTGATAATTTTTTTCAGCTTTTATATTCCTGAAAATGTCATCACTTCATCTTCATTTTTTGAAATATTTGATCTTTCTCCTCTGGCTACTTTTGAAAAAATTTTGAAAAAGTTATCGAGTTTATAAAAAAAGCATCAAAATTTTCAACATCAACTGATTTTTGATTCACAAAGTCTACAAAGGAGCAGCAGAAATGAATTCCTATATGAACTACAATTAAAATACTAATAGAACTCTACAACAAAGATAATCTTCAATTGTCACACCTAAGAGAGTCTTGACACAACACAAGAGCACCTTCCACACAAATGTATCGCTTACACTGCTTTGCTTTCCTGTTTTTATCTGTAGGACACATTTGATATCTCTTCAGTCTTGCTCTTTTGTCAGGAGGTTCTTATTACATTAATATTAGGTGTAGATAACAGAAACATAAACTATCAATGGAGTGTTAAATGTTTAATATGTATTGTGTGTTTAGAATAAATATCAACATTTTCACCTCAGCTGTTCACTTGCTTGCAAAACCTAAAAGATAACATCGGAAGTACATTCCTATATGAACTACAGTGAAAATATCAATAGAACTGTGCAACAGAAATGTCTTCTGGCTTCTTTAAAGTTTTTTATTTGATTACTAGATTTGCTAAAATATTGTTCGTTTTACTTTTCTTATTCTTGAGGTTCATTGAGGTTCTTAGAATTATAGGATTATGATTTTCATCAAAGTTGGAGTGCTATTTATACTTATGTCTTGCTAATTTTTTTCTTTTCACCTTTGTCTTATTGGGGGGATGGTCATGGTGGGTAACCTAAAGTTTCTTGATATCCCACAGCTCTCAGAGTTTCTCTCTCTCTCTCTCTCTCTCTCTCTCTCTCTCTCTCTCTCTCCTCTCTCCTCTCTCTCTCTCTCCTCTCTCCATATACACACATTTTTTAGGCAATCTCCTTTGCTATGTCTTCAATATCACTAATTATTATTTTTGTTTCATTTGCCTTCATTTATACCCTACCATGTAGTTATTTTTAAAATTATAGTCATGAAAGTTATTTGTTTAATTTATTTTACTCCCTTTTATATCTATTATGACTTGCTTCATCTCTTGTACTTACAGATTACAGTTACAAAAACTATTTTAATATGTTCTGTTGACCATTCTAAGATTTATGTCACATCATAGTGTCAAATGATTGAGTGAGTACTCTCACAAAGGCTAAGATTTTCCTTTGTCTATTCATCCCTAGTATAATATAACTGGGTATCTGACTTAAATTTCACTTGTGTTGGATACAGACAGTGGATTATAAATATTTTAGAACTTTTTCTTGAGATGTCTTTCAGTTATTTAGAAACATTTTTATATTTTTATGCTTGATATTTGTCATTTGTTAAGCACGTGTTGAGCAGGGCTCACTCTTGAATTATTTTCTACCATGTACCAAGACAAGATGTTCCTGAGTAAATTTCTCAAGTACTGAGTTTTTCCAGCCTCTGTAATGAGAATAGCACCATTCGTGAATGTACTTGAAGTATAGTCATTGATCTTCTTTGTATTTTTTCATTGGAATTATAGCTGGTTTGGTCTTTTCACCTTAGGAATTATTTTTTTTCTTATTTTGTGAGTATTGAATATTTAAAATTTTAAAAATGTTTTAAGAGATTAAATTTAAAATTAATAGAAAGTAGAGACTTTGGAGAGGAGAGTAGGATGTAGATAGATGATTAGTGCTCTTATTCTAAGTCACTGAATTGGAGACTTCTTTCATGGATTATTTTCTTTACAAAAGAAGTCACAGATTGTTACATTCTCTTTCCAACATTTGAGGACACAGCTAAAAGTCATCTATGAAAGATGGGTCCCGTCATCTCTGCACACCTTGATTTTTAATTTCCCAGCATCTGGAACTGTGAGGAAGAAATATCTTTTATTGGAAAGCTACAGTACTAATACATGGTATTTTGTTAAGCAGCCCAATATAACTATGACAGATACACTTTTACTAGGATTTTAGGACAGTTTGGTAAGCCAAGAGAATATCCCAAAAGTTCATTAAATACTTTTCTCGTGACTAAAATTGTTCAGTCTTCATAATTAAAATTTATGATGATATAGTTTCTTCTTTCTATATTACTATTCATATATGATTCCTAGGCTGATTATTTTAATCCATGACCCCACACATTTATACTTATATATTACAGGATAATATTTCCCTCTCCATAATCTTTTTCTCATTCTTCAATGCTCAACTTAGTGGTACATTTCAATACAGTTTCTGTGCTAAGCCATCAGATTTGTTATTTCCATGGATTCAGTTTAGTTGAGAATCATCTGTAGTCAGAGAGAATCATCTCCTTTGCCTGTGTACTTTGTAGACAGTGCAAGGCTATTGAGGAAAAATATTATGCTTTTTAGTCCTTTTGCAGAACAGCTCTGGGCTTCTGGTGAAGTGAATTCAATTCAATTTCTGAATGGAGTATATGCCTAGGCAGTTATAAAACTTGATTCCTATTTCAATTCTTCTACTAAATAACTATATGGTCTTGGGTAACTCATTTTCAAACCTTTCTACAAAATGAACTTGTTAAATCAGATTATCTCCAAGGTCTCTTTAGCTGTGCCATGGTATAATTCTCACTGTAAATATTAGGTTGAAATGGAGGAGTAGATTCATATGCCAACCTCTGTATATTGAACTCCCCTTTTTCTCTGAAATCATCCAACAATATTCATCAGCATGCTCAAGGCTGAAAACTCATGGTTTTCATGTCAAATATTTAGAAGTTTATTATGAATAAATAGCCCCAAAGTGGTTAGCCTTATTTAAAACTCTGGGAACCACTAGTAGCCAAACCTCTTGGTTTGAAAAACTGAACAGTAAGTAGTATGACACAGGATTTTCTCCTGAGAGTTCTTATGTTTGCTGCTTCTAGAAGGTTGGAATTAGAGTTTAGAAAAGCCAGTTTTGCAATACCTGTTACAGCTGCTATCAGGTGAAGTTCAGAAGTGTAGACACAATGACAGAGATGATGAAAACATAATAACAACAAAAGAATTTAATCAAATTTATCGGTTCTTTGAGGGCCAAATCCACTGTTGCTTATATTTATTTGTATACTGCATTTATGGCATAAACTTTCTCCTTAGGGAAGAGGAGGGAGTTATATGCAGTAATTACAAGTTGGAAATGACTAGATCTTTTCCAGTAAAATACAATATGATCTTGGGGGATAAGTGTAGAGAAAATGTAATACAAATCAAAGCTTTTGTTAAAATCCTGAGTGTCAGATTTCACAATTATCCATAAACTTTATCTTTCAGCCATGCTCATTAATATTGGTTTTATTAGTTTCTCTCAAGTCAAACGTTTTTTCAGATTCTCTTAGCTCAACATCGTGATAGCTCTCATCGAAACCCCGATAGCGGTTCTCTGACTAGGTGAAACATAATTAGTTTCTTTCTGTAGCACAGACCTTAGGTTCAGTGGTTACCATGAGCCTTTTTCCTTCAATGTTACTATGCTTATATTTTTGCCTCGGTAAAAAAAGCTAAGACATTTTTAATAGTCCTTATACATGTGCTCATTAGTTCATAGGAATAGGATTTTTCCACAGAAAACTGATACCTTGCTCTGAATTTTATTGCCAATACTTCTGGCCATGAGATCTCAGTATAGTCTTCAGCTTGCTGCTCTAAGTTTATAAGTACTAATCCCTTGCTCTATGTTCTGTGCACAAAGACACCTACCTTGTTACCCTTCTACTCTCACCTGAAGGATAGCTTAGCTGCTAAATTCACTCTCAACTCTTTTCTTCTCTGAGGGACAGGCTTTGTTCTGGGACTTAATGAGCATCCCATTTCTTCATTGACTTTTCTGTGATGGTCCTTACAACCTTTGTTCTTTTTCCCCAAGAAAGAAATTGTAATTTTTAGCATATCCATCTAGTATGCACCTGTAATGGTTCGTGCCCAATGGGAAATTATTTTCTAAAGTTAAAGTCACATCATTCATAGTATCCCTAAATGTACCAATAAACTCAAGTAAAAAAAAAAAAAAAAAAAAGTCACGTCATTCATTAAATTTGTGCAAGTATAAATATGTAATTTTGCACAAACATATATATGCACATTTGTACTTAGTTTTACACATATACATTTTCCAACCAAAATCAGAAATTCTTTAAGTCTAGCATTATGTTTTTCATCTTTCCTATCATCTACTATATCTAGCATGCCAGTAGTGCTTAGTAAAATGTCCCAGTGTGACTTTTAGACATAAAACATGAATGATTTAATGTAAGTTATAGATTTTCTTTACAACATATAGTATAATGCATTTATCTTTAATTCAGTTCCACAAATATTTATTGAGCAACTAACATAATGTCTTATCTATCGTAACTTTCAATAAATATTTTGGCATAGTGTATTAGCAATTTATCTGTACATTGAAGGGAGCCCGAGCAGGAGAAAAGGGAATAAATAACTTCTAAAGCATTTTCCAGTTTATTAACTCTAGTTTTCTATATTTCAGTTTTATAGTGGATTACATTAAAATAGTGCAGAACTTCATTTCAAAGGATGATGCAGGATTCTATTGCCCAAAGAGGCACTCCATTGAATGTGAATTTATCAAAGACATTAGGCCATGAAGCATCTAAAGTTTTGAGGCTCACCTATTCTCTTTCCATCTCCTTATAGCCATTCGTGGAGATTTCTTGAGTGTATCCTCATAAGAGGTTTTAATAGATCCAAATTCAGAGACATTTTTTGCAGCTTCATGAGGAAGTGGGTGTTGAAGATACAGTGTTTATCTCATCATGCAGAATGGGGACTTCATTAAAGAACAAAAAGTAAAAAACTAAGCAGAAGCCCTTAAATAGGATATCCTAATGACAAATAAACATGAAAAGAGAATCAACATAACAAGCCATAACTGCGATTGAAGTGGAATGGGTAGGGGAAAGGTAATAAGGGAAAAGAAAAAAAATGAGCCATAATGAAAAGATGGAAATAAAGTGTTTCTAGATGGGGAGGGGAGAAGGGGATGAAGGGAGGGCACGGACAAGGGGAATAAATGAGAACCAAGACCTGTCATGTAGAGGTACAAGATCCCAACAATGAATGTAGGTGTACTGTATACCTAAAATGTACCAATAAACTCAATTAAAACTGAGAAAAAATAAAGTGACATGCACTACCCACTGATTACATTCAAAAAAGAAAAGATACTGAATAAAAAAAAAAATACTAGTAAGTATATAGACCAACAGCAACGCTGTTGTTAGGGGTAAAAAATGATAGTCACTTTTGAGAACAATTTCATAGGACGTTAAGTTATTCTTACATATCACCAAACAATCAGATTCCTAAATATTTACTCCAAAGAAAACTTATGTTCAAAGACATCTATCATACATAAATATTTATAGCAGCTTTATTCAAAATGGTCTTCAGTGGAAACAGTAGAAATGTGCATAATCTGGTAACAAGATAAATTCACCATGGTACATCCCTAATCATGAACCAAATGGAAAAAGGTCCTGCAAAACAGATCATGCATGAATCTCAAATGCCTTATGCTAAAGTAAAAATGCTTAAGTCCAAAGGCTAAATACTCCATATCATTTATAGACTCTGAAAATGTCAAAGCTGTAGAAACACAAACAGTCTGGGGATTATGAGGCAGTCAGTTAGAAAGAAAGGTTGGCTACAAATGTACAAACTGAGGAACTATTTAAGTCGAGGGAATTATTTAATATCCCAATTTTGGTGGTGTTTCTGAAAACTCAGAAATACAGTAGCCCTTCTTTATCTATAGTTTCTCTTTCTTTGATTTTAGTTACCTAAACACAGTACCAATCTATTAAATGAAACATTCTCGGGAATAAACGATTTCTGTTTTAAACTTTATTGTACCATATAGTTTAATTTCTGTATTTTATTATCAGATACTGTTAATCTTTTTATGTGCTTAATTGTAAATTTAACTTTGTAACAGCTATGCGTGTATAGGAAAAGTGTACCCTGCATAGACACTGTGCTGTCTGTAATTTTCAGATTCCACTGGAGGGCTGTCATTTAAATGTTAAAGAAAATGCATATACTAAAAAGTTGTAATTTTCTGTGCATGTGTGTATAAATAAATGTAGATATAGGTATAGATATGAAAAGACCACTTGAAAATCTATTAACTAATATGAGGGGAGCCCATCTGTGAAGCTAATCAATTTTGAGATTGGAGGCAGGTAAGCACAGGCCTAAGCAATCCCTGAAAGCTAATTAAAAACATTCTCTTAGAATCATGCAATTTTTGCTAGATGGTTTCTCTTGATGTAGTAATAATATGTTGAGGTTGGTAAAATTATGTACATTTTGCAAAAAAACAAATAAGTTTTCTGATAAATGTATTGATTTGTCTGAGGAGTCCAACCTTAGATATAAAAGAAATACAGAAAATAAAGTTTGAAAAAGTTAAGAAAAATTATTTCATCTTATTAATTCTGATTCATAAAACTGCTATATATAATTATTGAAGACATCATTGATATTTTGTGTTTACATCATGGAAATAAAGGATAAAATCTAAATTACCTATACTCATATCAATCTAAATTCATATCATTGTCTTCCTGCTTTCCATACCTCAACACTTTTTCTCATAATCAATATATTTTAAATGTTTTACTACATTTTAACTGTTCTGCACTTTTTGCTTTTGTTGCTAACCAAGGAATAAATGTCAGGTTTTTTAGTCGGAAGCAAGGTAATTCATACTTACTAATATTCTGAAATGTTCTAGACTCCACGAATACAGTGATGAAAGTCGCGGTTCTTATTCACAAAGGGATTATGGTCTAGTGGGAAAATGACGAACTCACACCCATCACATAGAGGAAAAATTGCTATTTTGCCTGGATTCTCTGAACTGCTATATAACCTGATACAGTGAATAAATGTGTTCAGAGATGTTTCTATTTAGGCAGCATAGACATATGCAACTCGGAAGGGAGATTGAAGAGCGTGGTCATAAGGTAGAGATAATAGAGATAATGGTGTATTGGAAATGTTTTGTACAATGTAATCGATCTAAAGTGATACATGCTTAGCCTATTTTATCAGGAATTACTTATAACTAATTTTAACTGTAAGAAAATAAGCCACAAATGCTTTTGTGCACATAGATTTTATCTTATTGAGAATGTTCCCCTCCCAATGTATTCCCGAATGTGGAATTACTGGGACGGATATATAGACACACGTTTTTTCTGCCTTTGTTATATAATCCCAATTGCTTATAAAAAGGCTCATACCTATTTACAGTGTCATAAGCAACGGATGAGTGTACCAGTTTTGCCAATATTCTCTAATTTTGTGCATCTTTAACTTCTTTAAATTCTGTTAATCTAATAGTTTTAGAGAAATGGAAGTAATGTCTAAGAAGATGAAATGTTTGCACAAAAAAAAAGATTAGGAAAGGAACATAACACATTTGGGGCACAATGATGCCTATGATGTGGAAGAACTGTTCAAAATGAAGCACTTTAATCATTCAAATCATAAAATTTTAGGGCATAATTTTATACTTTAACACACAAATTAAGCTCTGATAGACCCATGTTCTTTAATGGAGCTTCAGATTGATTTGCTGGATCTTGACAAGACTGAGCCTTCAGGAACAATCCAGCACTGATGTATTTTATCTCTTTGGATATTTATGAACATTACACAGCAACTTAAGGATGACCCGAGTGCCTGCTCTCCTATACTCATTTATCTCTTGCTAACGTGATCATTCCTTCCCGATGAGCCATGGACCTAATCGGAGAACTTGGAATGAGATTTTTTCCTAGAGTTCCACCAAGTCCTCCGTCACTTAGAAGTGTCAGAGAGAAGGCACTGACAGGCAACTCCGTCAATGTGAACAGAGAGTTTTAGATCAAGCCCAGGAACATTACTGTCAAAAAGCACAACCCCTGCGTTGACATAAATGTTGACAGCACCATTTTCACAGATAGTGGTATCAGAGCAGATTATGATTCACAAAGGACTGTCCAACAAGCAATGATTTAGATGAAATGCTCCCAAATAAGTAAAGAGAGAGGTAAAAGGAGAGGCAAAATATGAAGACTACAGGTTATAAAATGTTATCAAGTCAGCATCACACTATGGCAAGGTTGATCTGTCTCTCCTGCTAATGAGGTCTTGCCAGTAACTTCATATAAAGAAAAACTTTCTAATGGAAATCCAGGCCTTCCCCTGGGCCTGGTTTACCTCCTACCTGGCCCCCTTATATTCAGTGTGCTATAAAATATTTTAAAGGAATGATGATGGTGTGTAGTTATAGAGCAGATGTTAAACACTTAGAGCAACTAGAAAAATGTTTCAGAAACGGAAACTATGCAGGAGGTCAAAAAGCCATTTTGTAAAACCAAGGCATATAGCCTCAGAGACTTGACACATTTTCTTGTTCCTACACAAAGAAATATTGTTAACTTACCAAAACTTATCCCAGTTTTCTCTGGTAACTTTACTTAATCCTGGTAACTAATTTCTCTGTTATTGTGCTTCTCAAAATATTATAATACTAAATAATATTATATGGTGTTTATGGAAATGATTGTATGTGTTGTTTTCAACCTACGTAAATTTTCAATACTTTCTTCTTGTGTTTGCCCTCAAAGCACTCAGCAGAAGTTTGACATGCAGGTCATGGGGGATGCTTTGGAATATTTGAGTTAATACAAAATGAACTATTTTGTAGATACTCAGATATACTTGTAAATCATCCAAATGTCTTATGCAAATATTTTTCATTCTGTTTGCTTTCAGAACAGAAATCACTGACTAAATATTTCATACAAAACAAATTATTTGAGGAATTATTCTATGGCTCATAAATTATGTCTCTAAACACACTTTGGGCCAATTGTCTAAAGTGCAAAATGAAGTTAAATGAATCCCAATCAAAATAATTTATCTACAATGTATACAAATCTTGAATGCTTTATTTTGTTTCTAAATATCATGGATGATACTGTAAATGATAATCTGGAGATCACTGTGTTTTTACCCCATGTTGGTACTTTATGGTGCATAACAATTAACTGTGCACTTTTATTTATCATTCTTCGATATTAAACTTCTGAAGAAAGAGAATGTGTTTTGTACAACACTGGGTTCTTTAACATCTAAGTGTGCTAGCTAGAGCATTATAAGGGTTTAATACACAATTTGACAATCAATACATACAAAACTCAATAAGAAAGTATTGCTTCCTTATATCTCTTTATAACAAGTGTATTGATAAGAGCTATCTAAAATAAATAAAATACAATTCAATATAAAAATACAAAGCAAAAATAAAGCAAGGTATAGAGTTATGGAGAACTAATCAAAATAGATCAGGTAAAAACATTTTTTACAAGATTAGAAAATTTTATACCGGGTATGGTGATGCATAATTACTAGTTTGAGGCTAGACTGGGCCACATTGCAAGTACAAGACTGGCCTGGACTATAAAGCAAGAGCCTGTGTTATAAAAAAGAAGAAGGAGAAGGAGAAGGAAGGAAGGGAGGGAGAGAGGGAGGGAAGGAGGGAGTGAGGGAGGAAGGAAAAAAAAGACAGTATCAGGATGGCCGAGTGGACTAAGGCACCAGACTCAAGAAAAACAATAAAGAAAAAGAAAATTTTCTGATCTGCAATTATCATAAAGTTACATGGCAATCAAATACAAATATTTATATGTTTTTTGTACATGTTTCAGTGAAAGTCCACAAAATACAGTGATGGTATACTGAATGACAAACTAGAAACATTACTGAAACATGAAAATTTCCTTTTAGTTTCTCCTAAAGTTTGGCTTAATAAATATTTATAGTCTAAATAGAAAAAGAAGCTTAGGTGAACTCCTTCTACAAATGGATGTCAGTTCTTCCCAGTAGGGTATGTTTCACTGATCTTGTCCCAATTAAGAAACGTTTTTAATTTCTTTCTGGAATTTTCTAACATAAAAAGGATATTACTCTTTCAAAAAATCAATTACACTTTTATAAATGCCATGCCATTTTATCACATTTACTTTCTTGTAAAAAATAAGGACCACCTTATTCCTCCTTCTAAAAAATGTAACTAATGGGGAAAAAAAAGTATATTTGAAGTAAAGGGAAGTACTGTGGAAACCACGAAAGAGAATATCAATCTTCCCAACTAAGATAACAGCTGTCAACATTTTGCTGTATGTCTGGTTGTGATAGTTGACTGAGATGCCCTAATAAACAGGCTCATTACAGTTCTGGGTGTGGCGGACCTACCTAAGGAGGATTATACTCAGAATAAAAGGGAAATAAAGAAGAAAAGCTTGCTTCCGTCTTTTTTGGAGAAGCGCCAGTGTTCATTTTCACCTTGGTCCTCATCCTCTGGCTTATGGAGCAGACCTTTCAGGATCCTAAAGCAGACAGACCCTTTCACCTGATATGGACCACAATGGACACTTCAGTGAGCTTTAGGACTTCACCTGGATCTACTGGATCCTCAGGGTACAGACATACCTATTACACGCTTCCACATCTGATTCTGTGGGTGCCTATCAAAAGCAAATTTGTAAAGTTTTATATATTTGAAAATCTTGCATTATCTTTTTTTCTCTAGTAAACACTAGTCATTTTGCTATTTGTAAAGGATGTTGTCTAAAGATACTTCGTAATCGTTGTAGTAGTCCATAATAAACATTACATTTGCTTAATGTGTTAATTTAACATCCTAAGGTGATATTAATTTAGTGATTTAACTTTATCTAATATTTGGAGCTATTGAGAAGTTCAAAGTAATTATGTTACAATAATCTGATTCTGTGAATTCTTCTGAAAGAAACTAAGGGAAAACAGAGTGGACTAAAAAAGCTAAGGCATGCAGGTGGAGATGTGATTGAGTAAATCATCCAGTGCAGATTTAGGGACTCTGCAGTGAGAATAATAATTGTTATTTGTACATCAACTACTAATGCCTATATGCATCATATTTATTCTGAATTACATATTTTGACCTTAAGAAATCTTGAACATTGCTTCCAAAGCCATATTATAGTTTAAAAATATCACTGAAATTCTAAAGTTGTTGGGCCAAAGTCTCAGGTATTAAGAAATCTGAAGAAATTGATCCATATACTAAATATTTCTTCTCGGAAACAAATGTCTATTTATATAACATGATTAAAATACTCTTACAGATTACTATAAATTCTTGTATCTCTACCTAGTGAACTGGAAAAGAAAACAGTAAGAAATGAAAAAGCTACCATAAACTGGAATTCGCCTAATAAAATAAGGAATTTGGTGCATGTCATTGAAAATCTTGTATGACAGATCAAATTTCAGAAATTCTGACAATTTAAAAATAATTTCTTAGCCCATAGTGCCCTGAGAAGAGGTGATGATTTATATATATCTCCACGGCCCATGGAAAATAACTAACCACTATTATCAATGCCCTTTAAAAGGGTCAGAGAGCTGGGTGTGGTGGTGCATGCTTGTAATCCCAGCACTCAGGAGGCTGAGGCAGAAGGATTGCTGTGAGTTCCAGACCAGTCTGGCTACACAGTGAGTTCCGAGCATTTTGAACTACATAGTGATACCCTGTCTCAAAAAACCAAAATAAATAAATAAATTAAATAAATACATAGAAAAAAATAAAAGGGTTAGAAAATGGTCTCTGTTTTTATGTGACTTTACATGTTATCTGGGTGGCTTCCCTGGGAAGTCTGTCATCACCTTGACAAAAAAAACTTTTGAGTGTATTTGAGTATAGGCATTGAGCTAGGCTGAGGTCTGAAATGGATAAGATAAACTGGCTTTAATGATTTTTAAATTCTAGATGTTAAAGAAGGATCATTCAAGATTAAACAGTTTCTTAAATGGAGCTCTCAATCACTCACTTCTGGTTTTGCAGGGTGCAGAAAAGAATGTGTGTTTCTTTCCTCCACTACGGCCCTCACCCTTGTATTACTCAGGTCCCATTTCCACAAAATTCACAGCCTGTGTGTCTTAACTCTGTGCCTGCCCACTTGCTCATTCTTTAGGAGAGGAGCAATTTTCCCTTACCCAAGGCTGAATTAGTGAACTCTACCCAAGCCCTCAAAATTTTCCCCAGTGACACCAAAAGGACGATAAACACATTTCTACAAAATGCTGCTTTTGTCATAGTAATTCAGATTCTCAGGGACAGCAGCCCTGATGATTTCTGGCCACAGAAGTTTCTTTCTGCTGCAGAGAGGTTAAAGGCTGAAAGTGAGCAGTTTGGAAGCTAGACTGATGCAGCCATTGGCCTTAATTGGGGATCAGGTGCTCATCAAGAAGGTGCACAGAGGTGAATCAGTCAACTCGCTTGGAGAACAGAGCCATAGGGAGACCACACTCAGAAACCTAAATAAAGAAAGATCCTTTTAAACTCCAGTCAGTAGTTGTGTTCCATCTTGGCTGCACCTAATAAGGTTATAAATAATTCTACTCTGGGCATTTCAGAAGGGCCAGTCAGCCATCATCATCTGAAATACTTCCCTTTTATGTATGTTCTATTGTTATTAATAATCTTGATTGTACCTTTAGCCATAATATGCAATTATCATTAACATTAGTTCGTAAGCTTAGTGTAATAGTTTCTAGGAAGCTCAATGAAAATAGATCATGATCCTATAAAAACAGCTGATAAAACTGTTTTTGACATTTTTTGGTGTAGTCATTTTGAGACAGAGTTTCACTTTGTAGCTCAGGCTGGCCTTGAGCTCACTACGTGGCCCATGCTGGTATTGAACTTGTATCAATTCTCCTGTTTCGGTTTCCTGGTGATGGGATTACAGGTGTGTGTCACCATGTCAGGATGGCTACAAAATTTTATGAAAATAATGATTTAAGGAGAGTGAATAAAATTGTGGGAGAAAAAGTGAGAAGGCATGCAAAGAACTTACTAATATTACATTTTTCCATTTGTAAAATGGATTTGAGTCTAATTTTCTTAAAATGGCATTCACATTGCATAAAAGTTTGAACTCTTTACATGTAGAAGTTAGGTTGCTTTTTTTTTTAATTGGACACACGTCAGCAAAATCATTAGTAAATCCCTGCTAATTCTCTGGAGTTAACAATTACCTATCCTTGCAGAGATAGATTGACAAATTTATTTTGGATTAAAATATTACTACAAAGCAAATAATCCGGGCCAGCAATATCTTGTGCAAGGAGAGAATTGCATTAGATCCATTTTCTTCTTTTAGTTTTCTTCCTTTTCTTCAAAGAGCATACAATCTCTATCGCCAACAGAAAAAAGAAGAAGTGCAAAAGAAGTCAATGTTCGAAACATTTCTGAAGTTTCTATACACCTATTTCTCTAACATTAATTGGAAATAATCTGGTTTAATTTTCAAAATGACAACAGAGGCAAGTATACTGATCTCAACCTTGCAGAGTGAAATCATGTGCTTCTTGCTGTATACATGATTAGTATTACAGGAAGAGTTTACATCCTTAGGAGAACACAAGGTTAGCGATTCGGGAACAGCTATTTTTTGAAGTATCCATTAGTATGTAACCTCCTCGTACATACTGAATTGCTACCTCATGAGGAATCCAACTGTAGATAATTATATGTAATTGCGTAGTTTTCCCTTACACATTTTTAAATAAAAGTTTTTCACATTTAGGAACAGAATATTTATAGACACATGAACTATTCATCGGTGAGATTTCTGAGGTCTGATTGGCATTTGAAGAGCTCATTACTAATTTAATAGAATGTCTTTGATCATTTGATTATACTGTCTGTGAAATGGATATTTAAATACCTTATTTACTTTGCTTTTACTTGATTTCTTCTTATTAATACCGAAGTATATTACAATGTATATTATATTCTCAGGTAGGAATCCTTAGTGGTTACTACAAATAAGAGTACAAATAATCTTTTACCATATTGTAATTTTAATTTTTGTTATCTTATATCTTTTGACGATAGAAAAAAAGCTTTTCTGTTCATTTGGTCCAATATATGGTTTATATGTTTGGAGTATTTTGTTTTGTTTTGTTTTGTTTTTTGCTTTCTGTTTTAAAAGCCTTTCCTTACGCCAAAATCATGCACATTGTCTCTAATACTGTCTTCCAAGATATTTTCTTTATTTCTCAGTAATTTATAAAATCAACTGATTTGATATATAGATAAGTTCAAAAGTAAATCTTATGAGTTTTTCCTATGCTATCTAGTTATTTAAATGAAGTTTTTGTAGTTCTCAACTGTTCTAAAATATCTTTTTCCTAAGTTATGTAATAAATTTAGTCTGTGAACTATCCTGTTCATCTTCTATTGAACAATACTAGATTTAGTTAATGCAATGATTCTTATACAAAAAATGCTTGTAACAATTCTTAATATATGTTACAGAACTTTTTGTTGTTTTGTTATTCTTCTTCAAAGAGTTCTCCATAATTCTTGCTCCTTTATATTTTTAAATATATTGCAGAAGTGTGTGTAACATACATTTCACATATACATAGATACATAAATAATTGTGATTTTGATTTCAATTCTTTAAAAGTTTTTAGAATAAATTCATTTCCCTTAAAAGAATGTTTATTCTGTATTTATTGAGTGAACTGTTGTAAATGTCAAATAAACAGTATTCATTTTGTTCTTCTAAGCTACTTTTTAAAAAATAATTCCTCTTTAGGCAGAACTCTTGAAGACATTGGCATAGGAAAAGACTTTATGAACAAATCCTCAGTAGCATGGGAACTAGCAGAAAGAATCAATAACTGGGATCTCATCTTATTAAAAAGCTTCTGCACTGAAAAAGAAACCATCAACAGAACTAAGAGACAACCTACCATGTGGGAAAAAATTTTTACCAGCTGCTCCTCAGACAAAGGACTATTATCTAGAATATATAAAGAACTCAAAGTAATCAGCCCCCAAAATATAAAGAACCCAATTCAAAAATGGTCATCTGAAATGAACAGACATTTCTCAGACAAAGAAGTAAAAGCAGCAAGTAAATAAATGAAAAATTGTTGCATATCACTGGTCATTCGAGAGATGCAGATGAAAACAACACTGAGATTCCACCTCACTCCATAAAGAATGGCTGCTATTAAAAAATCAACCAATAACAAATGTTTGCAGAGTTGTGGGGAGAAACGAACCCTTTTCCATTGTTGATGGGAGTGCAGACTGGTGCAACCACTATGGAAATCAATATGGAGATACCTCAAAGAGCTGGGACTAGATTTTTCATTTGACCCAGCCATCTCTCTGTTGGGTATCTTTCCAAAAGAATGAAAAGAATCATACTACAGTGATATATGCTCACCAATGTTTATAGCAGCACAGTTTGTAATAGCTAAAACTTGGAAACAGCCCATTTGCCCATTTGTTGGAAACTGGATAAAGAAGATGTGGTTTTTCTATAAAATGGAATACTACTCAGTCATAAAGAATGAGAAATTAGAGTCATTCATAGAAAAATGGATGCATGTTGAGGATATACTCCTATGTGAAATAAATAAGTCATACACGTGTAAATACCGAATAGTTTCTCTGTTGTGAAACACTATAATTGTACACAAGATGCTAATGAGATAATTATTAATGTGAAATACGAAGAAAAGGGCTAAAGGTGTAGGGAAAGTGGGATGGGTAGGGGAAGGGTAATAAGGGAAAATTAAAAAATATGAGAAAATGAAAAAATGGAAATAAATTGTTTGTAAATGGGGAAGGGAGGAAGGGGTTAAGGGAGGGCAGGGACAAGGGGAAAGGATGAGTACCAAGACCTGTCATGTAAAGGTACAAGATCCCAATAATGAATGTAACTGTACTGTATACCTAAAATGTACCAATAAACTCAATAAAAAGAAAAATAGTAATTCCTCTTTAATTTTTTCTACCAATAGCTTCAAAAAGTTATTTCTAATTCTATGTTGATAATATTTGCTCTTTATTTGGGGGG
>NW_022900942.1:43663560-43688661 GCF_012274545.1 Fukomys damarensis
CAAATTTAGACTATGTCCCTTGGTTCCAGTCAAAATCTTTCATTGTTTTTGCCAGGTATATGATAGTACCTACTCCTTGGAATAGGGTTAATATGATTTTGTGCATTTAGATATTAGTAACTGTAGTTAGGTTTTTCTCGTAAAATTTAAAAAAAGCAAATAAACAATGAAATAATTCTGTACTACCAACATAAGGAAATCTCAGCATGTTCACTTTATTAATCCAAAAAGTGAATATTGAATATCAAGTCATATAAGATCCTGGGGACTTCACATTCAGAAGGAAACATTTGTTAAGTGTTGGCAGTTATGATTCTCAGATGATAAATATTAATTCTAGCCTTTTGTAACTTAAAAACTTTCAAAGAACAACATCATTTCTACAGATTCGAATTCTTAATATGACTAAGCAAAACTTTCAAGACATTTGAGGAAAAGAGAATTAATAAAACAATGGAAAGGTACACTTGAAGGAAAAATAAGAGCAGAAATATAAGAGAATATAAAATATTAAAAATCTTTATATTTAAGTAATCACAGACAAATTTATGACACTCTATAAAATAAGAGATTGTAAGAGAAAAGAACAATCAGTGATAAAGAGGGATCTTACAAGAAAAATATGATCGATAACTTAAAGAAAAGTGCAATAAAATGCTAGTGAACATATTGGGAGAAAAATCTTCAAAAATTAAAAATATAGAATTGCAAAATTATTTGAAAAGTTGAGACTAAAGACATTCAATGAAATTCTGTGATTACAAGCAAACATAGGAGGAAAAAGTCTGAAGGAAGCAATGGAAGAGGATTTTTCAAAACAGCATTTTGGCTAGGGATTTAGCTCAGTGGTTCTGCCGCCTTTCTTGCAAGTGCAAGAGTGAGAAGTACTGAGTTAGATCACCGGTATCAAACAAAAGAAAAAAAATTGCATTTATATATTCCATTTGTATACATTTATATTAGCATAGCATAATGAATGGGGAAATAATTATTAAATTTTTAAATAAATGTCATAATGACAATGAACATATATTATATACATTGCTTATAAAAAACAGTATTTTAAAAAGTGAAAATCATTGTCTCAATAACATCTGACACCACAATAGATCCTAAAACATAGTGGAGTAATAATTTTGAAATATTGATAAGGATTATTTTTAAATTTTATTTTCTAAACCTAGCCAAACTATTCACAAAACATTATAAGTGAAATCAAATATATTGTTAAGGAAGGAAAAACTTACAAAATTTACCCCCTCTGCATCATTTTAAAACAACATGCTAGCATATGAGCAGCAGCAAAAATGGAGATTTGGTTTACAAAGAATTAAACAAAATATTAGAAAAAAAAGATTTAATTATGAAACACATGAAATGAATTTACAAGAAGGCACCTCCATAGCAGTCTGGATATTCAGCAAGAATTTTATAGGATAGAAAGCTGTAGGAAGAAATTCTCTGGGTATAAATTAATGAATCAATGAATGGTAAAATCTGAGGTAAAATAATACACATAATGCAAGAAAAAAGTAAAAATTTTTAGAAAATAATCCTGAACCCAAGAGGTAATGTTACCCTTTAATGGCAGTTTTTGTTTGCAGGAGCTATATTTGTGCTGTCATACTGACTTTTTAACTTGCAGAATTACCTTCTAACAGTATTTTAGAGACATGGCTGAAAAATATAAATTCTGTGAAGGCTTATAGAACAACTGCATCTAAACTCTGCAAGACCTATCAAATCAGATTTCTGAAATAGGATCTAGATGATAATAGTTTAAACATTCTTAGAAGATTGTGTTTGCATTTGAAAAATATTACTATAGCCCAAGCAGGGTATTTATTTATGCTTATGAAAGGAAAGCAAATGTTATTATTAACAAGTGTAGGAAGATAGAAGGAAAGATCAAAGATGAAGGAGAGTCTGGGGTGATAATGTCCTCAGTTTATGACATTAAGCATGGCCTTAAAAGATACCATTCACTAGTGCAGAGCAAAAATGAGTCTATACTTTTATAATTATTACCACTTAATGACAATAAAAATCAGAAGATAAAAGAGTGAGATACTGAAACAAAATTACAAATCCTCTTATTCATAAACTAATAACTGAATATACCTAAAGCTCATAATTCAAAATATAGCAGAAATCAGTGATTCTCCCTGAAAATATCTCTTTTTTTTTTTTTTTTGGTACCAGGGTTTGAACTCGGGTTCTTGTGCTTGCAAGGCAGGCCACCAAACCTCTGAGCTAAATCCCCGGCCCTGGAAGTGTCTCTTTTAGTCAGCAGCATAGGGCAAAATTCTGTAGCTCCCTTATGTAACTAAAAATAACACTTAACATTAAAATAAAATTATATGCTAATATTATAAAACATTATATCTATTGAAATGATGGTGGAAGGGGATATGGAGAGGCTTCTGATATGCTGATAATGCTTCTACATCTAGGGAACTGGTCACTGAAACATAGTCATTTGTGGAAAATAATTTAAAGGTATTTGAGTGATACATATGCTTCTATATAGGTTTATACTACTTTCACTGACATTTTTAATGAAATGAAAATTTTAAAAAAGCTTCCTGAAGATTGTGTCATCTGGCTACATATTTTGAACTCAGTATTTCATGGGGTACAATTATTTTAACTTTGGGAATTACATGTCAATTTTAAAACCAAAAAGTAAACTCATATAAATATTTTTAATAAGGGTCTTACAAAAATTATCTGAGTACATTGGAGTAGATCCTCTGGAGAAGAGAAGAATTTATCGCGATGCTGAATAATTTTCACCCTTTTGTGAAGGGGAGGGATGATGGTGTTTCTATTTGCAAAAAAAAAAAAAAGAATGTTAGAGTAAATAGTACATAAATGTGAGCTTGTCTGTTATCAACGAAGTGATGTCATAGAGAAGCGGGTATGGTGCTAAGAAACCACCCAGAATAAGATTATATTGCACCCATGTTATGATGGGCGTGATTTTGACACTAAGGAGCTTGCAGTTTGTTGTAGAATCAATGATAAGCTGCTGACAAGTTAAGGGGCGAATGATGAGATGAGGCATTTGGCATTTTAGGACTCTCAGACAGAAAGCTGTAGGTCACAGGAAATGAAGCAGGGAGAAAGATTGCAGTGATGTAACTGTCTTCCTAGAACCCATCGCTAACACCAAGCCTCGGAAATGTCCATTTCATCATGTACTTTTCTTTGAATGCAGAAGCTAGATTGCTACCTGACATATATATGGGTCTGTGGGTTAGGGTTATTGCTAAATCTAATGATCTGTAGGAAGGCTGTAGCTCCTTCAGTTTATAGATGACATTACTAGAAAAATAAATGGATTTCAATTAGGTTTTTAGATATTTGAATTATGAAGACAGGCAAAAGCTGCTTAATTTTAGGGGCAGTAAAAGCTGAATTGGTCTTCTGTGAAATATTAAAAATGGAAATAATTTCAGGCAAATGATTGAATAAATATTTCAACAAGTCATTGCTGTATAAATAGGAACATCAAGAAGGTACTTGGTATCTGGACAATAGTGAAGACAAATTTTTCTGGAATTAATCAATTTTCCATAAGCTTAAAGTAAAAAATAATGTAACTTTCAATAATCATAAAATTGAATTCATAAAATTGACTTTCTGAGCAGTTAGGTTTCACTAAACAAGATTATAAATACTCCCTATCAAAATACATAATGAAAATATATGATCTTTACTTTTCTAATGAAGAAACTGAGGCCTAGAACATTTAACAAAATGGAACATCTGGAATTGAACTGCAAGAGCATGTGAAAAAGAAAGCCTTGACTCCTAATATCTACCAAAGAATGCTTCAGACTTGCCCGATATGCAGCATGAGTTAAAGACAGAATGGCTGAGGAGGCACTTGTATTTTTCCTTGTGTAATCACACACTGCAGCTTGACTCAGGTATGCTCACTCTAGCAAGTATGTACATAGAAAAAACAACAACAAACTGAAAGAAGTAAATTCTTGTAGACTGAAAATTCAGTTTCTTCCATCTCCATGACTTGGAAGAGTCTAGTTTTTCTCATCATTAGTGTTCACCCTTCGACGAGTCATAATTATCCCTCTTCAAAATAACTCAAAAGTTGTTTGGAGCATCAGATACGTGCATTTGTGTGTGCGGGGTGAGAAGGACAATTTTTCAAAAGTTTGGAATTTTGTTGTGCAAATTATTAATTTATAAAATAAGGGTATAGTTCATTAGTGGAGAATGATGCTGACTTTACTGTGGATCATATCGATCTACCACTCAGTTTTCATAGTTATCACTTTCTGTTCCTGGGACAATAAAGATCAGATGATTAAATATTTGCATTGGCTTGTTGAGGGAAATTTTCCATGGTCTGTCATATTTTTACACATCTTATAAGCAAATAAACTTGTTCAACATTGTCTTTTCCGGAAAGTTTTTATAGAATATGTTTATTCTAAATAACTGTAGAATGTGGAGGCAGCCTTTTTCTGGGGAAAAACAGCTATGCTAATTGCTTTGGCAAGAATAATGTGTCTTATAGAACCAAACTGTCCAGTACAGTATGTTTTCCTACAGGACAAAAAATAGGAATACTTGCTTCCTGTTACATAGGGCTTGGGTTCCTGAGTTCATTTTTTTCTACTGTGATATAACATATTGTCTTTGGTGTTGTAAAACTTTGCAATTTACTCAGTGATATTCTTAAATAACTAATACAAAACATTGAGCTCTAAGATTTTGCCCATCTGTGTACAGTTGCACTAATATTTAAAGTAATGAAAAAACATATATTTATGGTCTTTGCAAAAATTATCTAGCCCATAATAATTAAGCAGTAATTAATGATGAATATTTTACCCATCCCATCTGAACTCTTTTTCAGTGGAGAAATACTTTTTTTTTCTCCCTTCATATTTCCTTTGCTTAATGAAGGCAATTATCTTTTACCAATTTTTCAGAATAGAAATCTGAGATCAATCTTTGCTTGCTCTTTTATGCTGATTTACTTCTTTTGTTGATGACCAGATTTAACTGTCGTTGCCTCAAAAATATATCTAGAATTCATACACCATTGCCAATTTGCTTTTCTACCACTTCAATGCTAGACATTCTCTTTTGTCACTTTTACCTCCAGGCTTCCAGTCTCTTACTATTAAAAGTAATGTTCATGGAACCAAGAGCTAGTAATGAAGTTTAAAGGCCCAGTGCTTTGAGGATATGCTCCAAAATTCACAGGATTCACAGAAAAATATGCAGGTGGCCACAAACTTTCCCCCAGTCCTCTTTGTGGCCTGGTCTCATGCCACAATTCAGATCCCTGATGGAAACCATACTGATATCTCTGAAAATAGTTATTGCAACAGTGCAGAAGAAAGAGATAACCCTAGTAAGTGTTTGTAGAAATGGGGCTAAAGAAGGCTATGGCCAAAGACAAAGGAAATTTTACAAATGACACCTGGTGAAGGAGAAATACCCTTCCTCAGGCCTCTCTTGACCTCTGATCTGCTAATATCATCCATTGCCTAAACCCAACACAGGCCATGAGAACAATGAAGTCTAGAAGGGGATCAATTAACTGTTCAACTTCCAAGATACTGTCAACTGATCAAGCTTCAAAAATGAAGAGGAGAATATAAAATGAAGGCCGTGGAAGGCCAGCAAATTGTTGTGTTGCTGCTACTACCACTGTTGCTGCTGTTACTATTTTGCTTTTGTTGCAATTATTATGGTGATTATTTCCACTTTCAATTTATCCAATAATTGGAGTAATTTACTTTAAAAAAAATTTTTTAATTGAGTTTATCGTTTTGTTTTAGGTATACAGTACAGTTACATGTGAAATAGGAAGAAAAGGGCTAAAGGTGTAGGGAAAGTGGAAAGAGTAGGGAAAAGGGAATGAGGTAAAAGAAAACATGGAAATGAGAACCAAGATCCCAATAATGGAGTAATTTACTTTTTAAAAAATAATTTGGCTCATTTGAATTTCTAGATGAATTATCTCTAATTCAACGAGGATGTGTTGATTGACCTAGTACATTTTGTTCATGTGCACTTAGCAGAAAATTTAAGATCACTTTTCTTCTTGATCTTCATTTCTCTGCTCCTGTATCCCTATTTTCTACCCTCTTGTTTGTTCATCAGAGGATCTTGTGAGTCATAAGAGCTGCTTCAGAGTGAAATTCTCATCATTAAAAATTGTTTTTAGCATACCTACATATGTGCTTCTTAGATAGAATGATGGACAGAAAGTCTTTGTAGTGTTTTTATATAAAGAACTTCAGCAACACCCCAAATACGTCTTTCTGTTTCTTATTTTTCTGATCAAAGCACACACAAAAAAGTAAAATGATGTAAAGCTTTTTTTCCTCCCACTGTGACTTTTATTCTGGGTCACCATGCTTCTCTTGTGTACCATTTTATATTTTAAACATTTCTGTCAATTAACTACCAAAATTAGAACAGATGCCCTAGAACAACCTCAAGAGGTATAATTTTTCACAGGTTGTTATCTTTAATTTCAATTTCTAATTAATGAAATCCATCATGGTGATTCATGTTGTCTTACTGTTTTGGCCCATCTTTATCCTCTTTTCCTGTCTTCACTGCTCCATGGAATTCATTAAGGAAGACATAAACAAAATTTGAGGTGATGCAGAAGGGCAGGACTGGTAATATGGGGGATGAAATAAGATTTCCTTGGAGATGCCTCAAATCATCCTCCTGCTTTCTTTCAGTTAGTGTAACTATATGGATTATCACAAGGGGTCACCAGTTTACATCCTTACAAAAATATCATGGAAATCTCATCTTTGGAAGTTTTTATTTTTACTACAGGCCTTCTAGACAATGTTTCATTTAAAATTTGCCATCGTTACTCCATTAAAGCTTTTTCCTTGTCTCCCATGTAGTATTAATTTTATAAAATCATATAAATGGTCTTGGTCTCCATAGGGAAAAATGATGCCCAAGAAAAAAACAATCAACATGTTAAAATAGATTATCTCAGAAATACAAAGTGTTCCTGCCTAAGTCAGCACAGTTGCCTGCAAAATTTCAGACTGACTCAGCACACACAGGCAGCTATTAGTTCTCTAAAGCATCTTTCTATCTTCTTTATGACTTAGCAACAAGATTTTAGGAAGTTCATAATCAGAGTAGTCATCCTGACTTTTAACTAGTGGGATCACAAATGTCATTGATGACCCCATAAAGAATAAACAAAGCCTTGGTATAAAAAGTCATGCAATTGGGCCACTTGGTTGTGAAGTTTTCTTTCATGAGTTTGAAAACCGAATTAAAGACACTAATCTTAGAGAATTCATACAGTTCTATCTTGTTTTTTTTTTTTAAGAAACACATAGACTATCTGCAATTTAAGGAAAAAGTATGGCTGTCATTATACTGAACACTTTCTCCAAAGTCAGATTATATTAATGAAATTTATACAGCCTTAGTAAGAGTTTTTGAAACTGTGTACTTCATTAGAAAACCTTCACACTGTGTACTCATATTCACATAAAAAGAAGTTTTATAATTACAGAGCAATGCAAATTAATGTGTGAATATATCAACTTTATCCTCTCGTTGCCTTTGCAGCCTGTGACCCAGGATTAATCCAAATTTCAACTTCTCCATAAGGCTTCATATTCTTTCAAAACTACTCAAATATTTGAACTGACACAAACAAACTCTGTCCTTACTACTTACTTAGAAATGAAGTATGATATCATACTGTTCTAATTTATCTTTGTGTGACAAAATTTTTACTTTCTCAGTTGCATTCTAAACTTGATAATGCCAGTGACTGCTTTAAGATTTCCCTTTGTATGTTCTACAGTACCGAAAATGAGGGACCTAAGTAAATTATTTTTTAACTATTATATTTCAGTTTAAATTGAAAAAAAAAACTAAATAGATGAACCTGTCAGTCACATTCACAAAACTAACACCACGTGACTAAGTTTTCATAAATGACTATTACAATATCATCCAGATAAAGTTGTGAATCCTACATTTGAAGATAGAATGTATTATTATTATTATTGCTTTATGTATTTCTGTTAATGAACAATGTTTTCCGGAACTATATAATTGTTAAATTATTTCCTGTATGACTCATTCTTTGTTAAGCTTTTTGTTCCTGCTTTCATTCTTCCAGGAGATAAAAATTTTGGCAACTTTTTTCATTTCTTAAGGAACTATTAATGCAAAACATTATTGCTCAGGTGTCAAACATGTATAACATGTGAAAATAAAGCCTTTCTACTGGGAGGAGGTGAGCCCAGGAGCCCTACTTAGCTTTCCAGTCTCAGTTCAGACCTGTGATTACTGTATTACTACGGTTTTAAAGTTGTTGCTTTATGTCATGAAAGGACTGCTTAAATTAGTAACCTAAATATTGCTCATTGATCCAAGGGGAGTTCTTGGCTATGCCTTTATATTCCCTACACTTGCTGGTTTATTTTCTTACATGTAGTAGCTACTCAATAATTTCTTTAACTAGATTGATTTAATGATTTTCCCCTACCCTCACATTTACCTTATCTTTCTTGAGCTTCCCATCATTCAACATACATCCAGGTTCACATGTCTGAGAGCTGGCACATACATACTCATGTGTGCACATATAAGTACACAGGGATTCATCACAGCTACTCAACTGGGTTACTGTGCCTGTTTGTAATGGAAATCAAAACTACTTGTGTGTATTGCTTTGCAATCTGATCATTCCATTTGTTCAACTACAGAATCACATCAAACTCTGGATAGCGAGTGTTGGTCATCTACCTACAATGGTCAAATTTGTAGTCCACACTAATAACATTGGCTGAAAATATCCATAATAACAGAATACTGGAAAATAAGAGTAATGAGCATTCATGTTAGAGAGATTAATCCAATTCAATAATCAAGGATCCAGCCAAAAATCCAAGATAAAAGCTAAGAAAACCAGTAGGTTATTCATATTCGCAATGCTGAAGGATTCACTAAAATTTCAGTTTACTAACAAAATGATAAAATGTGGGAAATACAGTAACAGTTCTTTTATTTCATTTATTTGAAATGTCAAAGAAATAATGCATTAGAAAGACTGAATTTTTCATCACACAAGTATTTATGGTCACTTATATAGAAATTTATTCCCTACTTTAGATAAATATTTCATTGAATATATTTATGCTAATTTTTAGAAGTTAATGTCACTATTTTGGATCAAATCAAAGAAATCAATACAATTACATGAGCCTTGACACTTCCACTACTGATAGCAACATAAATTGGACACGTGGATATTCCCATACATAACAATTATAAAAATATACTATATGAACTGATAAATGTACTGAAAAGTATTCAAACTAGAAAAAAACAAAAGGAGTGTCTAACACAAAAATTGGAAATGAAAGAAAACATAAGTTCTTGTCTTTCTGGTTTAAGGATGTGGCGTGTCATGCAAGTTGGCTTTAGTGTCACTGGAAAACTTTGAAGAGTAACAAGATACTTTCTACAGCCTCAAATTATCTTCCCAAATTATTTACTATTCACTATAGCTTTAACAATATATGTTTCCTCATATTTTGAATCTTGATCTTTCAAATCACCAGACTTAATTTGGTTTAATTCCCGTCCTCTTAGGTATGGGCTGGATTTAGTAATGAGTCATTTAATACAAATGGATTATAAAAATAGGAAAATAAGAACTTTGCAATCAAGAATCCTTATTGGTATCACTGCAAACATGTTCACATCATCAGCCATAAAGCAGGTTGATACCCTGTACCCAGTGGCATGACATGATGAGGATACTTCCATTCTGGTATTCTTCCCCAATTCCATTATCCAATCCCAGATCATAAAAAAGCATCAGACAGGCCAAAATTGGGAAACATTTTGAAAGTGAGTTAACCATTTTTGTTCAAAAGTGTCAGGAAAGACAAATATGGAAGAGAAATTGTCAAGACTGGAGGAAACTATGGCTGCAAAACAGCTACCCACCATTTAAGGTCATGTTTATAATAGTGAAACAGAATTGACAATGTAAGTATCAATTATGAATACTATTATACCGATGTTAAATGTTCAGGTTCATTGTTATTCCATGGTTATGTTAACATTGAGAAAGACTGCATGAAAAGATTATGACTAATCTGTTACATTTTTGTAAATGTTGCAGCAATATAAACATCAAAATAAAATTTAAAGAAATACAAACTTTGTCTCTTATTTTCATATTACTCGACGTGAATTAGTCAATACCCAAAGTGATGTCACTAATTATTCAACTGCAGGCAAGACAAAGTCCAGTAGTTCTGCCTCCACATCTATGGAAGAAGCTCCTGCTACACCCAGTATGTGGAAGTCTGAAGACGTACTGTGACTTGATAGATGAGATAGTTATAGCTTTTCATATAGGCAAGCACTTTGATCAGTATTAGAAGTAATAAAGATTTTAAATTGACTAAAATAGTGTAAAACGTGACTATTGCATGATCAGCCAAAATATCACCAAACCAGGATGATAAAATGTGGAAAGAAGACTATCGTAAGTTAACCTAAAGGTGGGTCCAAGGACAAAAGCCAGAATTCTTCCTGTGCCACAGATGATTATGTTGCTTCATCTTAATTTTATGTAATAGAGTCTTAAATTGTCTTTCCTAAATTCACATAGACTACCAGCTAGGAAAAGCTAAACAAAAAAAAGGCATCTGCATTTGAAGTATTGGTCACTGAAAAGGTGACATGCCAAAGCACCTCTGTCTAAGGTCAGCAGCCATTGGAAAAATAATCTCTTATAGATCAGTACCACTCATTTCTCTTATGTAATTAAACTTTGATATTCATTACTAAACTTCTCAATGCCCTGTCACTCCTTCCCTTCCTAACCTTTAGTGACCATTATTCTCTTGTCCTATGAAATCAACTTTTATTCTTAAATGCCCACATATGAGCACGAATATGTAGTATATACTCAGTGTTATTTATGGAAAACATTATCCTTTGTCTATTGCGTCTTTTTTGTGTTTCTGTGGAAAGTTAATGCACCATATGTGCACAGGATTATATCTTAAACTCATCATTGTTTCCCATTGGTCTTTATCTATCATTATGCTATATCATAATCTTTTGGTTTCTATAAGTATGCATCATAGTTAAAAACCTGAAAATGAGATGTCTTTCATTATCATTTGTTCTCTGTCAATCTTGTTTTGGCCATTCTAAGCCCATACTTAATTTAGATTTTTTTTTCCATTTCTGTGGAAAATATCACTAGAGCTTTGAAAGAGATTGTGTTGAATATATTTATTGCTTTAAGTAGCATGGGGATTTCAACAGCAATAATACTTCTAACCCATGAATATAGGATGTATTTTCTTTTTGTGTCTTATTCAATTTATTTTATCAATATTTATACATTCTATTTGCAACATTTTATTTCTTTGGTTAATTTAAAATATTTTGTTATATTGATGACATCATTAATTATTAATTATTTTTATTTATTATTTGGTATAGGTTAATAAAAGTTGACATACAGTTGTTCATAATAGCCCCTTATAATCCTTTTTTTCTGAAGTACATATTTTGGTGCTTCCATTTTTATTTCTAATTTTGTTTCTCCAAATCTTTTTTTTTTCTGATTCTAGCTAACACTTTTTATTTTTCAAAAATAAATTATTAGTTTTGCTAAGTTTTCTAAATTTTATTTGATTTACTTCTTTGATTTTTTATTATTTCCTTCCTTTTTCTGCTAAATTTGGGTTTACTCTGTACTTTATCTACTTTTTAAAAGTGCAATGTTAGTTTTTTTTTTTTTTTTTTGGTACCGGTGATCAAACTTGGGTCCTTGCACTTATGAGGCAGGCCACCAAACCACTAAGCTAAATCCCCAGCCCATGCAATGTTAGTTTGGTTACTTGAAATATTTCTTCTAATGTAAGTTCTCATTGCTATAAACTTCCCTCTTTATATTGTAATACTTTTGCTGCATAAGTTTTGGTATTTTGCACTTTTGCATTCGTGTCAATTTTTTAAAATTCCTTTTGATTTTTTCTTTGACCCAATGATTGTTCAGTACTGTGGTGGTATTTAATATGGACTTTCCCATTTTCTTGTTTCTTGTTTTCTACTTTCATTCCATTGTAGTCAGAAATAAACTATGATTTTGATCTTCATATATTTTTGAGAATTTTTTTCCTAATGTGATCTTTCTTGAGAATGTTTTGTCTGCACTTGAGAAGACTATATATGCTGCTGCTGAGTGTAAAACTCTTTATGTGTTCATGACATCCATTTGATCAAATGTATGGCTCAAGTCTGCTGTTTCTTAACTGATTTTCTTTCTTTGTGTTCTATTATTGAAAGTTGAACATTGTTGCATCCTACTATTATTATATTACTGATATTTTCTCTTTCCTTTCTGTCAATATTTGCTTTACATACTTATCTGTTGAGCTGTTAAGTGCATGTATAATTACAATTATTATAGCTTCCTGTTTATTGACTGGAACTACTATATAAGGACCTTTTATGTCTCTAGTGATAGATCATAATTTAAAAGTCCAGGGCCAGAGATTTGGCTCAGTGGTTCCTCCACCTGCCTTACAAACACAAGGGACCAAGCTCAATCCCTGGTACCAAAAAAAAAAAAGTCTACTTTGTCTAGTGTAATTATAGGTGTATCTATTTTTTCTCATTGCTATAAAAAAATGATCAAAATCTTGCTTCTAGTTTGAAAAATATTCCCAAATAAAAATTTTTTGAAATTGATATTGAATACTAGTAAATAAATATTCGTTGATTATAATTAACTATGGTTTGTAGCTCAATAAATTGTAAGAAAAGGTCCTAAATATTGCAGAAAACTATGAAAAAAATACTTATGTTTTCACACGTTTTCTTGTAGTTCTATCTTCTTTTAGTGTTGATAGAGCCCAGGGCTAATATTATGCAAGTGCTCTACCACTGAGCTTTATCTCACCTCCATAATTTTGTTTCTAACACTCCTCTGTTTCTGTTGTCTTCAGAAACTATGGTAGATTAAACAAGTGGAGACAACAAGTGGAGCAGCAATAATCATTATAATGGGCTTTTGATCAGTGTGGGGCATCCGTGCATATATTTATATTCCTTATATAGTAATTGATCTCTCCTTATGCCCTACTTCTTTGCTTGATTAGGTATTCTGCCACATTTATACCTTCCAGAGATGGAAAAATATTTCTTCTCCTCATTCTAGGTTCATGACTCATTTTATATAAAAATAGTGTAATAAGAAAAATACAAGTTATGTAATATAAATTGGGTGCGACATGGTAGCCATTTTAGAGAAATGCATTAATCTGAATACTTTTATACTAGGTTAAATGAAGAATGGATAGTTACGAGAAATGTGATAAGTCAGCAAGTACGAATGAATGTTAACAAACTGAGGAAATGTAGTAATGGTTGTTCCATTGATGTTCTGTGCTTCTGTGTCCCAGAGATACTGATGCTTCTTTTCTCTAAGTGTGACAAGGAGGACAGCTCTCACAGAGTGCCTTATGGCATGCTTCCAGGGAAGAGTAGAAAATCCTTCCTAGATTTTTTTTTTTAATGAACTTTATCATTGGAGCACGGCAGGGTAAGATCAGATTGACCTCATTACTTAGGCTGTTTTCTCAAATTCCTTCAGCTTCATATATTCAATATGCCAAGGAAGAAGCCACGTTCTCGGTCACCGTGCCCTGATCTTCATCACCGTCATGTCCCATCTCATGGATATTCAACTTCCTCAAAATTTCCTTGAGATAATACTGATTTTCTTTGAGCATATTTGAAACCTTTGAAGAACAATTACTAAAATCTAAACACAAAGTCTATCAAGACATAAAGCAAAAGCAAACAAGGGATCTACGTTTCCAATAAGCCTGTTTGAAAACATGAGCTTATTAACTGGTGGACATGGAGAACATGAGGATAAATTGCAACTTCACGTTAGCCATAAAATTGCATGTGTTTCTTTTCTAAGCAATTTTCATATCAAAACTTCAGGATCTGTTTAATTTTTTACCAGCTAACAAATAAAAGTCACCCTGGCTATATCTATACAAAGGGCAAAGAATTACCTGCTGCATTGGCCAGCATCAGTAATGCTACACAGCAGATCTCAGAGAGTCATTTCTCATTTAATCTTCCCAGCTCTCTCTTACAATTCCTCTGCACAGTTCTCATTTGAGCTGGTATTTTATATTGCTTTAGTTCAACACAAAAAGTTAACTTGACTATAGGAAATGTTCATTTTTTAAAAAATGAAAGCATTTCACTTCGAAGAGTGGTTTAAAAAGGGTTGAGACAGATTCACAGAGAGCATAGGCTTTGATAAGTTGAAAGAAACCTGCTTCACAAATAGGATGAGATATTTTTGGGAAAAAATGCAAATGACTACTTACTGCTATATGTTGCACTGAGTATACCCTTGGATTCTTTTTCAAATAATTTCAACAGGGAAAGAGAGATCTCTAAGGTAATAGATAGCCAATGAATCAAAAATTTTAATAATTCTTGCCCTGAAAAATGTGGAATTCATGCATCAGAAATAAGGTACTATTTTTAAGAGTCAAAATGTATTTATTTCAATTGCTTCCTTTTACCTATTGGACAAAAATGACAAAAGCCAACAAGTAAATATCTACATTTCAGTCAATTAAACATGACTGCTATAATACCAGCATCTCCATGCTCATTTGCAGTTAATCTTTGGTTCCTTTTCCAGCAACACCAATCTTCTGTCTACATATTAATTAACATTTTGGGGGCATTTAAGAAAAAAAATGCTATGACATGTGTCATTCTGCTATTGTCTTTCCTCATTTTGCATAATGACTTTAAAGTTTGTCCTACTAAACAGCAGTGATTTAATTTTTATTACTGAATTATATTCCATTGTCTGAATAGAAACATTCTGTTTTTGCATCCATCACTTGATAAATATTGTGGTTGGTGCTAATTAGGATTGTTATGAATAATATTACTTTTACTATCTCTTCACACTCATATATTTAATTTCTCTGGGGTAGATTTTTAGGTGCAAATTCACTGAATTTAGGGTATGCTTATGTGTAATATTTCTTAGAGTCCCATATGTTTTCCAAGTTGTCTCTTCCACCTAATGTCTCCATTTAACATTTTACCAACAGTGTTTGCCAGTTGTATTTTCTTTACATCTTCCCTAAATCTTGCTATCTCTTTTTGATACAGCCATTCTAGTTGTCTGTGTGTACAGTATTTGACTATAGTTTGCACTTGCATTTTCTTAATCACTAATGATGTGAATATATGCTAATGTTTTAAAATTATAGCCATTCCTGCAATTCTTCAATTCATGCAAACTTCTCAGTTATGGCTTATTTCACAATTATGCCTATGTTTGTTTTTGTGCCAAACCATAGTTTAAAGAAAAACCATGCTTAAGCATTTTGACTACAAGTCCTGCATCAGATATAAGATTCACAGATGATTTTCTCAAAACATACAGCTTCTCTTTTTCTTTTTAATAAGTGGTGGTTATTGATAACATTACATTCATTAAATTATTCTATATGGATTATACTTTTGGAATTTCACCTAAGACTCTACCAAATTCATGCTCCTGAATAATTTCTCATGTTTATTCTTTCAAATATTTTACAGTTCAACTTCTTCATTTAGGTTTGTGGTTTATTTTAAACTAATTCTTATGTATAGTGTTGAATAAATGTTTAATCTTTTGAAAAGCCATGTTGCCTCCAGAAGTTCAGAGGGAGAATCTTTCCTTGCTGTAGGACCCCTACTGCTGTGTAGGCCCTAGACAGTCTGCATATAACAAAGTACATTCCATTCTACTCCGCTCCCTTCCATCTACAGATAAGATTAGAAGAAAGTGTATGTAAACCTGGTATGAGTAAACAAAGGTAATGTCTTAGGACTTTGATCAAGACAGGGCATCCTGGGTCTGGGGGTGACCAACGCAGGATGCCAGACATGTCATAAACCAGACCCCCTAAGGGATAGCAGGAATCTGACCCCTTGCCCACTTACTGTGCTTACAATCCTCTCCACTTGTCTTCACAAAGTGTGCTCTTCATATGCTAATTGATAACTTGGCTAACAGCCTGTCCAGGAGCAAATGGTATAACAAAAGGTGACCATAGAACATTCCCTGCATAAAATAAGCAATGTGTTTGCAGTCTTATTCTGTGAATTCCCTGACTCTGCTTAGAAAAACCATATAAAAAGTACCTCAGCCCCTGAGCAGCTGCCTCTCTGAGCTAGCTACCTGGCTCTGGGAGTGCCCTCTGGCCAGACTAATAAAGGTCTATTTACCATCTAGCCTGGTGTGTTCCTTCCTGGGTTTCTTGTTTCTCTGTGGAGCTCCTGGAGCCTCGCTAGGAGTTAGGGCCCAGCATCGTGGAGGCCTTTTTGGCTGTCCACGCTCCGTGGAGTGGAAGTGAGATTTTAAGTCTTACATTGCCTCATCTAGATTCTGGTAGCCCTAGTTGTTTTCAGCAGAAAAGCAAGAATCTCCCCCTATTTATTTTTTCATTTATTGGTCTTTATTTTTTTTGTATGTGTGTCTTCACATAATTTGTTTCTGATAATTCCTTGGTCAAAACTCCCCCTCTTCTTATAATTATACTGGTATTGGATTAGAGACCCACATTACTCCATTATGACTTCATCTTCATTAATTGCATTCTCAACATCCCTGATTCCAAATATGGTCATAGAGGAGATATTAGGAATTAGAGCTCAACAGATCTTCTGGGGAGCAGAAAGTAACCCACAAGTACTCTTGAACTATTGGTGTTCATTTTTATTATGGGAAGAATACAGATAGATGATTTACGAATGTATACAGACTTCAATTTCAAATCAAGTACTTATATGTAATGGTTACTATGCTGGACTTTCAGTAACATAAATATCAAGATTTTGGAAGGAGTTTAAAATATGAGCTCATAAGAAGAGGGACAAGTATATACTAAATGATGGGAAAAAAGATATGATTAGTAAAATGAAAGCTGAATAGAAATGGAATACAATGATAAAAATCTAAGTATTTTTAACAATGAGAGATTTAACAGTTGTAGAAGTAGCAAATAGCTCTAAAATCTCAGTCACTTGAACTATACAGCTTTCAATTCTTGCTCATACCCTGTGTCCCATGCTTATCACTTGTCCCTATTATCTTCATTTCAGGACCCAAATGCTGGAGGCTGCACCATCTCATCAGTAAATGCAGTGAGAAGGGGGAAACCTTGGATCTTCTCATATTGTAAATAAATATTCTGGTTCAGATGTCATATGCATTATCTCTATCTACAATGTTTCAGTTAGATTCATGTTCCCATCCAGATTCAAAAGGTGTCATAGCCAAATTAAATTAAAATATGCACCACTAAGTCATCTTGTCTCCTAAAACTGGTTATGCTCTAGTATTTTAGTGGTATTCTCAGCAAATTACTGCACGATGGACCAAATTGTCTCAGAAGATAGAAGGGGTAATCTAACCATAAAGTAAATGCTTAAATTAAAGAACAAATATTACATAAAAGACATTTTGCAAGTAATATTCCTCAATGTGCACCCCTGAGCTTCAAACACAATTATGCCATTGTTCTTGCCACTTTGTGAAGCAGTTCTCTTTTATGGGTGTCTTTATTTGTACTAGTGTGGCTACCTCCACATCTTGAATCAATTAAAAATCTTTACCTTTCATGGTTATTTTAACCTTGCGGAAAAGGTAGAAGTCACACATTGCTAGAACCAGTAAATACGGTGGACGAGAGCCTTCCTTTCTATTTTATGTCACGGGGCGGCAACATTCACAATAATTTTTATCACACCTCATAAAGATACCCAAGAAATTTGACTTTCAGAAATACTACTGAAAGTGGCAAAACAATAGGGAAATTATGTTCCAAATAATAAAAAGCACTTTTGAGGGGGGTTAATGGCAATGTGTCCTTGGGTGCACGTTTTTAAATTTTAAACATTAGCAGTCCGTTTTGATCATTCCTTGTAAGTAATATTTCTAGCACATTTCTCTTTATCTCGCTTTAATTGTAGCAACTATTTTCTATCTATTCTGTGACATAACTCTAGAGTATAATATATTCTTTTCTCTCAGTAAACATTTTGGCAAAGTACTGTAAATATGACCATAGTCTTATTACCTAACTAATCTCCTTGTTTCATACTTTCTCCTCTTTCCCCAAATGTAAGCCAGTTAAAATTTTCAAACATAAACAAACTTTTTAAATTTTTCTTTGCTTTTACAATAAATTCTGAACGCTTCATTCTTGCCTATCAACTTCATGTGGGATAATCTTCCACTTGGACTTTACATGTCAGCCCTGTGCTCGTTTCTTCAATCTTCATTTGCCTCTCCTGCCCCAATATTTTTTGACTGGGTCTCCCTGACTATTATATGTCAGTTTGAGGATTACTTTCAAGGAAAACCTTCTCAGATGAATTATTAACCTTAATTAGGTCAAAGCCTAATATTTTTTACTTCTCCATAAAAAATATACCAACAGTGGAAAATAAATAATTGGGACTAATTTCTTAATGCATTTGATCACTGTATTCTCTCAGTGAGAGAAAAAGTCCTTGTCTCTTAGAAACATAACTTTCTAATATTTAAAACAGAAATCTAAGTGTACCAGAATGGAAGTCACCAATGGTTCAATAAACAGTTTCTTTCATATTATTCTAACCTCTTTATTTCACCTATGTCACTGTCAATTGGTTTTCTCAAATCTAAAGTGAACTTCTTCTGTCTTAGGACCTATAGGTCTGTTTCCACTTGCTATTCTTTGCAAATGAGCTATATGAAAGCATCAGCTGCTGCACATAATGACAGCCTTCAAACAATAGCTAAGAGAACATTTGAGCCCAGAGCTCTTTGAATGCATAAAGAGTGGAGGAGAAAGTGTCAATTGATATTAGAAATTACAATCCCTATCACTCACGAGCATTTAAAATATGTCCAAAATCATTATAACTTAAAATGTTAGCCAGCTTTTAATGCTTTTTCAAATTTTTTGATATCAATGATGATGTTAGAAAGCAAAGTTGAAACTAAAAAGGAGAAGAAAAAGAATGGATAAAAGTAATCTGTTGTGGGCCAAGGATTTAGCTCAGTGATTCTGCCGCCTGCTTCGCAAGCACAAGGTCCTGAGCTCAATACCTGGTATCAAAAAAAAAAAAAAATCTATTCTGTAGTTTTTTCATCATATGCATATGTTTCTTTTTTCTACTGAATAATTTTGGCGTAATTATGTAATGTGTGCATCCTTCTCAGTAATGTAGTCTGGATAGATAAATAGATGGCAGAAGAAACTGTTTTTCCCCATATCCTTATAGGGATTCCCTTTCATTCTACTGTCAAGGACATAAAATATGTCCTTGTAACTGAGTTAACATACTGTTTTCTCTATTTTTATGTCCTTGACAGTAGAATGAAAGGGAATCCCTATAAGGATATGGGGAAAAACAGTTTCTTCTGCTACACTTTTAGGCAGCAACATTTCCCAGACGTAAGGGAGTTTTTCCCAGTAGAACAAAACAATTCTAGGATGACGCTAAACTAAGCATTGGCTCCTGTGAAGTGATTCTATTGTGACAAACCTACTGAAGGTATTATCGGATCCCACAGATTATGGGCCCAGTTTCATGGGAAATTTACCCCCAATTCAGATGCCAGTCACAAACAGAAGTTGTGTCCTGTGCCCTGACCAAGAGAATTAAAACAGGGCTTTTATATCTTCCTTAGTTTTGATGAATTTGCTAGAAAAACTCACAGAAATCAGGTTAAAAAATGAAATTGGCTAAAGCTTAGACACACTGAGACAAAATATTTTAAATAATAACATTCTTAAATTACCTTTCAAGGAAAACTGCTAGAGTTCACCCAAAGAACTGAATGAAACTGACTTTCCACAATGGGCACACACAGAAATCAGCCTGTCAAATCTGACATCAGAAGGTAAAAATCCTCAGTGCAGAACATGACTAGCCCCCACCCAACAAAGAAACACACAGCCAGTAAAAGGGTAGAATGAAAGTCTATGCCTATAACACCAAACCCTACAACTCCCTCTTCTTACAATCCAGTAGTACGCCACTTTCTCCTCTCCCAAGAAATTCTTCCACTACCCATTAATTTAGGAGGCAGATTTGAACTTTTCTAGCTTCTTTTGTTTTTGCTGGTTGACTACAAAATAAACCATTTTCTTTTTTGAAAAACCCAGGGGCATAGTATTGTCTTCTATGTGTGTAGGGCAGTAAGCTCTTGTTTGATAGAAATTTTAATTACATGTTTTTGTTAGGGCAAGTACTAGAAAGGATATAGATTATAATCAGATAGAAGAAATGAATAAGAAATGAGGGAAAAGAAGGGCCTCAAAGTTTCCATGATCTTTCCTGACACGTCACTGTGTGAGAATCTCCACATGTTCAGCTATCAGAAACCCTCTAAACCTAGTCCTTTCAGGATTTTAGGGAAGCTTCATTACATATGTATAGTTGATGAAATCACTGGCCTGTGCTGATCAGCTTTAGCTCTTCTCCTCTTCTGGGAACAGGAGTGGGAGATACTAAAAATTTCAACTATCTAATCACGTTTACTTCCCTGAGGACTAGCCCAGGACCCAACCCTGAAGCTAATTGGGGTCTCATATCTTAGTCTTCTCATTAGCACATCTGTATTACTTAGGAAATTTTAAGGATTGAAAGAGGTATATGTCAGGAAACTGGAAGGAACACCAAAGGTAAACTCACCTATTTTAAGGTCTGTATTGTGTGAGAACTGTGTTATGAGGGAAAATGTCATTATGCAAACAGAGTGTAAACTAACCTAGATGTTGGCCCATTACACACCTAGGATAAATGGTATAGCTTCTTGTTCCTAGGCAACATACCTATGTGGCACATTGATCTACTGAGTACTGTAGGCATTCAGTAAACAACATAATGATAGGTATTTTCACATCCAACTAAATATGAATATAGAAAGGGTAGAATAAAATATGAATTGAAAGATGAAAATGGTTTACCTCTAAGGATTAATTAGAAGTTGCTTTGAGTGAGTCAGTGAGGGATCATGGGTAGATATAAAGGTCTAGCATATGACTTTACACCATCATATGCTTCTAAAACACTGTATACCCAGGCTATATTAAATGGATACAAATATTTTTATTTATTCAATAATAAATTCATCTTTCTTAACCTTAACATTTTTTACTTCAATAACTTTGGTTTGTGAACTTTGATTCATTATAAATTTTTGACTCTTATTATAACAGATTAAAACATACATTTCATAGGTGTACATAATATTTTATATCCTTATTCCATTATTTTGTTTTAAAAGCATTGCATATGTTATATAAATATATGTTCTACACTTTTACACCACTGGAGTAAATGTTTTATGCCATCAAGTGTGACAAATGAGTTTGTTGAGGATTGTACAGCAGCTACTAGTTTACTAAACCATAGAAATATGTGAAATCTACTAGAATTATGGAACCATCAGTGTAGACACTATCCTTCATTGGTGAAAATGTTACATGGCTCCCTCCTGTCTGTATTTCACAATAGCACAATTACGTAGTATACTCTCTTTGTCTCTCTTTCTCTCCTCTCTCTCACAAAAACTGCCCTCTGGATATATACTTACCTAGGAAAGGTATTATCCTTCTATTTAACAAATCCATTCAGGATTAATGTTTTGCATGAATGTTCTCTCTTTGCTAAAAGAGGTTAGTGTTATAGTAATCACATGAAAATTCTACCATTTGATTTTCTCTTTTTCTTGGAGAGTGGATATATTCAGTTTCCATAATATCTTTTCAATTTTCAGCACCTTTTATTCTCATTAGTTCATTTCTATCTTAAAGCTTTGTTGGTTTAAATAAAAGTTGATAGATGTGAAATAGTATGTACATGTGACATTCAATTCACACGCAGAAGAAAGATGGGTTTTTTCCCTATCTCTGTTTTTTCACTCTCAAACTTAGAATCAAGACAATTACATAGAAAACCTAAGTACAGTGTGATATATTTTAATTTAGCTTGATAGTTATTTTTTATATTTTGCTTTTCATTTGAACTTGAAAACTCTATTAGCTTTGATTTTTTGTTTGTTTGTTTGTTGAGTTTTTTGTTTGTTTTCTGGTTTTGAATCAAAATCATAAATTAAAATTATAAATAAAATACTAGCAGCCTTCCTAATTCATCTCCTGCACTAAATATAATGAACTTATATAAGAAAAAGGTGTTATTTGATAGCAACCAGCACACAACTCCTAAGAAAACAGTAATAAAGTCATTTCTACTCTTTCCACATATGAGTTTTAGGACGCTTCTCTTCTTTGTGCATAACCCCTAACTTTTTCTTCATATATGATTTTTTCAAAATTCAACATTCACTCTGATACTTACTCAACACTCTCCTAGGGAAAAACACTTCTTATTCCAATCATTGTGACATCTCAAATTGGATTGCTGTCTAGATTTCCATCTGTAACCTGAGAACAATAGAGTGCATAGAATAGTTTAGTTTAAAACATTAATGTATAACTTTTGCAATTTAAAAGGTGATTTTATTTTTATTTTGATGTCTGTTCTCAAATGGAACAAGATCACTACATGAAAAAATGGAAGATTTAGATAAAGGAAATAATTAACCACAATCACATTCCTTATGAGCAACTTTTCTGCAACTAAGAATTTAGAGATTCAGAACCCAAAAACTTGTTTATTGTGTATATAGTAGCCTTTGTGCCTTCTGATAGTCACTCTTCACACTGCCAATATGGTTATGGCTGGCAGGTAAGATGAATGCAGGAGGTCAAAGGACAAAAAACTGATTTCCTGTCATTAAGTGTAGTAAAACATTGGTACTCTGCTACAACATTCCTTGATAAAGTACAAATCACATAATTGACTAGAAAAGAGGAAAGAAGGCCCTTGATGGTGAATGGTCCTTGAAGTAAACTGTTTAGAAAGACAAAGAAAATGCACAATGATAAAAGAAAAAAATCTAAAATTTCCCATCTTTACCATCATAGAATTGGAATAGAGTTTGAATGTGTGTGTGTGTGTGTGTGTGTGTGTGTGGTTATCTGATTATTTTTCCTAATAAAAATATTTACCCAGAGCATCTAGGAGTTTTGTGTAACATTAATCTTCCACAGATGAAATATCATAGATACTCCTAGGTATGGAATTTATGAAGAGACAGATATTTGTAAGATTCTTATTCTCAATTCTCAGTGCCAACATCAGCAGTGACAGAGGTTACTCTGGCAATTTCATGTAGACAATTCCAAAGGTAAGAAACTCTGAGGCCTCTTACTGATTCTTGCCCTTCCTCTTTTTTTTTCCTGCCCTCATCTTCAACCCGAATGAAAATGTTTCACAGAAAGGCTTGTCTTGCCATCAAAGAGCAATCAACATATAAAACTTGCAGAAGAGCTTGTTGTGCCTTACATGAGTGAACTAAAATGGACCTTTAGAATCATTTTTCCTGTGATATTATTTCTGATTTCACTGTCCTAAAAATAAAGCTTTCTTTTGAATATGACTCATTTGGAGCCAATTTTCTGAAGACATGTGATGTGAATGTTGTTGAATAATTTAATGGGATGATGTAAAATAAATAGAGCGGTTCAAGTCCTTGCCAGTGCAGTAAAGTAAAACTGGACACACAAAGCCTCTTCTGCCCAAGTAAACTGTCCTAATCAAACACATACAGAAAGAATCAAATGATTAGCCAGAGGCTGCTTTTTATATATAGCAAACAAATCCAATTACATGGGGAGGAATATTCAAGTGCAGAGTAAAAAGTTATCAGAGGGCCTGCAGAGATTCCCCCTGGAGCTTCCAAGCACAGATTCAGTAGCCAGTAATTTCTATTTTCTTCAATAATGTGCAAGGACCATGGGGCTGATTAGTCCTTAAATCACACTCTCCCAGGAAAAGCAAAGCCTTTAATTTCATTAATGGCAGAGATATGTCCCTGCTTTCCTCTCTCACCTTCATCACTTCCCTGGCTATTTGAAGACACGTGGTATGAATGGATATTTGTGTGCCTGTGTGTCTGTCTGTGCAAACAATGAGTATGTAATCAGGTGGAAGATTTTTAAAAATTCTAACATTCTTCGAACTTAATATATTAGTTTCCCTTTTAAGCTCAAATTGAAATCAGTATTTGAGTTTGAGTAACAAAAAAGATTTAATTGTGTTTTTTGTCACTGCTTTTTTTTTTCTATTCTCATTCATAACTAACACCCCCCAAGATGCTAGCATTTCAGTTTTATGCCGTGATTGCAGAAGAGCATGGAGAAAGATAGAGGGACAAAGAAATCAGTTGTTGATACATCTGTCTTCATTAAACTAACTGGAACACACAGAAAGGAGCTCCATCATTCTGCCATCTCTGTACAACCAAGGAATCATAGGATGGCCAAGGCCCACGAGCTGTTTGGTAAAATCTATTCTTAATGCTACCTAATTCAGTAAGAAGAGGAGTGATTCAGCCACGAAAGGAAAAGAAGAAATGAAAATCAATAAAATTAACAATTTTGATCACTTACAATTAAAACTTAGAGTATGTAATAAGTATAAATATAATCAAAGATAAGAGACAACTATAGAAACAATTTCATCAAATAAGACCACATATTAATATATCATATTAATATATTAATGAGTCTATACAACTCATTAGGACCTCAATGACAGCAAAATGATTCATAAGAGAAAGTCTTTCTGAAAAATTAAAAAACACATAAGGGGCCAGTATAGCTTAGTGGTGGAGGCTTGGCCCACATGCACCAGGCCTGGATTCCACCCTCAGGACTGAAAAAAAATCAATCTTACTGTCAACAAAATGTCATTTTTATTTTTCAATTTATAGTTACATACCAAAGTTTACATAAAATCTACCAACATAACAAAATCTAATACAGGCGCAAACATAAATAAAATATAATCTTTATCAATAATTATCAGAAAAATAACTGCAAGCATTTTATGTATGTATATATATATATATATATATAT
>NW_022900942.1:43688698-43704899 GCF_012274545.1 Fukomys damarensis
GTGAAGTACCTTGGTTCTTAGAAAAATTGCTTAAATTCACAAATTAATAACATATTTATTTTCCTGTGAATAAAAGCCTGAGATTATTTCTCTGCCACTTTAACATCTCTCTCCCCTTTCGCTCTCTCCATAAAAGTATACATATAATTTAGCAGATATATCTACTTTTCTTTCCTTATACTGAACATGGTTCAGTTACCTGCATCTACACAAAGCATTACTGACTACTCAGCTCAGGGGAAATAGGAGTGAAAACATATATCAAGCCAGCCTCTGGAGTTTTCGTGGTCTACTTCTTTGCTGGAAGCAAAGATGGATAAAAGTATTTACCTCTTAAATGTTTACCTAATACTGTATGAAGCAGTGACCTTAAGTGGTCTTTACAGCTCATAGACCACACACACAAAACTATGAATGAGCAATTTTCATTTCCCTGAAACTAATGGTTCTGGCACACTCTCTTCCTCTCCTAGAGGACTGCAATTTTCTCTGGTGAAATTACTGTAATTCTCTGTTGTCAGTGTCCCTGTTTCTGAATTTAGGCTAAGGTTGGTGATATAAAGGAATAAATAACAAAGACAACTGTCAGAGCTTTATTAGAGAAGGCTAATTCAGTTGACTTGGGTTTCTACACTTGAACTTGAGTAATCAATCAACTAGTACTTCCTGTGTCAAACTGTAACCTAAGTCTCCTTCAACTGCCAGGAAGGTAAAGTCAATGAGCCAACATGTGGTAGGCCATATGTGCTGAAGTGTGTGAGTAAGGCAAGTCTCCCATCTATAGACAGCAGTGCCCTTTTCTGTGTTTTGCTGTTGCCCTTCACAGAGGAATACAGGTCCAAAGATGCCACCATTTACTTCCATGTTTTGAGAAGTTGGAAGGTGAAACCTGTCACGCGCCATTATTTCCGGGTTCTTCATGCCCTGCATGAATCCCGGATGTGAGTCCGCCGGTGACGGCGGTTCACGCCTGCGCAGAAGAGGCGCTTGGCTCGTCAGAATGACGCAGGCCGGCATTGACCAATAGAAATGGGCCACGTCACCGGAGAGGCTACAAAAGGCAGGCTCGCGTCCGGCTCAGGGTCTTTCCGCCATCTTGAAGAATGCAGAAGAACCTCCAATAAAGCGTGCTTCAGAAGAATCCTGAGTGTTGCGTGCTCCTTGCTGGCGAGGTGCGCGTGACAGAAACCCATATCAAAAACTTCCAATAATTAAAATTTTGACAACATTAAATGTGTGTGCTGATATGACTAAGATTATCATTTCCACATTTTGTGTAAGGTATTGTGGTAGATATTATGGGGAACCATATATTGATGTGTAATATTGAGTGGTCCTTCCCCAAAGAAGCTTTCAATGTAGATGAGAAAGAGGTATATACATTTTTAAAATGTCATAAAATGTAAAGCTATCTCTTTTTTCCCTCTCTCAAGCCCTCCTTTCTTTTATTCCTCCCTTCTTCTCTCACTCTTCCTTCCATCCTTCTTTCCTGTCAAACTGCAGCCATTGTGCCCCACACAAGGAAGGTAGAACCCAGCAAGATAGAGACTGAGCTTGATGCGGTTGAGGTCCTTGCTAGTAGGGGTTACAGGTTTATGGATAATAGAATCTCAGTTTCTCAGCAATGAAATGGAAAGCTACAGATGTGAAAAAATAAAACATTAAAATACACCTGGAACAGTGACTTAGAATCAGGTATATTGGTATAAACCCATGTATTAATATATATTCTTATATATCTAAATATAAATATACAAAGATAAGTCTGAACATATAGATATAAGTGTGTGTGCGTGTGTGCAAGCGTGCATGTGTGAATGTGTTCAAAGACCATTTTCTAGCTCTCTTTAGGGGGAGGGAGGAAAATTCCTGTTTACAACCAAGAGATGACCAATAGGTGTAGAGGGAATAACGAAAATGAAAATCATCATTTTTCAACCATCATAGAAATAACTCCATCAGAAAATACATATAAGTAGATTCCTAAAATAACACAAGTGAAATTATTTTATGTTAATACACTCAAAATAAGACAGTGCAACTTCAGAGTAGACAATACTACTTTAATAATCAGATAATGGTACACCATAAATATTCAGAGATGGGTGGTGAAGACTGATCAGTTACATCACAATATAATATGAATGTCAAGTAAAATAATAATATAAATTACAGATGCTTCAATAAAATGGAATGGTGTTGGTTGCCTTTTTCTGTATTTCTTTCTTTGTCTTCTGTTACTCCAAATTCTAATGCTTTGTTCTCTTATTCCTGATTTTACTTGTCTTAACATTATTTTCCCAGGCCAGCCCTTGACCTCCTACATTTTCATCATTCATTCCCATGACTTTGTTTTCTAAATATGATTCTCTAGCTCAGAGAGTCCGACCTTCATATCTAACTTGCTACTGGCCAACATCCACTAGACAATTAAGAGATTATTTTCTCTTGGAGGCCATATGCATTTCTGCCTTCACTATTTTAATGAAAGCTGTCATTATATCAGCTGCTTACACCAAAATCTCTTTGCTCTTTGTAAGTCCCATTCTTTTATAACTATATGTAATAAATCACCATAATTTTCCTTTATACCTCTTATAATTTTATATACCAGTTATATTGGATCCCTCAAATACTTCACAATTACTCTTACTCTTTACTGTTTTGCAACTTTCTGACCCATTTCTCATTCAGTATCAGGATGGGATTCCAAAAGGCAAAGTCCACAGTCAATTCCTTGAGATATTGCTCTTAGAAGTATAACGTAGTTGATCCTGTGACATTTCCCTGACACCCACTTCTTGATCCTTCACCGTTTTCCAAGATGTTTTTTGTCTCTGAGAATTTGAGCACTATGACTTTTGCCACTTCTTACTTACCTCAGGCCTAAGGTTCCAATTCCAGCATCATCTGGCCAACATATTTTCCCCCAATTCCCTCACCCAAAGTCACATTTCTCTTCTACATATGCAGACAGCACTTCTTTCATTTTTTATTATGCTCATTTGTCTACTTATTTCATTAAACTGCTTTTAAAGGTTTTCTAATTTTTCTGAGTGTATCAGATATAAGCTTCAGTACAATATTAATCTAACTTGCCTTTGAAATAATGTATGTGTTTTTAAGAGTGGCTAGGAGGAAGCTGTCTGATAAGCACCATTCAGAGTGACCAGGGAGTGTGCTATGCAGAGCTAAGCCCAAGAGTTGAATCTGCTCCACTAAGGTAGATGGAATTCATCACACATCAATGCTTCCTTCTCAGAGGCATGCTTATAGCCTGAGACAGCACCTCCTCTGGTCTCACAACACTGTGTCAGTTAAAGCCATGGACTCTGATTATAGCCCACTATATAGTATCCTGTACTGACTCTATATTCTCTTTACTGAGGGATCTATCTACACATCGCTTTCATATTTTTTAATCCTAATAAATGCAACTTTTTGGTTGCTTTGTTTTGTTTGGTACCAGGGATCGAACTCAGGTCCTTGGGCTTGCGAGGCACATGGCTGAACCACTGAGCTAAATCTCTAGCTCTAAATGGCAACTTTTAAGTCACACATTAAAAGATTATCTTCTTTCTGTGTTTGTTTATGATTGGACCCTCATTCTAATTGATTCCAAGTACTTCTCAACTTAGTTCATATTCTGTAGCATTAATAAGGAAGTGTGTTGGGCATTATTTTGTGTCTAACTATAAGCACATCAAAGGCATTAATTTAAAATCCATTCTTGTTTCCATTGGTAGCCAGCACTTTCCTAATGTATAGATAACAATTTCTATCATTAAAAAATGTGTTATGTAGACTACTGGGTTTCATTTTGGCAGATTTTTACATGCACAAAACATGCTTTGGTCGTTTTCACTTCCCCCAAACCCCTCATCACTACCTAGCAGAAATTTTTGCTTTTGCAAAGAAGCTCCACAACCTTGGGACCATGGGTTGGTACTGGTCTATAGCCTCTTAGGAACTGAGTTTCAGAGAAGGAAGTGAGCAGCAGGCAAGCATGTGAAGCTTCATCTATAGTCACAATCATTCTCCATTGCTTGCATTTCTGCCTAAGCTCCATGTTCTGTTTGATCAGTAGTGGCATTAGAATCTCATAGAACCAAGAACTCTACTGTGAGCTGCATATGTGAGCATAGGTTGCACACTCCCTGAGAAGGTAATACCCAATGACTTGAGGCAGAGCTGAGGCAGTGATGCTAGCACCAGGAAGCAACTGCAAATATAATTTAATGTTAGTACAGAGGCTTGAATTCACAGAAGTCATAATCAATTATTTGTAGATTCATATCAAAACACTATCAGTGAGTGGCAAGTGAAAATAAAGCTATATCTGGTGGCATGCTTTATAGTGGCAAGTAAGTTGAAGCACTTCACTTGTGTAGCTGTATCCAGTGGCAGGCTTTAAATCAGAGCCCAACACTTACTTGCATCTGGATACATCCTGTCCATTATTTTATTCACCAAATCCAGCCTCTATTCCTTAGTAACCCCTCTTCTTAGTCAGTTTCAGTAAGCCTACATCCTGACCTTATCCAAAATGAGTAAAACAACAAGTGTCCCTGGAGACCTTCTTTGAAAAGGGGGAAAGAACCAATAATGAGGCAGTAAAAGACTCTCAGCATGCTAAAAAGAGAAAGCTTCATTTAAAAGGAAATACCAATAATTCTACTTAAATTACAGGTTCATTGGAAGTGGTGATTCACATTCTCCAAACTCACTTTGTATAATATGTGGCAAGTGGCTGTCAAATGAAGTCATAAAATGCTTCACCACATGGAAACAAAGCAGTCTTCAATAATAGACTATCTTTAAAAAAAACATGAAGAACAGAAGCAATTATTGGAGGCCACTTCTCCATCAAATGTGTCTGCACTGAAAGCATTATTCTTAGTAGCTTATTGCATTGTTAACATTAGGTCCTTGTTTCTAAGGACATTTGCCATGAACTTTTAGGAGAGTCCACAGTTCAAATGGTGGTTAGTGTTTCTCTTTCAAGTAGCCTCATAACTGGACAAACATAAAATAGCAGGGAATATTAAGGCACAATTGTTAGAGAGGATTCATGAATCATCATGGTGTGCAATCCAGGTCAACAAGTTTATCTTTGTGGATAAAGCAATAATGCTTGATTTTGTGCAACATATTTTTTAGAACGATATGAACACAAGGATATGTTAGGTGCACTTTTGTTGTCCACTGACTTCACAGATACAGAACTACTCAAGTCTTTGAATGATTACATATTAGGAAAACTGAATTGATCATTTTGTGTCAGCATATGAAAGGACAGAGCAGCTGCCAGGATTGGACAGATTTCTGGTTTGACTACTCAGATCAAGGAGATGCCTTCTGAATTTAAATTTAAACATTGTCTCACCTACAGAGAAACGCTAGCTCTCAAAAAAATATCACCTAAACAAAACAATGTTGTGCAGGATGTGAATAAAATTATCAACCACATTAAAGTATATGTGCTTAACTCATATGTGTTCATACAGCTATGTAAGAATATCTATTAGTTACAGTCTCATCACTGGGACAAAATATCAGACACCTACAAGTTAAAAGAAAATGGGTTTATTTCAGCTCACAGCTCAAAGTGATTTCAGTCCACTTGCTTGGCTCCACAGCTAGATGCTATGGCAGAAAGGAATGGCAGAGGAGAAACAGTTTGTGGTACAGTGAGCAGGAATTGTGATTGATCAAGGGATGTGGGATATCTATATCTGTATCTATATTTATATCTCTTCAAGCTACATTCACAGTAACCCATCTCTTCCCACTGGACTTCACCACCCAGCATCACAACCAGCTATAAACCCATCAGCACATTAATCCAATATTGCATTCCATGATCCAGTACCACACACTCATGCTCCAGTCACCTCGCTAAAGCACCACGTATGAGTGCACCAAGCTTTGGGGAACATGTCGACCCAGCACACACACATCCCTTATACACAAAAATGAAGTGGCTTTGTAAGATAAATCACTGGCTATGGTTTTGGAGTTATGAGAGCTATTTCAGAGATTTATTTTTTAAGAGGTAGTCATCAGTAGCAGCACGTTTTCTTAAAGAAGAATGGATCTCAAAACTCGCTAACTTGTATGACACATTCAATCTGCTCAATGAATTCAATCTGTCATTTCAGTGGAAAATGACAACTGTGTTCAAGTCAGCAGATAAAGTGGATGTATTCAATGACAAATTGAAATTATAGTACAGTGAATGAACAATGGGAATTTTGATAGATTTCAAATATGAGTGAGATTTGGAATGAGACTGAATCAGGGCCTTCTTTTCCCAGCTTGTACATGATCACCTATCTTGACTTTCTGTGCTAGAAGATCAATTGCTTGAGATTACCAATGCCAGCAGCCTTAAAAGAATGTTTAAGAGAAATTCAAATCTCTGTGAATTCTGGATTAAAGTCAAAGAAAAAATATCCTAATATTTCCACAAAAGTACTGAAAAGGCTACTTCTATTTCCAGCTGGGAAGCAGTGTTTTCTGCAGTAATAGCTTACAAAATGAGATTACAGTGTAGACTGGACATAATCACCAAACTTTGTGTGCCACTGTTTCCCATCATACACAAATGGGTCTATCTAGTTTCAAGAAAAAGCTTAGGGCTCGCATTGATTCTGCAGTATATTGAATTGTACAATTAGTTCGTTATCTATTACAGTATAATAATGATAGAATTAAAGTGCAAAATAAAAGTAACACATTTCAATCATCCTGAAACCATTCCACCACAAAGTTGTCTTCTAAAGCAAGTCTCTAATGCCAAAAATTGGGAGAAGCACTGTCTTAGAGATAATGACATTCTAAAAACGTTTATCAAATTCAATTAAATTAAAATCTTATTTATATGTATCCAGTGATATGTTACTCATTTAGGAAATAAACTGTATATGCTTATGAAAGCTTTATTATCTATCATTGATATACCATTATATTCATATTTTAAAATACATATTTCATTAATTTTCAGAATATCTACAGAGTTCTGCAATCATCACTATTACTCAAGTTTAGCACAATTTCAGCATGTCTGAATTTCAACAAAGAATTACTGTGTAGTAGCTATTTTTCATATATACTTCCTTGACCACCTGGAAACTAATAATCTCTTTTATGCTTCCCTCTCTTTTTTATTGTAGATTCTTCATACAAATGGAATCACATAATACATGGTAGCTTTTATCTATTTTGTCACTAAATATAATGTTTTCAGTAGTCTTTGATGAATAAGTATGTACTGATATTTCTTTTTTACATTGACAAATACTATTTCATTGTATAAATATGCCATATTTTGTTTATGCATTCCATTCATCTTTTTTTTCTTGTTTGGCCTAGAAATAATATTAGTATAAGCATCCATCTACAAAAATTTTGTGGATTTGCATTTTAATTTCTTTTCTAAGTCCATATTCAATATTTTGAATCTGATTTAATGTTTTTAATGACTCCAGCTTTAATATTTTGTGGAACTATCAAATCATTTTCTAAAATGCTTACACTGTTTGGCATTAGCAACAGCAGATTACTGTGGCTCTAACTTCTTCATATCCTTAAAAAAATACCTGTTATATTCAACTTCTTTTTTGTTACATATTAAAAGTGAAGCTCTTGGTGAAAAGTCCTATGTGTGTTTTCTTTGAAATCTGGCCACAGGCCTTTAAAAAACATTTAAGTGACATACCAAGGGGAAAAGTTGTCTTCCCAACACCAGACTCAGCTCACCATCCGGGCACTGTAATCTCTGCAAGGAAATGAACTCTGCCACACCAACTTCCGTACTTGTTCATGCTCCTTCTAATCTATATATCTATAACAATCTATCTTTCTATCCATTGTCTATCTATAGACAGATATTCCTAGCCCCAGTACCTTCATTTCTGGGTCACTTAATCCAAGGCCTAGGTTACAGTTCATTTTCAGTTCTACTGAGGCTACAAGCATTAGGGAGAAGAGAGAGAAACTTTGAAGACACTTTTCTCCACCCTGACTCAGTGCTCAGCACTTTTCCTGCTTCTGATTATCTCAGATTCCAAAAGCCTGTTGGTTTCTTCAACTGTGAGTGACTGCTTGGTATGTGATGAACAACTTTTCTTTATCTAGTGCAATATTCCCTAGGAGATTAAAAGGCACAGGTTGGTTGCAGTTTCTTCGATTTCAGCCCTTTGTATATGTTATCACAATAATGGATTGAAAATGTAACTTTTCCATTTTGAGCTCATTATAACCAATTACTTAGACACCTAGCAGGTCAGTTCTCCCCTCCTCAACTCAGCTGAGCTTCTACACAATACATATCATCCTGACTACCAAGTACTACGTCATTTTCACTCTGATTCATAACAGAAAAAGTTATAGATTGCATTTTCAAGTGCTTATTGGACACATTAATATTCTTTGGAGCGATATATTTAAATAATTTGCCAATTTTGTTATTTGTGTTTCATCTTGGTGGATTGTTTACTGTTGACTTGTAAGATCCTTTATATTCATCCTCTGGATGCAATGCCTTTTTCAGATCCATGAATTTCACATATTTTCTTCTATCTTATGAATTAGCTTTTCACTTTTGTGATAGCATTCTTTGGAGGCATAAACAATTTTAAATTTAAGTGTAACAAAATCCAGTTTTCTAATTTTCACTATGTTGATTGATAGTTGTGTTGTTTCAGCTGAAACGTTATTTATTGTCTGGTCTAAAGTCACGAAGACTTGTTTGTACGTTTTTTTCTGAGTGCTTCGTAATGTACAGCCTATGCTCCACTTTGAATTAATTGCTTTGTATACGTGTTGTCATATAGATCTTGGATGTCACTCCAAGGCCTCATGTATCTGAAAGGTGCCTGGATCACAGGGTGATTATACTTGTCCATGGATTAGTCGTCTTGGAATTCATAGTTGAACTTCTGTGCAAGGTGGGGCTGGTAAGAGGGCTGTCTCTGGGAGCATCACCTGGAAGGAAAGTTGTATCTCCCTCCCAGGCTCCTCCCTTTTCTCTCTGCTTCCTGCAGGGCACTATGTGAGCAGCTTTCAGCCAGACATGGCTTTCCACTACTCTGTGTCTCCCTTGAGGTGCCACTTGGAATGAACCCACTGAAACCGTGAGCCAAAATAATCTTTTCTTTCTATAAGTTGAGCATGGCTGCTATTTTGTTCCATCAATAAGCAAAGTGATTAAGACAATAAATTGTAAGTTAAAAATTCTATTTTATATTTTGAATAATCATTTCAGCCATTCCAGCATTATTTGGTGAATGACTTATTTCCTCCTATTAAATTGCTCTGAAACAGTGGTTAAAAATTGACTAGTGAAGAATGTAAAGGTTTATTACCTGGATTACAAATTATTCTATTGATTTGCATATTTTTCTTTCTTGCAGTGTCACACTTTCTTGTTTATCTTTATTTTAAGTACTGAAATCAAGAACTGTGTGTCTTTCAAACCTGATCTTTTGTTTTGCTTTGGCTTTTTTGTCGATATTCATTTTGCTCTTTTTGGTCTCTTACATTTCCATTTTAATTTTTAAAAGTTTTTTTGAATTCTGCAAAAAAGTCATACCTAATAAAGATTATGTAGAAAAATTTTGTGAATAGTGCCATTAAATCTTAACAATCTTAAATCTTCCAATATATGAGTGGGAAATGCCTTCCTGATCAAATGCCTTTGTTTCATTTTTTCATAAAATGAAAGGAAAAATAAATAATAAAAAGGAGTAGATGAGATTTTACATTGACCTAAAAAGATGTCATAAGAATTAGATTTTTTACGTTTAATTTTTCTGAATTTAATTTAAATATCAATCACAGAAAGCCAATAATTGGCAGTTTAAGTCTCCTTCATTTTGTCATATTTTATACCTTTTGTCTTTCTTTCTTTTATTATTTTGTCTCCTACATTCCTGGTTTTAATTTTTGTACTTTAGATTCCTACTTCTATAGATGATACCTTTCTATTCTAGTGTGAAATTAAGGAAAAGATATTTTGGTTTGTTTGGATTGGTTTGGTTTTGAGACAGGATTTTGTTTTATTGTTCAGGCTGGCCTTGAACTGATTATGTAGCCTAGGTTTGCCTCAAACCTGTGGCAATCCTCCTGCCTCAGCCTTCTGAGTGCTGAGATTATAGTCATGTGGCAGCATGCTCAGTAAGGAAACAGTATTTTACAAGAATTTCATATTATTTGGAACTATGCTTTTTTCAGTACTTAATATTACTTTACCAATAATTATTCCTCCTGTTATTGTTGTTAAAATTTCTGAGAGGGAACTACTAAGGAAGAATGTCCAAGAAACAAATATTATGAAAGCTGCCCTCTTAGGAAGTGATATTGGAGAGTTCTGGAAACACTCAAATACTAACTGAGATTTTGCCCAGGTTCACTTTTGCATGCATAATGCTCTGATTCAATCAAATATTGTTTTTTAAATTTATTAAGCTTGGCATCTTTGTTCAAATAGCTTATCAAAGCCCTCAGTAAAAATGTGGCAGGCATATGGCCCTGAGTAAACTCACCAACTAGCCATGCATGTTTTTATGTGGCCTTTTTTATTTGAGGCTGTGCCAGGGTTCTTTCAATAAAAGAACATCTATAGTTAGGGGAAAGGTTTTTAAAAATCTTTCCCCTCTTCCTCTTTCTGCTCTTCTTTGATCTTTACTGCTCAAATTTCTGTGAAATTTTCCTCCTTTCAACTTATAGAAGAGTGAAGTATGCTTATGAGGAGATCAACCTCACTTGGGCTCGTTCAGGACTTCATTTCCAGAAACTGGTGAAAAGGGCACAAGTCTGCTGAGCTCAGGAGTGATCCGGATTTGTGTAAGGAATTTTTGAAATGTGATCAGGATCTTTCTTCACTGAATGCCACTCTCCAGAAAAGTATGTGTGTGTGGAGTGTGGAGACCTGTGTGGTGATTTGACCTAATTAGTTGGCTCTACTTCTCTGGTTACTTATCAAACAAGTAAAAAGGCAGTGATGCTTACATCGTGGTCAATGGGATAATGTGTGATCATTTCAAATAAGCTAATAAATGAAAATATTTGCTAGTGAAGAAATCATAACTTAAGCATATGCACTGAAGTCAGGCATGTATAGTGGATGGCAATTAAATATTATAGCTCATGACTACAATTTGGATGTGCAAATTATTTTAGAAATTAGGGACTTATAAATCAAAGTTATCATAGCAGGTTTGCTATATTTTACATTTATTGCTAATATTTCATCAACATTCATTTGTGACAGGCATTATTCTAAGCAAGGTATAAATTTAATTTTCAGACCTTAGTTCAATATTCTTGTATTTACTATATATAGCAAAGGAAATACAGACTCCTTTATTTATTGATTTGTTCAATGTCACATGTTAAGGAATTAAGAAGCAAGAATTTACAATAATTTAATTTTACTTATAGTATTAAGGATACGAAGGGTTTATTTTTATCAGATAAGATATCAAATAGAAGAATTCATACCATGACATTTCTCTAGAAACAGAAGCCATAGTACCATCTTCTAGAGCGGCAGCATGAGTGGAAAGTCAGAGAGATCCAGAGGAAAATGTAGGTCAAAGGTGCTGATTTCTGTGGGAAGGAAGAGGAAAAGTAAAACAAGCTGATTTAGACATTGCTGATTTGAATAATAACAGCAGACTATGGGGCAGAGGTGTTTGGCCTACTTGTCTTATTCTGGGCCCCGGAGTGATTAGGCAAGTAGAGAGTCATCCAAAGCATAGGGATACTATCATGGAGGTACTTGAGTGTGGGCACTCGATAGGGATTGGATGCATGCATCTGCAAAGAATGCTCCAGGATGCAATCTGGAAAAGTCACCAATCCTTGGAAGAGTAATCATTCCAGAGACTGTTAAGACCAACGTGTTCAAGCACTGAAACACATAAAATAGAAGACATGCTTAATATACTTCTCATAGCCAACTTTCTCTGTGCTGTAGACTTGTTGCATCAAAATATCAAATCAATTGTCTGTGTCATATTTATCTGAGTTTCCACAACCAAATTTTGAATAAACATTTTCATTTCAATTGAAAACTTACAATGGCTCATTTAAATTCGCCTAACTGTGACTTTATACAAGGAAAGCATTAAATGTATAAAAGTTTATCAAGGGCATATAAAAATGATAATATATAATAAAACCACATAAACATTTTGGATGTATATTATATTACTTATAAATTTGTATAGCAATTATTTTGATTTCATGAAAAAAGACGTTTATAGGAGATAAAATAATTCTAACTCATCAGCTAGTATCAGTATAATTTTCAATGAAAATAATCAGTCCCCTTTGATTGGCAATTAAAACTGTAATCTTATCTCTTTCTATTAGTCATACTTACCCAGAAGTGCATTCCTCTCTCTACAAGTTATAATGCTGAACTAGATCAATAGTTTTCCAAATAATTTTCAGAAATCATTTTGTTTCAGATATGTTATTCAGTAATTTATTACATAAAACACAAGAGCAAAATTATTCATACTTGTTTTTTTTTTACTTGTGTTTTATTTGTTTTGTTTTGTTTTGTTTTGTTTTTGAGACAGGGTCTCGCTATGTAGTGAGACTGACCTGGAACTCACTGTCTAGCCCAGGCTGGTATTGAACTCACAGTGATCCTCCTGCCTCAGTCTCCCAAGTGCTGGGATTACAGTGTGTACCACCATGCCCGGCTTATATTTGTTCTTTAAAATTAAAGGGGAAACTTGATCTGCCATCTCTCATTTTATGACTGTTCCTATGTAAGAGTAGGAAAAAAACTTCAAAAAGGGAGAAAGGACAGTTGCTAAGAACTAAGGCTATAAACAAGCAGACTAGATCTCTAATATTTCATCCAAACATAAATTCCTTGGTTCTCATGATTCTAACTTATTGGTGTCAATGGTGTCTGGTCATCAGGAATATTATAGCACAGTATCTAAATGTACTTAGAAACATTTTGGAAGTCACTTCAATCAGTAGGTTGATTCTATGTTGACCCCAACACTAGCTTATTTTTGTATTATTAGATCAGTAGGTTTTCCCAATTTATGTTTAGGTGCTCTAGATCTTGAACAAACTAAAACTTTGTTATAACTAGCCCCTCTGTCAAAGATATATAGAAAAATGTAGTACAACTTGTACATCTTTAATCTCCCTTGGTGTTCAAGATAATAGGTAACATAGGTGTTATATAAATACTTAAATTATACATATGATTAAACTATATAACATAAACGTGTCAGGTGTCAACATCACATGGTGATAACACACAGCATTTTATTATAATATAATACCCACAATGAGTTACCATTCTGAAAATCTCACTTTGGCATCTGAAGCCTCTACAAGCTGTAAAAATATATCTTTGCTCCTTGAATTTTGGGTGTTGGGTATTTTGCCTCAGCAATGAGAAAATTAACCAAGACATAGAAGATAGTTTTCTTTCAATATTTTACCATGGCAACAATGATATCAGCATCATAAGGACAGAGCAACATATCTAAAATGAAGATCATGGGCTTTAGGTTTGGATGTGATATTAGAAATCTAGTCTAGTGTCTTACAACATGCATTTCTTAACTATTTTTCTTTCCCTTGATATGCTTCTTAGGACAGTCTTTCTATTCTCACCCAGGAGCTACCAGAAAAGAAGAGAAAATGAGACACTAAAAACAAAGTTTCTCATGCTGTAATATTCATACCCTGCCTTTGGACACCAATACTCTAGGCTCTCTGCCTTTATACTCCACGATTATACCTGCATTCACCCAGATGAGGAGACTTTCAGCCACAGACGGAGAGTAAATACCATTGGCTGTCATTGTTCTTAGGCCTTGGGACTTACACTTAAACACCAGACAATTATCTCTGGGTTTTTGGTTTGCAGACTGCCTGCTGTGGGAGTCCTCAGCCTCCACAGAGTGTGAATCAGAGTTCACATGATTGGGGATAGCATTGGGTAAATAGATATTGGAAGAAGAAAAGTTTTGGTGAAGGACAGTCAAGGGCTTGGGAAGTCAGTAATTTAAGGATTACCTGAAACTGACTTACATGTCTTGTTGCAATCGTTAAAAAAATTGATATTTTTCTGTTCATATTATTTTAAAGAAGCACAAACCCATTTTGAGAAGCTGAGGAGGTCTCTCCTGCGATCAAACCTAGTCAGCAAATGGTATGCTCTATTTATTGCAGCTTTTAATGGCAGTACTTAAGTTTATCAGGGAGCACTGTGCTTTATGTCTGTGTGGGCACTGAAGTGCTTCTTCACTAAATGTTGTGTTTTATACCCTTAGCTACAAAAGTGTTGCTGTCCAGTAGCTTTTTTTCTGCATTAAGTCATTTCAAATGTCTTATGTATCATCTCATGCCAAGTTTACAAGGTTTTCTAAGTGACCATAGTTATCCCCTGAAGATATAACTAATGATATTACTTTCTAATCCTCAAATTTCTTCAGAACCACATTATAATGAAACTTAAAAAACTCATAAGATTTGTAATAAAAGTAACCCTGGTGATCTAAAGAAAAAATTAAAAATCCAAATGTCAAGATAGAGTTGCAGAGACATTATAATACAGCTCTATTAAAGTTCTCTATTATTTTTGCAGGATACCAGTCAAATAGAATTCATAAAATCATGGATTGCCACTAGGTGAGGAAGGGAAAGACAAATGGTCAGAAAGAAGTAGTTTTCTCCTCAGAGGTGAGAAGTTCAAATTTCAATCACTGTGGCTATAATGCAGGTAGAAAGACCAAAAGCATGAATTCTTTTGAGATTTTACTGAGCTCAATTTTCTCAAGAAAAATTTCATGCAACAAATATATAATGCTAGCATTTCCAGCTTATGTAGCTCTAGGTTAGACATCATAAGGTGTGCAAAAGCAAATTGTGGGCTGGGAATTTAGCTCAGTGTTTCCATTGCTTGCCTTGCAACTGCAGGGTCCTGAGTTTGATTCCTCATACCAAAACAACAAACAAAAGCAAATTTCAGTTGGAAATTCAAAACCCAGCTGGATTATTTAAGATTGAAACTTTGAAAATAAAACTCAAAAGAAGAAAGTATATCATCATGTTAAGTATGGTTGACAGGAAAAGGTAAAGGTGCTGAACAAAATAAACATGAATTCTAGTTGCAGACGAACTATTTTTTATCTTTCACATGTCACTTCATCATTCTAATTCTCTCACTTATTAAAATATTGAGGTATTTGTATAAAATCTCAAGTGTTACTTTTTTTCAAATGTAATGTTTTGTTTTCAACCTTTCTACTTAAATTTATTAATACAATAGCAAGAATTCACAAACATTTGTTAAATTAGGATGCTGGTAAACAGGCTTCATAAGACTAGCTTGAATGGAATCTTAGTCTCTGACTCTAAAGAGCCAGACACAGACATTCCTCATTAAATGATCCAGTTCTAGTCCTGTGATTAGGTCATTACTGAATTGGTCACTAAATGAGCAATTGTATATAGTATGTTTATTATAATATTCACAACAACTTGATGCCTTGCTTTTGTTTTCATCAGTTTTACATGCAGTGTTGTAATGCATAACAGAATAGAAAACTACAGTACTGTATAGTACAATCAGCAAAATTTACAGTACCCTATGGACACAGTGTACTGAAAAAAAAAAAGACACTGAGCCCCTGTGAACAAGATGTGCAGTACTATACCCACACACTAGAAGAAGAAAGGTTGTAAGTCTGAGTGGTGGGTCATAAGTCTGAACAGCACACCTCTGTTGGAAGTCTGGACAGATCTTATACAGGTAGGTGGTTAAATGAGCAGTAATAAAATATCCCCACTTAAGAGCAAAGGAATTTTTCGTGTGGCTTTGTTAGTTGATCCAATTACATAAAGTTGACTTCAACATTTTTAAAACACATCCACACAATTGGTGACAAATGACAGTTAAGAATGTGTATGATCTTGATTTTTTTTCTTTTTCTCCCAGTCTAACAACCTTTAGTGGTTTAGGAGAACACAGACTTGTGAAGGAAATTTGTTGACTAACTAAAAAGTAACCAATATAGTACTTAACGAGCTATCCTGAAAGGTGAATTGTCAAGGAAGATTAAAATACTTTTCAGTAGTGCTTTGACTAAATAACTTATTAATGTATTGCCCTTTGACTAAATAAATTGGTAATGTATTAGAGCTTATATAT
>NW_022900942.1:43704983-43773299 GCF_012274545.1 Fukomys damarensis
CTATTACTGAAAGAGGTCAACAGATGTCCTGATCATACTGCATTTCTTTAACATAAGGGGTAAAATTATGTGCACGTTATCGATAAATAATCGGTTATGTCTTATGTCTAGGAAATTTCCAGCATCTTCTCTGTTGATGCACATAGGAAGACACTGAAGAAGTACAATGACATTTTGAAACACTTTATAATTTTCAAATTCAAAAGGACATTTTTACTCAACCGTAACATAAGTAGGGAAGTTTAATGTTATCTACAATATCCCAAAATAAAGAATTCCTCCAGCAACTTATAATTTGTGAAATATGGAGATATCTGAAAAGGAATCCCAACAAACTTTAGCCACAATGACTAAAAGTCTGCCTTTAGAGGCTAATTCCTTTGAGTTATAAATTTACAGTAAGAAGTAATTAGATTTTACATTCCTAGAGGGTTATAACCCACATTTTTATTAGCTATGAAAATTTAGTAATGTTGAAGTAAAACTTAACAAATTGTCACATGTATTTCTCACTGATAATAAGCTTACTGCATGGTCCTCTAACAGAGTCATAAACTGAGTCATCTCAACGATAGAGATTATGGAGAAAGAGAAAGAGATTGAAGACAACATGCCGCATACGTTCTAACCTGCATTAGGTTAGCACATTGGCCAGGCACATGACACATGTTCTCTTATTCCAATATTAATTCCTTTCCATTAAGAAGCGTAGTATGGCTGGGCCATCATGCCCATATCACAGCACTTGAGAGGCTAAGACAGGAGGACCTGCAGGTGTTTGAAACCAGCCTGAGCTAGTATATTTTGAGTTCAAGACCAGATTGAACTAAATAGGGAGACCCTGTCTCAAAAGAACACAATTTTAAAAAACATAAAAATTCTAATGTAGATCTTAGCCTCCAAATAAAACATTTTTTACTTCAAAAAAATGGGTTTCAACATGGCAAACCCAGCTGTTATTTCTTTCTCACAGTACCATTGAGTTGCTCCAGAAAAACATGGAATGCTTATATATTTTATGTAAACTTGTTTTGGGATATCACATGCTGTATGGTACACTGCTCACCCCATGGTAATTTTATTTATGTACATGTTTTATTGTAGTGATTATGGGCAGAAAAGAGAAGGGAGAAAATTGATTGAAATAAAAGTAAATCATTATGCATATAAATTTGCTTAAGTTTCCCATCCCTTGGAGGAAGCAACTTATACCTACAACTCAAAGGAGAAATTTCTTTTGTTTCATGACTTCAAAGGTTTTAGTCTTCAATCTTCTGGGTCCAAGGCAGAAACAATATGTCATAAAGTCTTGGTGTAGCAGCATTTCTCACTTTATGTTTTCAGGGAAGCCCAGTCCAGAGGAAAAGCACCAGCAAAGATGAACCAACAAAAGCCCACCCCTCAGGACCCACCTCCTACTGGGCCCCACTGCCTAACAGCATGTTCCTCTATGAACCTCTGAGAATTAATCTATAACAATTATAGTGCTCCCATCATCCAATCACTTCTGCAGGAGTCTCTTAGTCAAATAGACAATTAAACTCAGCCATCATATCAATATAAATGGTCAGTATTTATTACTGTGCTACCATGTATTATAGAAGTAGAATTCATTTTCATATCTTGTAAACAATTCAAAAGATATCTTATTCATGTTATTATGTTGTGGTACATTTCATAATCTGCTAGTCAAAGGAAAATGTGAAATGCGACTTTGTTCCATTCAATTCAAAAGACACTCTTTGCTGCCTCAAATGTTGTCTTTCCTCTTAAACTAGCAATTTGCTCAAGCTGTTGGTTTATTTACAGGAGGGTAGCCTTTAGCATCTGAAGTGCTGAAGAGTGAAGTAGAAATCCATAGCCTGCTGTACTTTGGGTCTTAAGATCACATAATGAGAACCCATTACTTAAATTAGATTGTCTTTTTGCTGTAGTGTTTGAGATATAAACTAAGCATGAAGAGTCTGAGAATTTTAATATTCTATGGATTGTTTAAAATATATTTATTTGTATATTATCATTTTCATATCATCTTCAAGAAATTGTGTGTGTTCATAGGTTATTAGTATAAATACCTAGACTTTATTAATATTAACTTTTCACTTCCCATGGAATAACAAGTACAGCTTTTCTTCACTGCATATACAAATTAATGAAGAACCTGTCATACTTTTCTTAGTTTTCTGTTAATTAAATTTAGTGGATGAATAATATAATGTATCCAGAAACCTCTCATTTTTATAATTTTTAGGTGTAGACATAATTTTTGAATGAATTCCAGATGAATTAGAAATTTGCCTGTGAGGTCACAAACTTCCTTACATCAGATGAAAAAAGTAAGAAGTATCATTTGATTTTATTTCAGGATCATACTGAATCATACTAGAACTGCTCTATAGGGAGAATGAGCCAAGTTGGACATGATGAATAGAAAAACATCTTGTTTAGAATCCTTGGACTTGTTGTTTGGGTGAAGCCCACTGGGATTAGAATGTAATTGAAAAGGAAAGACAGTGCTGTGTTTTTCCCCTGAGCTCTTTTGCCAGGGAGAAGGAATTAGACCAGTATCTTTGGGAAGGAAATTACCTGTTGGTCAGGGGCCAAACACAAGTGTGTTGTTGTGGAGAGCGAATTACAATTGTCAATTATCTGTGGGAGAGTTAAAAAGCAAGCAGACATAAATTCGTGTTTTGGCTGTTGCTTAATACAAACAATGCTAGCTTTGCACCTCGTGTTTACATTTATGTGTCTGTATGTGTGTGTCTGGCAACTCTTTTGGGCCAATAAACCTCGTGTGTCTTAATCTAAGAGATAATTCTTTTCCTTTTTTAGTTCCTTTGGAAGCCTAGAGATTAAAGGAAGGGACTCATGTGCCCTAGACAAGCACTCTTGCATTTAACACTTCCTCTAGCCCTAAAATGCATAGTAATTTTCAATCTTTGTTTCTGTGTGTGTGTGTGTGTGTGTGTGTGTGTTTGTGTGTGCATGGCACAAGTGTTACTACTGATTGAACTCAAGGATTAGTAGTCTATGCCTCTGCTAAGCTATACCTCTAGAATTTTTTCTTTTCTTTTTTCTTTCTTTTTCTTTTTTTTTTTTTTTTTGAGATAAGGTCTTGCTATGCGGTTCAGGATGGACTTAAACACATTATTTATACCACGCTGGTCTCTAACTCTTGGTGACCTTCCTGCCTCTGCCTCCTGAGTGCTAGGACCACAGGCATGCACCACCACACGTGGTTCCTAGATTTTTAAAAATATTTTATTTTGAATCAGGATCTGCTTAAGTTTTCCAGGCTGGCATCAAGGCTGCTAACCTCCTGGATCAACTGAGCAGTTGGAAAATATGGGTCATTTTCTTCTATACTCGTTTTAATGTTAAACTTTGTTGTTATTATTGATAAAGCTAAATGTTAACCAGTTATGAATAGATGCATAATACCAGTACACAACTTAACATAAAAGTGTAATGATTAAAGCTGGGCCATTTAGTGCTACAAAAAAAATAATCAATTACAGAAAAGTGATTGGTAAATCTAATGTTGAGTTCAAAAGGTTAGTGCTCGTTGACAGATGTATAACTTCTCTGCAAGTAATCATTTGAGTTTGTAAATATAAATGATTAAATTATTTTTACTTGTTTCATTGTCACTTTATTGAAGAACTAGAAATTGACCTGTGTTTCCAATATTTCCATCACATCATTGAATTTCAGAAATAACTCAGAATTAAATTTTTTATTATACATCACATTTCCAAGCCATTTGTTGAAACTTGATGATCCTGACTTTGCTTGGGAAGCAATGGACCTCTCTCACACTTCTTGATTGGTAAATGTCCTAAAAAAGAGGAAGAGAAAAAGAAAAGTCAGATTGTAGTAAAGGAAGGATAATACCAAAATTGGACATGATTAAGAAGCTTGTGAAATCCTTTCTCAGAGGAACATGAAGAGGCTTAAATGACTTTATTATTTTTTATCAATTTAATAAAAATAAAATTATTAAGCTATAAAGTCAGAAAGCTAGGAAAAAGTAATGAAAACCTAACAACAAAAAAAGGAGAAATAAATGAATTAAAGAAGAGAAAGCTATATTAATTCTATACATTTTAAAGTTTTATTAATTTTCATAAGATAAAAAATCAAAATTAGTTTTTATGTAGGCAGAAGTGAATACACATCAGATACATCTATAGAGAGATTAATTGCAATTATATGACAATTTATGTTCAATGTAATTAATTCTAGGCAAAAATTTAAAATTCACATTAAAATGGATGATTTTGTAACAAAATGCTAAAGATCAAAATTAATACCAAAAATACAGTTGCATAGCACTCTATAAACTGTGATCTAAAAATATGAAGTGAGTTTTGTAAATAAACAATTTCTAAAAAATTCTGTTGAGAAGCAAAGATTATTTCAAAATATATTTTGTCTTTTTATCAGAAGTTTAATATTTTTAGGAGCACATTCTCCTTGAATTATGCGTCCTATACAGTTATTTTTAATAACTAAGAGGAAAAAAAAAACTGCAGAGATCTCTGTGGAGTTCTATTTATCGCCAGATGGGAAGAGCATGGTCAGAGATCACCCTCCCACTGTACATAGTAAGGAAACTGGACGAAACAGCAAACAACTGTTTTCATTTTTGTACTTTGTTTTTTTTTTATTAAAGATTGCAAAGATACATGATAGCAAGAAATGAAGATAGTAAATAAAAACAACTGTTTTCAGACATTGGTTAATGAACAATTCAAGTATGATCTCTAGGAAAGTGAAAATTAAGTAAATCCCCAAACTGTTCAGTTTTCTGAGAAATAATTTCCATAGAGATTTTTAAAAATCTTCTTCAATGTATAAGATTGTCTTTGAGCAATCAATCTTATTTCATTATCAGTGGATTACTGGAAGTTAAATTACTTTAAAAAATGTATGGATTTTTGTTTGTTTTGGCACTGGGGATTGAACTCAGCACCTTGCTCTTGCAAAGCAAGCAGTGGAAACACTGAGCTAAATCCCTGGTCCTGTATGGATCAATTTAACAAAATATACTGTACACTGATAATTATAAAACATGGACAAAGAAAACAGAGACCTAAGGGGGGAGGACAGAGAGGGAGAGAGAGAGAGAGAGAGAGAGAGAGATACCAGTTTCATGGATTACTAGGAAATTTTGAATTTTTTCCAAAGAAATTCATAGAGTCAATATAATCCCAAATAAAGCATACCAAGTTTTGGTTTAAAGAACGATATACAGATTTAAAATTTACTTGGAAATGAAATAAACAAAACTTAAAATAAAACTATATTAAAAAAACAAAAGATCTGGCTTCTACAAAGAATAAGACTATGATATGGTGAAATGAGAATAGTTATATAGCTCAATTAAAAAAAACTAGAGTAATAAAACAGCTCCAACTATATATAGCCAAATGATTTTCAATAAAGTAATTCCATTGGGTAAAGTACCTATACAACATAGGATATGTCTGAATAGCCTTATGCAAAATAAGGAACCTTAATTCCTACTTCCTGGCATAAATGAATGTTGACTCAAAGATGACTATAGGTACAAAAGTAAAAATTGATACAGTGAAGACGTTAAATGAAAATAAAGAACATCTTTGCATCATTAAAAAGAGAAAAAAAATTATATAGAATCCCCCCCAAATTGAATTATAAATGAAAAAATTGGATAAATTACTCCTCAGAAAACATTAAGAAAATGAAATAAACATAAAAAACAAAGCACAGACTGGAAGAAGATATATATCTGTATCTATACCCATATCATCTATATATCTATGTTGATATATCATCTATGAATCTAGATCAAAGCATTTACTTCCAGGGATGGAAATATGTGTGTATACACGTGTTTATATATAATCCTTCACATTTCCATAATGATACAAATCCATCTTTTAAGTAAGGAAAAGAGGAAAAAGACTGAAGCAGACACATCACAAATAAACTTATGAAGATGGCAAATATGCATATGAAAAGATACACTGAATCTTTAGCCTTAAGACAAATAAATATAAAATCTATAGAGAGAACCACAACACAGTCATCAGAATATTTAAATGTAACACACACACACACACACACACACACACACGCACACTCCAGTGATACAAAATAATGGAGCTGATGCAGAGTCAAAAAAGTCAAATTCAATTAATTTGGAAGAGTTTTACACATTCTTAACTAAAAACAATTCTAATAAGCAGAGTGTCATTACCAGAGGGATTGAAGGGAGGGCAGGGGAATGGGGAAAATATAAGAGCCTAGATGGATTATGTAAAGGTGCAAATTTCCAATGATAATGTCATTATATTGTATTCCTCAAATGTACAAATAAAACTAATGAAAAAGATAAAAAAAACCCTACTGATAGACATAACCACAAAATCGAGAAATATTATAAAGAAAGAAAAAAAATCTAGACACAAAGGAACATTGATATATCATCCCATTAATGTAAAACACCAACAAATTAAATCTAAAATCACAGATAACAGAACAGCTGTGCCTGAGTCTTAAGCTGGGTGGTGAATGAGAATCAGCATTGAACTTTTCAAGTGATGATGCTTTCCTATTGTTAGTGTGATGGTGATTACATGGGTAAACTCATTGAACTATATCCTTTCTATAAATTATAACCTAATAAATTAAATTTTAAAATCAATCAAAGTATATTATTAACTGAACACACAGACATTAAAGCTGTTCTGAGTATAAAGTGCAGATAGGAAAGCAATTCAAAAGGAGAAAAGAATGATAAAGTGAGACACAGCTGATAATAAAATACAGCCATTGTAGCAGTTTGGGACAATGCATGGATAAGCAGAAGATAAGGGACAGGGCTCTACCAATGTTTTTATAAATTAAATGGGGATAAGAGTCTTTCAAATAATTTGTACAGACAGAAATTCAAAATTAAGTTTTGAGTTGCCAGAGTTCATTAGGGATAAAACAAATTCAAAAGGTTTAGTACCTCAAAAAGATTCTCTCACCAAGTCATATTCAGGGTACATCTTTGCTCATTGAGAGCAAATCTATATAAATCATGGATTATCTTCACAAACAATTTACATGATAGTCAAGAAGCATTTTTTAAAAGATCCATTTGTACGATGTGCTAAAACTAAATTGATGAAATTTGAAATTTTATGTAATTTAAACAATTTCCTTAGTCCTACTGTATAGTATATTAATGAGTATTTCTAAAACAAGTATAACAAAGATACCTCAGACTTCCTTTATTTTTTTTCTTTTTATTGAGTCTATTGGTACATTTTAGGAATACAGTACAGTTACATTCATTATTTCCTTTTTAAAGGTTGTGTTGCTTGCTGGAGACACATCTATAGTTCCTTTCACAATTAGCAAATACTATATGCTATTTGAAGAGATAAATATTTTAAACTATGCTAACTTTAAGAAAGACTTTTTTTTTCAGCTTTAATTGAGTTTATTGGTACATTTTAGGGATACAGTACAGTTACATTCATTGTTGGGATCTTGTACCTCTACATGACAAGTCTTGATTCTCATTTTTTCCCCTTACCCCTGCCCTCCCTTCACCCCCTCCTCCCCTCCCCATCTACAAACACTTTATTTCCATCTTTTCATTATCTCACATTTTTTTCTTTTCCCTTTTTACTCTTCCCCTACCCATCCCACCTTCCCTACACTTTTAGCTCCTTTCTTCCCATTTCTAAATGTCAGTAATCTTATTAGAATCTTATGCATTGTTTGATATAAAATATTGTGTGTAGGAAAGTGGGGAGTGGTCAATGGCAAAAAATATACTGAGCTTGCAGGTGAAAGGAAGCAAAATAAATTCCAAAGGTTCAAAATGTATTCAAAGTCAAAATATGTCCTGGAAGGCTTGATTTGTGCATCACAAGACACACAAGAGCTTAGAGAGGGTGGTCCAGCTGTTAGAGAAAGGAAAGAATGTTTGGCTGCAGAGGTTCAGGCAAACATCTTGTAGACTTTATGCTGGCCTTATTGCTGGTCTTTGAACACATCAGGCACATTGCAATATTGGCATCACCTGCCAATCCCCTACCTGGAAAGCTCCTCTATGCAGATTTTTCATTTTTTTTAAGCCTTCACTCAAGTATTCATCTATTCAGAAAGGCCCCTGCTGGTCACTCTGTCTAAAATGGCAAACTACCTGCCACTTCCATTAATCCCCACCACATACGTTCACGCTCATATCTGCAAATTTCCTATACTTTTCCCTGCTTTTTTAATCTTTAAGTAGATAGATAACTGTATAAAGGCGTACTCAAGCACACACTCACACACACACACACATTCACTCATGTGAACTGGTAATAATACATGGTGAATTTTTAAACTTAAAAATACATTACAGTAAAAGACACATTGCTTTTAACCCCCGTCAAAATACTATACTTCATTTCAAATACACTTATCTCATCATTCTTGCCACTTTCTGAGGAAGCCTGGGAAGTCCTTTTTCATGAGCATCTTCACAAGATATGAACAAAAATTGTGCAAATGCAGCCATCGACATCTAAAATTGCTGTGTGTTGTAAGAAAGTACCAGTAACAATCCCACGCTACTCTACCCAATGATCCCTTTCTCAGTGTTTGTTTTTTCATTTTTTCCTTTTTTCATATTTAATTGTTCCCCTTCTTTCTTTTCCCCAATCCCTATCACTTTCCCTTTCCCTTCCTCTTTGGACCTTTTATTTTTTCCTATTTCATATTATCTGTTATACATTTAGATCCTCATTTTTACTTTCAGTTTTTCATAATTTTAAAGTGGAAAATTATAGGTTCATAAAAACTACATCACATATCAGAATAAGATATAACTTGAAGTATTTCAATAAAATTTTAAATAAAACAAGGAGGAATATGAAAAAGACATTTTAATAAAAGTATGTTTTTATTAATAAGGTTAATTTCTATATTGTCACCATGATAGATGTTCCAGAAAAATCTAAAACAGTATGTGATGGTACTGATGGAAATAAATGCTCAGTATAAATAGAGCAGGGTGGCCTGGTGAGATCAATCAAATTAATGACATTCAACAAATTGAATACTTATAATAAATAGCATGGGTGGCAATAATAGGAACTATTTTTATTTTGTTTTTTGGGGTTTTTTTTTTTTTTTTTTGGTTTTTAGAGACAGGGTCTCACTACGTAGTTGAGACTGACCTGGAACTCACTATGTAGCCCAGGCTGGTCTCGAACTCACAGCAATCCTCCTGCTTCAGCCTCCCGAGTGTAGGGATTACAGGTGTGCACTACCACACCCAGCTATTATGGTATTCTTTTTTGCAAGAGGTGCTTCTGAAGAGTCCTGTAAATTCTGAATTCCAGAATTTGACTTTAGTTGTCATTTATGTTCTCCTCAGGGTGGATAGTCCATTGATATCAAGTATTTGTGAAAAAATAAAAATAAAAAGTGATTTAAGTTGAAATCAATATACCCACAGTCATAAATTATTACGTGTATTTTTATCTTTTTCATCATCTTGTTGACTCATTATTCTCCTACACCCAAATTACACAGTAGTTTGTGTTTGAGAGGTTATGGAACAATGACTTTTATGATGTCATTAGCCATAGCTTCCACCATTTTATTATCATCTAAAGTTCACTAAACATTTCTCAAAAGGGTACATAGAAATGACCAACAGGTTCATGAAAAAATGCTTCAAAGTACAATTATTCAAGACCAGAATGAAGTGTTATTTCATACTTATAAGGATCCTATTACCAAAAAGACAAAAAAAAATCTAAATTTTGGTCAGGATTTAAAGGTCTTTTTTATTTGCAGTTTCCTTTTAATGCAATTTAGTAAAATCATTATGGAAATTAATATGAAATTTCATCAAAAAATTAAAAATGTAATTTAGGGATCTTATTCCTGGATACACATGTGAAGAAAATAAAATTAGTATTTTTGAAGAGACATCTATACTCCCATGTTCATTGCAGCATGAATGGCAATAGTCAAGATGTAGAATTAACCCAAATATTCACTGATCACTGAGTGGGTCAGAAAATGCAATACACATGTAATACACACAGGCACACACATGCACACATACTAGAACATTATTCACCTTTACATTTTTTTTTTTTTGAGACAGACTTACAATGTTGCCCATGCTGATTGCCCACTCCGTGGCTCAAGTGATCCTCCTGCCTTATTCCCAAATTCTAGGGTTATATTCCACATTTAAAATGGAAATTCTGTCATTTGAGACAATATAGATTAATGTGGAGAATATTATGTTAGGTAAAATAAAACAGGTGCAGAAAGAAAAATTTTGTACAATCTTACTTCTGTGTGGTATCAAAAAATTTGAACTCACAGAAGCAAACAAATAGAAATATGGTTACCATGGGATGGAAGTTGGGGCAGGGAATTAGCACATGTTGTTCAAAGAGTTTTAAATTTTTGTAGGAGATAATTACTTTGTGAAAATATAAGGTACATCATTTTTGCTATATTTAATAATACTCTACTGTGCAATTTAAATTTTCTAGCAAGTAGGTCTTAAATGTTCTCATTACACACAAAAAATTGTATGAATTTTAGATAATCAATCTTGTAGTAAGCATATAAATTTGAAATTTAAATGTCGCATTGTGCACAAATTATGGTTTATATCTGGGCATTCTTTCAAATTCTCGTAGATTCATAGGTGAGACTTCTGAAAGGTGACTGGATTATGAGGGCCTACTTGCTGTTAGAAAGTCTATTCTGGAATGAAATGTGGGTCAATTCAGGAAGTGACACGGAAAGTTTTTTCTCCTTTTCTGACTTCTCCCTTTGTTCACACTGCCTCCTATCCACCATTCCATGAGAGTCTCTCCTCCACTGTGCTGCTCTGCCCTGTGAATCACCTTTTGTGTCAGCTCACTATAGACTGATATGTGAGGCAAAATAAACCTGAAGTCATAGCCATGACCCCTTAAAATTGTGGCTACAGAGGTCTTGTAGTTACGGGAGCTGTGTAACTTTTCCCAATAATGAGAAAATAGCTGAGACAAACGTTACTGTAGAGGTAGGGATCATTGCTGAGACACTGTTCGACCATGTGCTTCAGAAGCCTTTGGAAATAGCTTGTGGAAAGATTGAAAAATTTTGGAGATACCAGCTAGACAAACTCTAGAATGTGGTAAGCTGAGCTTGAGGTAAGTTTCTGTCAGAGCTTAGAAGATCAGAATAGTGATAGAAATGTCCATGGTTAAGAATAGGTTCAGACAGTTCCAGTTGGAAACAGGGCATCTATAGGCAACTGGATTCTAGGCCATGTTTATTATCTTCAGGAAGAAAATTTGTCTACATATTGCTCATATCCTAATACAATGCAGGAGACTGAGATTAACAATGTCAGAGTAGTCAATCTGGTGAAGGAAATTTCAAGCCAGCCTAATAATCAGGATATAGCACGAATACCTCTTGCTGCTTTTAGTCAGGTTTATACTAAAAATCAGAAGCAAAAAGTTCATTTTAAACATTTACACTTTTAACAGAAAGCAAAGGTCTGTAAAACTGGAACAGAGGAGAGCTTGGTTGTTGAAAATATTAGCCTTAAAAAATAATCAAGAACTTTGTATCATGACAGTAGGAAAAATGGCTTGAAAGCATGTCAGAAATCTGTAGCCATCATCCTTCAGAGATTCAAAATTACAAAAGTAAGAGTCTCCTTTCAGAAGAGAGCCTGAGGGTACCAAGAGTAAGAACTCCAGGCTATGGAATCTTTTCCTTGAGACTCTCTTCATAGTGGTCTGTTATCCAGGCACATGGAAACCTCTGCAGCCAAGATTCCCTCAATCACGTCCTGATGACCGGACCTCGCAGCAGCATTTGACATCATCCCCATGGTGCTAGTCTTACAGGTATAGAATACAAGAGATGTAGGATTGTGGAAGCTTACCTCCAGACTTCAGGAGAAGGTCTGGGAGGCCAGCCAGTGTGCCCATGAGAGAGCAGTGTGTGAAGCTCTGAGGGCCAAGTCAAAGGGCAGCATAGACTTCAGCAAGTAAAAGCATCAAGAAATGTAGATTCTCTGAGGGGCGGCTGAAGATTGATCAAAGGCAGCTCGAGAGAGAAGGCATGAAAGTTGCCCCCAATAGCAATGCTATAGGACAGGAGCTGCCCAAGTACTTTAGAGTTCACATTCTACCACAGCTTTCTCTGGGTGCTAAACATATAATTGCAGGGTTTAATATATTCCCTGGTGGGTTTCAGTCTTGTTTTGGTATGATTTATTTCTATCCTCTGTTCCTCCCTTTGGAATGAGAATGTTTTTCCTGTGTTACTTTATGGTGGCTACATTATGTTTTGTTTTTTACAGGGTTCACACCTAAGATTTTGCCTTAAGTCCCAAAGAATATTTAGACTTAGGCTTTTCAGTGCTGGAAATGTTAGGTCTTTGGCAACACTTTTTTACTGCCATTAAGTTTATTGGTACATTTTAGGCATACAATATACTTACATTCATCACTGGGAACTTGTACCCTTATATGATGTATCTTGGTACTTATTTTTCCCCTTTTCCCTGCCCTTCCTTCAACCCCTCCAGGCTTCCCTATTTATAGAGACTTTGCTTCCATATTTCCTTTTCTCACATTTTTTCTTTCCCTTCCTTCCTTTTCCCTACCCCTCCTGCTTCCCCTATCCCTTTAGACCTTTTACAGCAAGATTAAATGCAGTTTTCAAGGAGATGTACATGACCATCTAGGGGGCCAGAGGCAGGCTATTATACTTTGTTGTATAGATGTTTCTACAAAGCCTCATATGCTCATAGATGGGACTTAGAGAACTGATTGTATGAGGCTGTATAGCTAATTTCCTGTGAGGATGTAAGGTCTGCTTTGACAATGTCAGTTGGGGGAATGACATGGGTAGTTCTAGCTCCTGGCTTATCCTTTCACCTATATTTTGTTTCAGTTAAATCCTTAAACCCCACTGCTTTTTGCACTTGGAACCTGGCCCCCTGACCACAACTGCCTCAGGGTTACTGGTGAGTTGTTCTCCAGCCATCCAGATCTGCAGAAAGACCTGCTGCCTGATGCTGATTTTGTCCTGTTCAAGGATGGGAGCAGTTTCGTGGGAAATAGGGTATGCTGTGCTGGCCATGCAGAGATGACTCTGTGAAGAGATAAAGTGATCCAAGCAGGATCCCTCCCCAGCAGATGGTCAGCTCAGTGAGCAGAGCTATGGGCACTCATACAGGCTCTCTGATGGGTAAAAGAAAAGAGGGTTAATTTTTCTACAGATTACTGTTTGCTACTTTGTATATCTTTGGCACAGTCTATAAAAGTGTGGTCTTCTCACATTGGAGGGAAAATGTACTAAAAATAAACAGGATATTATATCATTAGGATCTTATATACTATTAGTCTATTCACACCAGATAAACTATTCGGTATTTAACTAAAATGTACCAATAAACTCAATGAGGAAAAAAAAAAACAGGATACAATCTAGTTTGAGGCAATGTGGAAATCTGACAAAGCAATAATTCACTACTCTGAACACCAAGAAGGAAAAGATGCAATAGCAAATGGCAAAGCTAAGGAAGGGATATAAACCGAAAGAACAACTGAATAGAAACTTTAAATGATTATACCCACTCCCTGTAAAGGTTATAAATATGTGTTAGTATGTGTTTGTACTTTTCTGGATGACCTGAGGCCTTCCCTATAAAAACAGAGAAGGCTTCTGAGGTATGCAAGATTTTATTAAAAAAAATTCCAAGGTTTGGTCTGCCTCTCTCCATAGGCAGTGACAATGGGCCAGCATTTGTAACAGAGGTTTTACAAGATCTAGCTAAACTGTTATATTGCTTATTGACCTTGGAGTTCCTGTAAGGTTAAAAAAATGATGAATTGTACCAGTAAGGGAAATATTGTCAGATAACACTGGGCTATGAGTTAATCATCTCCCTTTTGCCTTCTTTAAAATAAGAGATACCCCAAGTCATACTGGGTTCTCCCCATATGAGATCTTGTTTGGAAGGCCACCCTGTATCTTGAGAGACTTCTTAAAATTATCTCAGCTAGGCTTATTCCAGTATGGAATCACAGCTGTTAGAATTGGGCAAGTATTTCAAAATATTCAAGGATGAATTAGAAATAAAGAGAACCTTCCTGTGCTAACTCCTGCCCATCTGATAAAATTGTGGGACTGAGTTTAAGTTAAAAATTAGAAAAGGCCCCCTTTACAACCTATATGGAAAGGGCCATATAAGGCATTTATATGGTTTGACAGCTGTCAAGGTAACTAAAGTTCAGCTACCACCACTCTAAAGTGAAACAGTTCTCTCCAGAGAATTTCACAGACTTGACTCCAGCAGACAATGCACTCAAAGCCCTGTTCTCACCACACCAGAAGCTGGTGAGTCCACACATGGCTGAAAAATGAGGACTGCAATCAAGATATGGACTCTTATATTGTGTCAAACTGTTATGAGCTATTATGCTTTTGAATTAAGAGTTTATAAGCTTAAAGATGATAAAAATATGTGACCTTTAAAACTGTTAAATGGGAACTGGAAGGACATTTCCTCATTTTTCCTTTTGATACCTATCCAAAAGAACTTTATGAGGGGAATATACAAAAAGATATATTGGATCAGATAAAGCTCAAATATGGTTAAACAGTTCTGTTGTAACCCAAAAGTTATTGGCAGTTATGGTAAATAGCCTTTAAAAATTGTATATAGCTTGGTCTTGAGAAGCTGACCACAAGGAATAGTTTTTCTGTTTATATTGGGCATCAACTGCTAGTCATGGGCCTCAAAAGTTAAAAACATAGATTCTGCACGTTAAAAAGGTTTAAAAAGGTCCTCTCCAAATACAGGGAAAACTCCTGCACTGTAGGAAATACAGAATATCTTAAAGGGCATCCAAAACTATACAGCAACATGGTCTTGAGAAGCTGACCACAAGGAATAGTTTTTCTGTTTATATTGGGCATCAACTGCTAGTCATGGGCCTCAAAAGTTAAAAACATAGATTCTGCACGTTAAAAAGGTTTAAAAAGGTCCTCTCCAAATACAGGGAAAACTCCTGCACTGTAGGAAATACAGAATATCTTAAAGGGCATCCAAAACTATACAGCAACACAATGAGCTACCATTAGATGTAATTAAGAATGGGACATGCTTTTTGGCATCTGAAAGTCATACAATGTCTCAACTGTCTACACTGATATTGTTGATTTGTCTTTTACCACTTATAATTACTATGACCCAAATGGAACTTTCTCTGTGCAAATGATGTTTACAAGGTGATTTCAAAGTGTTTTACTGGTTTATGTGCTCTGAGGATCCACTCCCCAACTTGTCTGTCTATACTCCTTAAGCTATAAGAAAGATTCCCTTACAAATTGCTAGGACAGATGGTTTGGTTAAAAAAAGCGGGGGGATTGTCCTCCCCATATTAACAGGATTGGCTGTAAAAGGAAGTTTCTCTCTAAGTGCTATAGTTCTCAGGTTAGAATAATGGTTTATGGCTTTGGAACAGAAGATTAGAAAAGACTTAAAATGCAAGATACTACTCAAGCTTTATACACTTACATTCATTAGCTAATATAGTATACAAAATAGAAAGGCCCTTAAATTGCTCAATGAGCAAAGAAGAGAAACTTACCTGTTTCTGAGAGAAGAATGTTGTTACTATACAAGCAATATTTAAATAATCATTAGATAAATTAATAGATTGTATTTGACTGCTAATGAGAGAGTCTGGTACTGAGGACCCTACATTTAATTTTGGCCTTAACTTGTCAGGATGGAGTGCTTGAGTCTGCTCCCTCTCAGGACCAATTGTTGTTATGCTTCTGCTTCTCATGTTTGATCCCTTTATGGTAATATGGATATCAAAACTCATTCATCAGAGAATAGCTGTTGCTCAACAGTACCAGCTGCTAATTACATGGAACAATGAGAATTGGTATAAATATGAGGGGTAAGGAGTTACCCCACCCAAAACAAAGGGAGAAATAATAGGGAAAACTTTAATAGTGAAAAGACTTAGGAAATGTCACAATGTAAGATAACTTCTGCCCCTCACTTTGCTTAGTTCAGAATTAACAGATACCAGAGACACCTAGTCTCTCACTAAAATTTGGAAGTGAAAAAAAAATTGTTAGCTTTGTTAACCAAAACTGATTCCCTTCTCCTGGCTAGAGTAGATAATTGAATAAATCTAAAAGATAACTTCCCTAACAAAGAACTGCATCTGGGTTGAAGTTCAACTGCCTTGTTATCATGTTTTGGGTATCTGTGAAAATGCAGTGTAACCAACTGAGTACAATCAAAACTGTAAAACCCTGTAAAAGAAGAAGTTGTAACCCAATGAGGGAATCAATCAGGGCACTGCCATTAGGTGTGACTGATCCCCATCGATGGAGTAATTTTTTAAATTTTACTTCCATTCTGCTCCTTCTCTGTGTCACATGCAAATCCCTTCCATAACAATAGCATAGGAAGTAACAAAATAGATGAACAAGGCTCTAGAAAAATTCAAAGCACAAATAGTTTCCCAGATAACTACAGAGAAAAAGAGTAGAATAAAAGAGAAGGCTAGAGTCTCTAGAATAGAACAGATATAAAAATTAGATGAATTCAAGACCATGATAGAAGCGATGAATGCTCGCATAAGAAAGAAATGGAAACTATGAACACCCAACATAAGAAATAAATGGGATCCATGAAACAGACTCAAACTGATATCCAGGAGATTAAAATCTCTATTGAAAGCATACATAGCAGACTGAGCCAATCTGAAGACAGAATATCAGATATAGAAATCAGGGTGGTAGTCAGTGACCATGAGAAGAGAGATCTCTTAAAAATAGTAAGGGGCCCTGGGAAATCAATCCAAAAGCTCTTAGATGACACAAAAAAGAATAATTTAAGATTAATAGGAATCAACAAAAAAGCAGGAGAAAGTACAAATGACATTTAAAAAAAAAAACTATTCATAAAATTAATGATAGAAAACTTCCCAAACACAGGAAAAGAACTTGACATACAGATAAGTGAGGCATATAGGACTCCAACTAGTCATGATCAAAAAAAAAAAAAAACCAAAACAAAAAATCTACACCTAGACATATTAGTCAAGAGCCTCAAAATCCAAAAGAAGAACAAAATACTATAAGCAGTTATAGAAAAGAACCAAATCATATGCAAAGGAAAACCCACCATAATCACAGCAGACTTTTCAACACAATCCATGAAGTCAAGGAGAACCTGGAATGAGGTATTTCAAACCCTAAAAGAAAACAACCTCCAACCCAGATTGATGTAACCTGTAAATCTATCTTTCAAAATTGAAGGGGTAACAATATACTTTCATGACAAAGAACACTGGAGAAATTTTATGAATACCGAACCAGCACTCCAAATAATTCTAATATCCTAGGAAAAGAAAATGAAGGTCACAACTCCATGAGGCAAAACAGAGTAAACCCTTTGGGCAAAAAATTAAAGGGAGAGGGAGAAAAGTACAAAAGATTCAACAACAGGAAAATAACATGACAATGATGAGTCAATACATATCAGTTATAACCGTCAATGTTAATGGCCTCAATTCACCAGTGAAAATAAATAGATTGACAGAATAGATTAAGAAAAAAAAAAATCCAACAATATGCTGTATACAAGAAATGCACCTAGTTCAAAGGGAAACCCATAGATTGAAAGTAAAAGGATGGAAAATAGTTCTCCATGTGATGGGAACCTGGAAAAAAGCAGAGCTAGCTATTGTATTTGCAGACAAATAAATTTCATGCCAAAACTAATTAAGGGAGACAAAGAAGGTCACTATATCTTTGTAAAGGGAGAAAGCCAAGAGAAAGAGATGAGAATCACAAACATATATGCACCAAATATTAATGCCCCCAACTAAACAAAACAAATATTAAAGGACATGAAAGACCAAATAATCATTAATTCAATTGAAGTGGGGAAACTCAATACCCCATTGTCACAAACAGACAGATCATCTAGACTAAAAACCAACAAAATACTATAATTGAACCAAGCTTTTGAAAAAATGGACTTAATAGAGGTCAACAGAGTGTTCCACCCCCACAAAATCAAAACAAAACAAAACAAAACAAAACAAAACAAAACAAAACAGAAAAAAGAAAGGAAAGAAAAGACTTAAATTAGGAATGAAAATGGCAAAGTTACAACAAATCCAGCAGAATTCCAGAGGATCGTCAATACCTACTTTGAGTATCTGTACTCTAATAAAATGGAAAAACCCAGAAGAAATGGACAGATTTCTAGATACATATGAATTATCAAACTTGAATGAAAAACATATAAAAATTCTAACCCCCCTATTACAATCAGTGAAATTGAAAAAGTAATTAAATATGTATCAACAAAGAAAAGCCCAGGTCCTGTTGGCTTCACTGTTGAATTCTACAAGACATTTAGAGAAGAACTATTGCCACTAAATTTTAAAATTTTCAATGAAATTGAAAGGAAAACAATACTTCCAAATTCATAACTGGAAACAAGTGTTACTTTGATTCCAAAACCAGGGGAAATCCCAACTAAAAAAGAGAACTACAAGCAAATCTCCCTAATGAACATAGATGCAAAAATACAGAATACAGAGGGTCATCAAAAAGATCATACACCCTGACCAACTCAGACTTACCCCAGGGATGCAAGGATTGCACAACATATGTAAATCAATAAATGTAATACATTATATTAAGAGTCAAGGACAAAAACCCATATGATCATCTCAATAGATGCAGAATAAGCATTTGACAAAATTCAACACCCATCAATAATAAAAACCCTGCAAACGATTGGAATAGGTGGTCTTTATCTCAACTTGGTAAAGGCTATCTATGAAAAACCATCAGCCAACAAATGGTCAAAAACTGAAAACCTTCACGTTAAAATCATGAACAAAATGAGGATGTCCACTCTCACAACTCCTGTTCAATATAGTTTTGAAAACATTAGCTACAGCAATTAGACATCTCCATATATGAAAATTTAAAGTGTAAATAAGGATCAAAATGTATAATTGATATTGTGTAATGGAAGAAAAGGCAGGGAAGGATAAGAAGGGAAGAGGAAAAAAATGCAAGAAAAGGAAAAAAATGGAAACAAAGTCTTTGTAAATATGGAAGTGTGGAGGGGTTGAAAGGAGGCTAGAGGAATGGGGAAAAATAGAAACGAAGATACAACATTGGGTAAAAGATCCCAATGATGACTGTAACTGTAGTGTATACCTAATTTCTACCAATAAATAATGGGGAAAAAACTAAACAATAACAACAAAATAAACCACAGAACAGCAAACCATGAACTAAGAGTTACAACAGCTGTGGGATAACTATAAATATGATAAAAATGAGAAAATAAATATAAATATGTTGTCCCTCTTCATTGTGTGGCAAAATGTGTGTGCAGTATTTAGTTATGGCCTATTAAAGGTCTTTTTATATTTTAAGGTTTCAGAGAATTTAGAGAACACCTTTATTATGAAATGTGGATATGTTTCCCCTTTCAGGGAAGTTGTTTGATCTATGTTAATTTTCACTAGTAATCTACTTCCACATTCCAGTTATGTATTTCTCACATAGGACACAAGTACATCATTCTAGAAGATAAGGAAGATGAATAATATGTTATTTTAGTCATCAATATATGTGGATATTATAGAATTTAGCAAAAATTCAGGCTAAGTAGGCTGCGGTGCAATATGTCTGTAAAGGACATATTTCAAATATAAGATGATTTATGATAAAAGGAACTTCTTCTCCTGTGTTATAAACCCAGCTTTATGCACTGAAACAGACACTGTCTTCCACTACTGAAAATAACATAGTTGAAAATAACTTCATCAAATTAAAGAAAATAATATTTAAAATCTCAAAGATGTTAGGCTAAGCACATAAACATTATGACATATCCACTTTGAACATTTTACTTAAGAAAACAGCACAGCATATTCTTCTCCCTCCCTTTCTATATCAAGAAGTTGTCTTAATGATGTGTGTTCCATTGTTTACTAGAAATGTATACATGTTTAACGATGTGAAGTGTGGACTTCCTGTTTTTAAAAGCTATATAAGTGATGCCCTACTTTACTTCTACACTTTATCTATTCTATGCTTTTGAAATTTATCTGTTTTGAAATATACAGCTTTACATGTGCATCTGTCACCTATATTCTATTATGAAACTCTGTCCATATTTATCATTTATTTTCATAGATGTTTCAGTGGCTTCAATTTTTCTCTATAACACAGTAATCTGTCACATACATTCTTCCCCATTCATAAGCTAAGGATCTTTGAGGTGTGTATACTTGTGAGTAGAATTGCTTGGTTTTAGAGAATGAACCCTTTACATTTATTATAAATTAGCATACTGCACCATAAGGCGCACTGATTCATAGTGCAGTCAAAACCCTGAAAGAATCTACCTTCTTCTATTTCAGTGTTACTTCCTGAAAGGCATTTGGAAGTTTCTGGCAAGGTTTTTGGGTGTCATGATAGCTGCAAAGTACTATCGGTGTTCATTGGTGAGGGTAAGTAATACAAAAAAGTAACAATGTGTTAATCTCCCTGTAGGAATAATTTTCTGCTCCTCAGTGAACCTCTGGATATAGTTCTGCAAGTAAAATTTTTGAGAAACTTTTTCAATCCTGCATTATTACAATTATAATGTAAATTAATCTTTTAGAAATCAGAGATAATTTGGCTCAATTTATCCAATACTGAATTTTCATTGATTAGAATTATTGTGGCAATTATAGATATACATATTTTGTATTTCGAGGGAGGTAAAGATATGCACAAAATTTAATCACGACTTTAGAAAAGTTCATCATTTTTTACACCAGTGCCCATGATCATTAAATCCTCCACTAAAAGGGCCAGCATTTGCTTGTATTTATTGCTGTTTCTGTCTGGTTGATATGGTTGTAAAGTCCTGACATTATGCCTTCATGTTCAAGTATTATGTATTAAACTAGGTAATCATATCATAAATATGTTTCCTTTGTTTCTCCTTTCACATTTTAATTGATATTATATTTTATGACATCATATTACAATATGAGGGTGTTTTAAAGCACATGTTTAGGAAAATGGTATCAGGTATGAATTTTATATTATTCAACTAAATGGAGCATTATCCTTAATACATGGTTTTGGTAGACATTTTTTGGCCATCAAACACAACTGAAAAAAAAATTTAGTCAATTTTTCTGACAATTCTGGTTAAACATCTTTTAGTGACCACTTTTTACTATTGTTTTGTGTTAATACATTTATATTGTTTGTCTTTTACTTAACCATTAGCTAACTTGGTAATAATAGATCAAAAAAAGTAACCGTTTTCCACTTATAGGCATTTCACTATATTCCTGTTATTTATTATTAATTTTATTATTCCCTTTTGTAGACAAGTTCAAAATTTATTGTATTCTAATCTGGTATATTTAAATTATTTAAGATTTTTATGCACAATTAATTTAATTGGGTTAATTATTTTTCTAAGGGTTTATAGAAAAATATGTATTATTATAAAATATGTGTAATATTTTATATATACTATGTGTATGTATCTTTTGTCTCAAAATTTTTTTTCCTCATTGAGTTTATTGATACATTTTAGGTATACAGTACAGTTACATTCAACACTGGGATCTTGTACCTTTACATGACAGGTCTTGGTTCTCATTTTTTCCCCTTGTCCCAGCCCTCCCTTCATCCCCACCTCCCCTCCCTATTTACAAACACTGTATTTCTATTTTTTCGTTTTCTCGTGCTTTTTTTTTCTTTTCCCCTATTACCTTTCCCCTACCCTTCCTATTTCCCCTACACCTTTAGCCCTTTTCTTCCTTTTTCACATTGTCAATTATATCATTAGGATCTTATGTGCCATTATAGTTTTTCACAATAGAGAAACTATTTGGTATTTATACATGTGTGACTTATTTATTTTATTGAGAAGTATATCCTCAATATGTATCCATTTTCCTATGAATGAATCTAATTTTTAATTCTTTATGGCTGAGTAGTATTCCATTTTATAGAAAAACCACATCTTCTTTATCCAGTCTCCAACTGATGAGCAAATGGGCTGTTTCCAAGCTTTAGCTATTACAAACTGTGCCTCTATAAACATAGGAGTGCATATATCACTGTGATATGATTCTTTTATTTCTTTTGGAAAGATACCCAGCAGAGGGATGGCTGCATCAAATGGGACCTCTAATCTTAAATCTTTGAGGTGTCTCCATATTGATTTCCATAGTGGTTTCACCAGTCTGCACTCCCACCAACAATGGAGAAGGGTTCCTTTCTCTCCACAACTCCGCCAACATTTTTTATTGGTTGATTTCTTGATAGCAGCCATTCTTTGTGGGGTCAGGTAGAATCAAATTATTCTTTTATTATTTTGTTTTAAATTCAAATTTTTAGCATTCATTTCTGTGTTTCTCTTTATCTTGCCTTGTTCCCCCCATTTTAACCCAAATTTGCCTCAAGGTTTTAGTTTTGCTTATTCTTTTCCCTAGAATTTTGTTCTATATTTTTGATTCTGTACTCTTTGTTCTTAACTATCAGAAATTTTGTAACTTTCTATATCCAGCCAGCTGTGATTTGTTATATTTTCTGTTCACATAGGACTGATAACTTCTACAAGCTTCCTTCCATTCTTAAAAATATGCGAGTTTTCAAGCCAGTTTCAAAGGAGAGTATTCTGATTACTGTCCAAGAGCTTCAAGAAGTTATTCAATAGGCAATATTATTGCCTTTGAATATTCAGTCTTGCAGATTAGCAGGTTTGATAACACGGCTGTTATCTGCCTTTGTTCCATTCCTGGTTCCATTAAAGTAATAATCTGATTTTTGAACCTGCCTAAAGGGTTTCTGTTGTCATTTTGTGTTGATTATGCATTCATTGTTATTTATTTGAAGAGTGGACTTTGCCTAAAATTGTAAACTTACAACACGTTTAATGTAATTTGAAAGCGTATTTTGAAAGAAAGGAGATAGATTATAGTTTTATTAAATGTTATATACTAAAACATATCTTTTTCCAAATATGAATGGAAACTGCCTATTGTCAAGATTCCAGGTTTATGTACAAGAATAATGCTGTTTTATTCCTTCCTGAGGCAAGACTGTAATTTCTTAATAACAACCCAAGGTTTTGAGTTAATGGAGCTGCCACAGAGGCTGGGAGTATAACTGAGACCCCCCTAAGTGTTTATGTGTTCTTGTTTTACCTATTTATTTTCATTTGTGAGTCTAGGTTGAAAGTGATAATTGTTTAATTGTGCATATTTATTTTTCATTTTTTTAATTTAATGTTTCACAATGTTTTTAATTTAAAAGAATACCTCATGCTGTTTTAATCAACATGATAACATGTAAAAATAAATAAATAGCCCACATTTAAATGATTCCTCTTATCTACCAACAAGTCCTATCTGTTGAATGTAAATTTAATTGCAATGTATTTCCTTAATAGTCTCCTTTAATTGGTTATTCTGATATGATATCTTTGGAAAGTTGAAGCTGTATAATAAAACTTTGTTTAATTCTTTCAGAGAAGCATGTAATGATAGGAATGCGTGCAAATAACAGTTTTTCAATATTCAGCTATTAAATGAAAATAAATTATTTGATTTTCTTTGAGTTGCAATCCTTTTTCCAATGATATGGATGTTTACAGCAGAGAGTATGCTATTGACAAAGACTAAAGCTAGTTAGCAAAATATCATTAGAAACAGGATATTTTGCTTAATTTTTTTGCTTCCTTTAACTTTTTGTTGCTCTTTTATTTGTATATACTTGTAATACATAATGACTACATTCATCTTGAGGAAATAATACATCTACATAATGCATCTTAATCATTGTAATTTTTTAATCAAGTTGAGTTTTGAAATTGCAATGCCTTTTTAAATGGGAATGCATTAGCCTAACATTAATTTCTATCCAACCTAATAATCTCTTCAAAAAATGTTAGTAAGTACTTGCATTTACACATGACAGAATTAACACAGAATTTTTATTTCAATCTGAGGGAGAATTCTATGGTGCTACTTTCTTTGTTCTTTCAACTTTTTAAACCAGAATATATTCAAAAATAAAATAATATAAAGAAACTTTAGAACATATTAATCATTTAAAACAATAATTTGAATATTTAATTTATACCTGTTTTTCAAGTCAATCTTTACTGATGTAGTTGAAATAAACCTTACACTTCTTTCTCAGCATTATCCACTTAATTGTTTGAATGTGATGCTCTCCTATGGTACTCGTATACCATATGCAGCACTGGGACTTTACTTTAGTGTCCTTCTGTACCTACTATTCTGCGACTTTCTCTTTTCATTCAACATAAAGTCATTTGTTTCAATCATATCTCTATAGGCAGTACCCTTTCCTTCCTTCAAATTACTTTCTCATTTCTCTATGTATAATAAAATTTTCTCCCATTGGTCATTTCTATACTTTTCACATTAAAAAGCAAACTTTAATATTACAAAATCATGGAAAGTGGATGTGTTACACAAAGAGTATGTGTTTACTCTTGATTCTTTTATCCCATTTTTTTACATAGTAGCACCTCTAAAGACCAGTAACTAAATATATGCCAAAAGTCCTCTATCTTGACTGGTAGGTAAAGCTTTCCTTAACTGTTAGTTTCTTTTCAAATTGCTAGATAACATACCTATATTTACTTTGTATTAAATGCCTTTTCAGGGCCAGGGATTTAGCTCAGTGGTCCCGGCGCCTGCATCACAAGTGCAAAGACCTGAGTTCAATTCCCAGTACCAAAAAAAAAAAAAACAAAGCCGTTTCAAAATACTTATTCATTTACTCTCTATAATTTTTATCTTATTCATATAAAATCATTAATATAGATGACTATGTTTTTAGGTTGTGTGTAGATGGTTCTGTTTTACTATTTTCTCATCTTAAAATATTTTTCTTAGATTATTAAATTCTGACCCTTTTATATGATTCATAAATATCTTTCCATCTTCTTTTTCAACATCATCTCCAAATTATGAAGTAATAATTTGTTGTATTTAAATCATCCTTACAAATGATAAATCTCCTTATAAGCATCTATAAAATTGCTTCTTCCTGGTATTTTATTTTATTTATTGTTTTCTAGTAAATAATTGGTGAATCAAACCTTTGTTCCAGATTTTACATTCTTCATTAAATTAACAAATGTAATGTCTCTGAGATATTGATGAAATATACTAAATCTATGACAGAATCCAAAAACACGTGAGCCTTAGTAAATATGCTAAATGCACATTGCTTTATACACAGCTGAACATGACATGGTAAACAATTAATTATCTGTTTTCAATGCTCTAAAATAATTTAGTAGATCTTTGTACCTAGAGGCCTCTAAAAACAACATAAAAGTGCAGATATTCCCTCCTGTAATGAGAAGAATGTTTTCAAGATATCTGTTTCAGTTTTTCCCACTGAGTAGATCTCTTTCTTTGCTAAACATTTAATTTCTAGAATCATTTCTTCCTTTTCTCTTAGTTAAAGATAAATTAAAATTATTCTTTTACAAAATATGTGTTCCGAAAGAGTGATTGCTTATCATTTAAGACCTACAATCCTGATGTAAAAATCACCCAAACTCAAACTACCACCAAGAAGCCTCTGAATTTTCATTCATATTTTACAACTTCTGTATCAGAGCGTGTATATTAAAGGAGTGAAGAAAGAGATGTTTTCTCCTTCATTAATGAACGCCTTTGTTCTGTATCAGATGCTGATGGCAGATTCATAATTTTATGCCTGGTAGGGTTAAAAATTTATAGATATTAAAAAATATGGACAAAAAAAACCTTGGAGCAGTAGATTCAACTGATGTTTGCTTAGATTTCTGTCATCTGGTTCCCACACAAGAAAAAGACAAAACCAAACAAACCAACCAACCAACAGAGTCAATAGAAATTCTTCTTGTTTCAAGTTGCCACATTAGATGAATTAAATCTTCCAACCAAAGTACATCTAATCAATAGTATTTCATAATAAGCTGTCAATAAAAATAATACGAATACTGAGAAAGCTAAGTCAATCTGTTTCTTAGACTGAATTTACTGGTGAGTTTAATCAAAACACATCCATTAATTTTCTCACTTCTCAGATGTTTGTTATGAGCTAAACTACTCAACTCTGATTACTCAATAAGGAACTAGACACACAACTCCTGCTCACACACAGCTTTCATTCTAGAAGTAGGAGAGAAGTTGCTATCACCAGGTAGGATTTGAAAGTACAGAATTTACAAAGCCTGTCTCTCAAGGAAGAATAATTGGTAGGGCAAAAAACAGTATATACCAGATGTAAAGCATCTGTAAACACATTGTCTTGTTCTCAAATTAGTAGCCTCCAAAGTGTGAGCCTTCAGCCACCAACATCACAGCCCTAGAGCTCATGGCCCTATAGACCACTGGGCCACATGCTCGGTTTTTCAATAGATCTGAATTGGAATCTGATAATTCACATTTCTTAAAAAGTTTCTGACAATCTAGAGATTACATGTGAACAACCACTGGCTTGTTTCACATTCAATGTAGATAAATAATACATCAAAATTAACTAGAAGTTACTAAAAACATCAGTGTTTGAGATCCTGTCTCAGAACAATTAAACAGAATTGCTTGGAGGTATGACTCAGATATTTAGTTTAAAACTATAAATTCCATATAATTTTGATGTATATCCAGGGTTAAGAACCATGCTTTAAGAAAATCACTCCAACTCCCAGAACTACCTTTTCTCAAATTCATACCCTGCTATTCTTATTAAAACCTATCAGAAATTTGAGGAAGAATTCATTTTAAGCTGTTTCTACATAATGCTCCCCCAAAGCAATAGTATAATAAAAAAATTAATGAATCATGTTATCTAAAATTATCTAGGTCAAAATAATATATTTAAAGCCTAGATAGTCTGTAGAATTCAACTTCGACTTAATAAGCAACTCTCAACAAATATTGAAACTTTTTCCATCTGGGACACATGAAGTAAATACAACTCTAACACTTTTGACTTTTTAGGAAACCATGAATATGAGTCACAGCATAAACCCTAATCATAGATTAATGTCTCAGATTTCAATGGGATAGAAATACAGAGGCATTCACTTTATTGGTATTCTCAAACAACTGGTAAACCTTGCCTGACAATGATATGTTACATCTGTGAGCCAAGACAAAGTTTGCAACCTGATTTGGAGTGAAGAGTGAATGGCAATTTCTCTGGGGAGCTAATACGCTTGTCATGTCTCTGATGCTATGGGACTCTTCTCAGTCTTCTGTTCTGCTGGAAGCCTGTGGGCTTTGGGGTTCTCTTTGTTTCTGATCTTTAGTACTTTTTCATTCGAATGAGTGCCAAGTCTTTAAGTTGCTCTGTTCGCAAAGTCCCCTGTGGCTTTAAAATTCTCCAACTGCCACAAGTTTTCAACAGCCCACCTCCCAACTCCCCTGCAGAATTTGTAAGTGACAAGAAGCTGGAAAAATACAGATGGCATAATTATATATTTTGCAGTTGATTAATTACCACAAAACATTAATCACATTTTGTATAACAATACGTAATCAAATTCTTTATAGTAGAAATTAAGTTTCTTTCTGATAGGGAATGGATTCCTTTAGGATATTGACAGGGTTTTTCAGCATCTGTTTGGCTCCCATTCCACATCTGCATTTGATTTTCCTGTGCTGTAGGGCTTAGTAAAATGTGGCTTAAAGGTTGTTTTATGACTATGAATGTACGTGTTAATAGAAGACTTTGTTGAGAGGGAAATATTTGCACAAGTTAGATAACATAAATATATATTTTCTAGGCCATAACTTGTTCCTTTAGTGAAAATCACTATATTTTGTTTTTCTAAAGAGTAAACCCACTGAAATAAAAAAATTATGTGCATTTTTCTTTATAAATTGAAATACTTAATCTTGCAATCAGCTTTATATTATTGTGAGATGCAATCAATGTGCACCATATATGAATGTTTTATAATATAATTGTTTAATTTCTTGATTATTAAAAAATGACTATGTGTATTGAAAATGTCAGTTGCAATATACATACAATCAATACCCATAGTCACTTAAAAACTGTGTATTGAATGTGTTTTGCTGCACACAAACTTCACGTTGCTGCACTCTTCTACTCTTTTCTTCAATAGACCAAAATTATCTTAATTCTTAGTTCCTCTATTCACCTAAAATTTTTAGGTACATTTTATACACAGTTTTTTTTTATTATGTCTCAGGTAAGAAGTAATAAAGATGTACTTCTTCCACAAGCTTTTAATAATACTTTATTGGAGTACATACAAAAACATGAATGCAGAAATTTCCCAAAACAAGTAAATAACGATCTAAATTTTTCATATATGCATTTGTGGGTGTTTGTGTGCATGTATTGTGCCATATATATATTGTGTGTATAATATATGTTATATATATTATCATGATAACATAACTCCTATGTCAAACTCAAACAGAAAGTCATGTATTACGCAGCTCCAGCCCAAGACATACACATAGGAGGTACAATCAAAACTATGGTGAACAGTTAAAATTTTTTTATTTACAATCAAAGGTACCTTTTTATTATTCTCCCTCAATACCCTCCATGTTACTCTGAAAACACCTACCCCACCATTCTTGCCACTTTTTGAAGTATCTCTGAAAGTCCTCTTTTAGTGTTTTTGTTGTTGTTGCGCAATCATGGTTGTCGTGATGTCCTCAATTGATTCCACACATTCACCTTCCGTGGTCATTTTGACTTTGGGGGAGAGCTGTAACCCACATGGTGCCACAGCGTGTGAATAAGTTGAATGAGGACACGCTATAATGTTTTTATTGGACAAAAATTACCTTACCAGAAGTAATGTGCTAAATGGATTGTTGTCATGATGGAGGATGAGATAATGTATCCACAAAAAAGAAAACTTCTAAAATTGCTTGATAGTGACAAGAATGATGGGATAAGTGCATTCAAATTGAGGAGGAGTATTTTTAGGAGGCTTAATGGCGATATATCTTTTACTATAATCACATTTTAAAACTTAAGCAGTCAATATATTCTTTGATCACACCTTGCATGCATATTTATTACACATAACATGTATATACGATATGTAATAATTTATCTTAAATTAATTTACCATAAATTAGATTGCATTATTCAGATGAGGAAGAATGCAAATCATGCCAAATAATCTACTTATTAAAATGAAAAGTGAAGTGTATTATTGACAACCTGGAGGAAAGTTTGGGGAGCCAAAGTAGAACAGGAAAAAAGATGAAGTGCCTACAGACAAAGTGAGAGGATAGATCAAACCAAAGCAGAGTGCTCATGTTGAAGAGCAATGCAAAATATGCACAATTTTCTAATAATGCCATTATATCTAGTGTTAATTAAAAGTACCAAGGGGCTGGGGATTTAGCTCAGTGGTGAGGTGGCCTGCCTTACAAGGACCCCAGTTCGATCTCTGGTACAAAATAATAATAATAATAATAATAATAATAATAATAATAAATAAAATAAAAGTGCCTTACGTGTTTGAGCCTTGGATGCCGAGGATAGCCTGTGTAATCTACAAAATTGTCTCTGCAATAATTTTAAGCCCAAAGAATTGAATCTTACAGCAGTAATTATACAAGAGACTGACACATCTTACCTGTTGGCAGGTATTGGCTCTTGGATTTCTAGGAGCCCAGAATTTGCATTTCCAAGAAGCCAAGTCACGACTTCTACAGAGATTCTGTTTGTCTAGTGACATGGGCACTTGATTCTACCCTTATTTCACATTCAGCCAATATAGCTACTCTCATGAAAAGGTAAGCAGTATAGGCTTGATAAGCTTGCCTTTTGAACAAATAATTTGTCAATCTCTGTTGGGAACTGGGATGTTACTAGTTCGGAGCTGCACTTTTAGAGCTGTGAAAATGGTATACAAATGAAATGATTGATGTCCTGTCAATAGAAACTTCGGGAAGAGGATCAAACAAAGTAGTTTCTTTTGAAGTAGGATGGAGGTGGGGGTAAAGGTGTTAAATTTTATTTTTCTCTCTACCTTAAATCCCAAAGCAACATTCCAACAGAAATAGAACCTGGTATTTGAACAAGGCAGAACACAATTATGAAGCAGTAGATACATTCCAGTGAAAAACACAAAAGCTGTATTTGCAAAAATCCATTCATGTGGATTTTATTGTAATTTTTTTTTCGATCACTGGGATGATATTGGTTGGAAGACTTACAGATCTTCAAGTTTTTTTCTTTGCCTTCATTTTTCAAAGGCTTTTAAAGTTTCCTTTTAAATAGATCATCCTTCCTATTGATATTTGGCTGAGAAAAAATGTTATTATATAATTTATTAAATTGAAATATATAAAATTAGTAGATACAATTTATTGCATAGAGACAGCCTTTTTTTTTCCTTTTGAATATTGTAAACTGATTTTAAAATATTCATTGAAGAGCAAAGTACAAGAAAAAGCAATATATTTCAGACAACAAAAATAGTGAAAACTGCCAAATTCCAAGCCTTTAGATGACACAGTAAGCAATACAGGAGACAAAATGTTGATGAGATAGTACAGGAAAGAACCCAAAGAGTTGGAAATAGACAAAAGTTTTTGGCAAATATGATAAATAACCAGGTAATCACTTAAGTGGTGAGTGAGAGAAAAAAAAATTTCAATAAATGATACTTGTACTTAAGGTAATTTTTTTTTTTTGTCCTATACCACGTATCCTTCACAAAAGTCATCAAGGTAGTTTAAAAACTTAAGTGCAGATGTCACAATTAAAAGATAACATCGTAAAACTGTATAAGAGAATCTCTTAAAGGCCTTTAGCACAGATAATAATCTCTAAATCAAGGCTTAATAAATGAATACAAATAGTAATAAATAAACATGACTATATTATAATTATCTTTTCTTTCATGCAAAATGTTATTTAAAAACAACAACAACACAACTCTCCACAAATTGGAATGAGACATTTCATCCCATACATATCTAAAAGAGAATAAATATAGAATATTTAATGGCCTCTAAATATTCAATTAAAAAAAAGATTTGAAGCACACATACTCTATAAGCCATTGATTGGCACTTCACAGAAAAGAGATATATAATGTGATCATATGAAAAGACCCTAAAATTCTCAATATTTAAAACAGAGAAATATAAAACCTCTGTGGAAATATTTTACGTCCAACACTCTGCTAGAATGTATAGAAGTCAGACAACTGTCGGCACTGTTGAGAGCTGCCAATTTTTACACATTGCTGTTATAAGTAAATATTGATACAATCTCTTTAGCTAATAAATTGGCATTTTATATTAACAGATGATTTCACACTTCAAGACCCAGGTAGCCATTAGTATGTGCCACGACCACTCCAGTAGAGTCTGCGTGACAATGCCGGTCACCTGGCAGAAACCAGACCCGAGGTATCGTCCCCACGGGGTTAAGCCTCCTGGAAGTCCTTGGCACACACCACATGCGAAGTCAGCCGTGAAGAGAATAGCTGGCCTCTCTGCCTGCAGTTTGGGGACATTGGGTTCATTTATAATTCTGTTCTATTTTGTCTTTATTACTATTTGTTCATTATCTGTAGAATTGTATTCTGGGCCCAGGAAAGGTTAGGAACAATTAGATGTTCCTAGAGATGGGGAGATATTGAGGCACAAGAGGACGGGCGGCCAAAGTGCTGACCCTGAGCCCCGGACTGTGAAGTCCTGAAGGTGATCCTGAAGGTGACATGCTGAAGCCAGTCCTTTGTTTTACAAACTTCCCCTTCTGACTGCGTATAGGTGTGGTCTTACCTTGACCTTGTGGCCTTAGTTTTTACAGTACTATTGTCTATCTTTCTCATGCCTGCCTGTGACTGGAATCACTCTTGAGGTGTGCCCTTGAAACTAGTATATAAACACCTGGAGTTAGAAATAAAATTGCAGCAGCATTGGCAAACTTCACCTCAGTGTTGAGTGCTTTTGTCTGACTGTCATCGCCGAACCTGCTCCCACCTTTCAGAGAACCTGTATCTCCTCGTGAAATCCCGTGTTAGCTGCCCTACGGTCGGTAGCAAGTATGTATCTTAGAGAAATGCTTAAATATGTGCACTGGGGGATACACACAAGAATATTTATAGCAGTGCCATTTGCACTAACAACAACATCAACAAAAATGATTGAAATACTACATTTGTCCTTTCACAAAGAAAATGATGAATACATTGTGCTAGATGCATATCGTGTAATGCTTTAAAGTACTGGAATTAAATGAACCAAAGTGTTGATGCTGTTTCACCATAGACAGAACATTTGTATCCATGCCAGTGAATGATCATTTTCACATGATATGTACTTAAACTGAGTCCCTTCCTTGTTTGAATTTGTAATGCTACAGAACCAAAGCAGAACAAACCAGTGGCTGGCGCTTTTATCAGTGCAAATAACTCCTCCACAACTCCTTGGAATCTGGGTCACTTTTACTTCCCTTTGTCCTGTGCTTTCAGGACTTCACAGGACATTTTTTTTTTTAATTAGGAATCAGTTCTACTGCTATTGAGCAGCAGGTGCATCGTAGTAACTCATTCCTTGTATCTGTGTATGATCAACATTATTTCAGCTTATTGCTAGCTGTATTTTCTCTTTAAATCCTTCATGCATGTGAGGTTTGTTGTCTGGTTCCCGCAAAATTGGATCACCCATTTATTTTATTTTATTTTATTCTCTAGTTGCCTTCATTAAAGAGAATATTAGAATTTAAATTCCATAATTTCAGGCTGGGGATTTAGCTCAGTGGTGCCCCCACCTGCCTCGCAAGCACAAGGTCCTGAGTTCAATCCCCGGTACTGCTAAATAAATAAATAAATTCCATAATTTCAAGAGAGCAGAACAACTTTAAAAACAATGGGACTATCTGACAGGCCATGTATGTATGTGTGTGTGTATGTATGTGTGCATGTATGTATTATAAATTGAATCTAGGAGCCTGGCATATACTAGCAAGTGCTCAAACCCTGGGCCAGATCCCCAGGCAGTGACAGGAGCTTTCACCAGATCCTTTAGTTTGCTTTATTCTGTCAGACATTATTCATTCCTCCATCCATTCATTCTTTCATTCAGTAATGAGAGCTAGAAACTCACAATACAAATCCCTTCCGTGTTGACCAAAACAAAAAAAAGAAATCACAAGGCAGGGTATATGTAAGCTTGTCAGTACTTGGGAATGAAGGATTTTTATATTGATTTACTCCAAAACTGAATAGAATTTTTAGCAAAGGAAACATTCTTATTTCTAATTGATGAGTCTAAAATACTATTTGCTATAGCATTCTACTCCAGATGACATAAATGACGCTGTCTATCACGGGCACTTCACCAGAAAATAGAGTCTGAAGCAGAAATTCACTTGAAAGAAGTTGACTGGGTAATTCCTTTAGGAATAACACCTTAAAGGAAGTAAAGGAAGCAGAATTCTGCTGGAAAATTTAAATCTGATTCAATATCAACAGAGTGTTCCAAAACCTCCTAGAAAGGTCTAGTGCTGCAGCAGATCCTCTGAGATATTTTGACACAAATTACAATGACAGATATTTGTACCCTATCACTGATAGTCAATGGATGTATGATAATGCTGGAAGGGCTGCCGACCTTCAGGAGTGAACTTCCTTCATCAGAGGGTCATTACCACAGGAGAGAAGGTTCCAGACAGATGGGAAAATGAAAGTTATGTTCCAGGAAGGTGGTCGGTCTGAGCGCACTACAGCATTAATTCACTGCACCAGAATAATGCCATATGTTTACAAAAAAAGTCACAAACTCTGAATGCATTATCAGAATAAATTTCTATAAATCTCTTCAGGCTATTTCATAGAATTAAACCGTTCTGTGCTTTCAAACAAAGCATTCATTTATAAATTAAATTATAAAATTCAAATCTATATTCCCTTTGTTTTGGATTATTTCAAAGGAGCGATGACTCTGAAATGAATTTATGCAAATTTCAGATGGAAATGTGTAGGAAGGAAAGCTATTGGCCTCAAAAGAAAAGAAAAGAGGAAAGAAAAGACAAAGAAACAAAGAGACTAAAAAAATCAAAAATAAATAATACATAAATAGTCATCCATCAGAATCCAACTTCCTAGGGCTCCCCCATGGATATCAAAATTGTATGGGTGCAAAAGTTTCTCTGTAAAATTGTTTACTCTTTATATGTAACTTGCATATATCTTCACATATACAGTATTTTAAATCATCTCTAGATTACTTATAATACCTCAAATAAATACCACATCATTATATTATTTAGGAAATAACGACAGAATAATAAGTCTGTGCATGTTTAGTATAGTTACAATTTTCCCTAAAATATTGTCAATCCATGTTTCATTAAACTAATAAATGTGGAACTCAAATATGGGGGACAAATTGAAGTAAGTGATGGGATAAACTTTATATAAAATACATCTTTTTTACATAGTTTTGAAAAATTGCTGTCCATTTTTTGTAACACTTATCTCTTCTAATCCCAGAAATGAAATTAAGCAGTATTTTGAAAATTATCAATTAATATTTTAAATATTACTCTTTAATTAGCTAAATCTTACTCTTTATTCAGGTCAAAATCAAGACAACACTTCAAGAATGTTTTCTTGACCTATTTGTTTCACTTAAGAGTATGGCCTCAATATGCATCCATTTTCCTATGAATGACTCTAGTTTCTCATTCTTTATGGCTGAGTAGTAAATACCAAGTAGTTTCTCGGGTGTGAAAAATTAAAGGTGTAATTAACATTCAAATTGTATAATTGACAATATGAAATAGGAAGAAAAAGGCTAAAGGTGTAAGGGAAATGGGAAGGGTAGGGGAAAGGAAATAAGGGGAAAGAAAAAAATATGAGAAGATGAAAAAATGGGAGCAAAGTCTTTGCAAGTGGGGAAGGGTGGAAGGGGTGAAGAGAGGGCAGGGGTATGAGGAAAAAATGAGAACCAAGATCTGTCATGTAAAGGTACAAGATCTGAATGATAAGTGTGACTATCCTGTATACTTAAAAGTACCAATAAACTCAATGATAAAAAAAGAATTCTTTCTTGACCTAACACCACATGACACTCCTTCTATCATGCCTATATGAAAACTGCTTCTGTAACAATCATGAAAATCTTTATTTCATTAATGGGGTGCATAAAACACTACTCCAAAATATGGTATCTTGGTATATTTTAGACTGAACAAAGTTGAGCAAACCACAGAACCAAGCTTTCTCTGACCTTCCCCTTCCCTCTTGCAGACTACAAAATCTATAAGATCATTGTGATGCTATCCCTCCTTTTTCTCCTGAAGATCCTCACATGATACTATCTGTCTGCTGGGTAACCAGAAAGAGAAATATCATACAAAGAAGTTAAAAAGAATTCAAACCAACAGCCTTGGTAAGTTCCTCCCTACCACTTTATTACTATTAGATCATGACCTTTTGCCTTCCATACTTCTGCTTGTCTGCCCGTAAAAACACAAGATTTACCTATTTCTTGAGGCCTTTCATTGCTTATTAATGCTTTTGTGTAATTTAATACCTATGTACAATGAATTTGTATGCTTTTATCTTGTTAATCTGTCATTTGTTCAAGAAGTCTCGCCAGGACATGGTGATGGATGATGAAAGGAAAAGATACTGTTTTTTCTCCCCTATATTATCTTACTGGACAAGGCTATTTGTGTTTTCTTTTCTCTTTTAAAGTGAAAATTTCTAAGGGATAGACTTGTGTATTTTTACATTTTTAATTGCAGCATGTAGCATATCTTCCAAAGTAATATAGGTAATCCATAAATATTATTAAAATGGATGAATTTCAAATTTCTATATCGAAATTCATATTTGACATTTCTGTCTAGATGTTTACAGACATTTTAAATTTGATATGCCCGAACTGAATTCCTAATCATTTTTCTCCCTGCCCTCCCACTCCTAACAAAAAAAAAAATACAATTCTCCTCAAAGGCCTCCTCTCTGCACCCAACATCCTTTTGTAGGATCAGATTAAAAAATAACCTCGAAGATACCTTCAACTCCTTCCTCCCTTTCCCCTCCCATTATTTTCCCTCCTCCATCTTTCCTCCTTCCACCCATGTATTTTATATTTATTCCATGATGATATTTTATATGCTATAACTCCAAAATATATCTATAGACTGACCAGCTTTCCTAATTTTTTTTTTTTATAGCATCTTGGTCCAAGGCAGTGTAAGCTAGTCAGTTTTCACCTGTAAAACTGAGCACTTCATCCCTCAGTCTTCTTACTTCCACCAGTTAATGCCTTCTCACAAAATATACTCAATCAGAGCTATCATGATATTGCCAAACTGAGAGGTAGATCGTGTCATTTCTCTGTTTAAAAACTCCAATTCATCTCCATAAGTGCAACCTCACTCTTGAGGGGCGCTACTGAAATACCACATTCTCCGTGATAAAAGTCTTTCTCCAGCCTACCGTTTTGCAAATGGGATCCTCCCTCTCCTGTGCATTATTCCTCACAGCACTTACCACCATTTCACATGCTTTACTTGTGTATTCATTTATTGTTTCTATCTCTAGACCGGAATATTAACAAAGGCAAATATTTTACTCTTTGTTTACTGATATTCTCCATTTAAAAAATCTACCCAACATATAATAATTATGCTTAAAATAATTCTTGAATGAGTAAAGGCAAAGAAGGACAGATAAATATATATCAGTTGCAAAATAAAACACTGAATGCTTTATGATAAGCTAGTATCTTAATAGGCAGTAGATGAAAACACAGTAGAGGAAAATATAACTTTTCTAATGAAGTTTACATTCTGGTAGGGAAGGGCAAATAATAAACAAATGAACAGAAAAAGTTATCAATAGGGAGCTAGAAATGCTACAGGTTGACATCTGTATTCTTAAATTTTGAAATCTGAAATGTCCCAAAACCTAAAACTGCTCTGAGTGTCAATATGATGTCAAAAGTGAGACGTTCCACACCTAACCTCTAGGGATAAGCCGTCACACACAAACAGTAAAATCATTGTATGAAATTACCTTCAGTTTATGTATGTAAGAGGTGCATGACACACAGATTAATTTCATGTTTAGACTCGAACCATTTCCATGTCTCATTATGTAACTGTAAATACATTTTTAATTAAAATTCAAAATCTGAAACATTTCTGGTCCCTGTATTTTAGATATGAAATATTCAACTTGTATCTATGTTAATAAGTAAAGAAGCACAATGGTAGACTAGAGATCGCTGGAAGGGGGTTGCTGGCTAATTTAGAAAGATTCACTAGAGAAGATCTCTTTACAGGGGCAATAGTTAATGTCATATCAGATGATTGTGCCAAACAAGAAAAAAAAAGCAGAGAAAACTACAAAGGTACTTAAGAAGAAACGAACTAGTTGAGCTAACTGCTAAACACACCCCATATCCCTTGGGATCAGAGAGAAACTGTCCTGGAAGAGGTCATAAACAAAAATGACTGGGAAGGCAGGGCTGTAGTAACAATCTTCCCCTCTTCCTCACCATAACTGTAGTGCTTTGTAAGTAATCTCATTAAAGCAACGGCACCTTATATGTCACTTCTGACTGTTTATTAACTATGTAGTATCTATGTACCTGATCACAGATCACCCATGATCTCATTCATTGGGAACATACCTGAAAAAGGTGTTCTGGAGGTAATTATCTGTTGAACAAACGTTAGGAGCAAAATACGAGCATGAAGAGAATTGTTTATACAGAATGGAAGTTATTTTAGACCTGCAGAAGTTTCTGTGCAAGTGATAAGAGAAAATCAAAATGATTTAAAAATGTTTAATTACATAAAGGGACTTAATTTAATATTTTTGTTTGTTGATTTTTTTAGATAGAACTGAAAATATCCCCAGTTCTTGCTTTAGTGTCTTTCTTTTTTGCTTAATAGTTGGCCATTTGATGTTAAATTTGGTTTAGCAGCTGTTGAGGACTGAGAAATTATCAAATGAAGTAATTTAGTTCAGAAATCATAAATTCATTATATAATGTGCAGATACTTTGCTGGCTATTTTAAAAAATGATATAATCATTTCAATTTAGATTAATGATGATCAAATCCATTTTTATGGGCATTAAATAAATTTCGATTGTCTTGTTCAGAAAAAGTACAATGGAAAAAAGTGTAAAACAATAAAATTTTATTAAGTAGATTAGTATAGAGTGAAAACTTAAATAATAACTTATCTTAATAATTGTGGTATTTGAGTTGGGGTATCTCAGCTACTTCGTGCTATTATCAGAACTTCTGAAAATTTTGAAAAGTTAAACATTATTAGATTTTATTTAAGAATTATTCAAGTATTAGCCTAAATGTTACATTTGTAATTACTAAAACCCATGATAAATTATATTTCAATAGTGAAATTAAAACAGAAAAATTAGTGTAATGTGTACAAATTTCCTTAAATTTAAGAGCATTGGAAAAATTGAACTTTAAATTATGAGAATATAAAATTTTAATTTTTAATTTAATGTTCTTAAATTTAAATATTATACTATTTTTTAAATAAAAATTAAAGTTTTTTGCTGATACTGAGTATTGAACTCAGAACCTTGCACTTGTGAAGTATTTGTGCTGCCCCTGAGCTAAATATCCAATCCCAATATTAAAGCTTTAAAAAATACATACATATATATATTTTTTGTTTGTTTGTTTGTTTGTTTGTTTTTTGAGACAGGGTCTCACTATGTAGTTGAGACTAGCCGGGAACTCACTATGTAGCCCAGGCTGGTCTCAAACTCACAGCAATCCTCCTGCCTCAGCCTCCCTAGTGCTGGGATTACCAGTGTGCTCCACAACGTCCAGCTTAAAAAAATATTTCTTGAACAGATTTTCTCATTAAAATAATTATATTTTAGATGTCAGGAGAGACAATTGGAATAATTGTACTTGATAATAGTTTACATAAAATATTTGAATCACTCAATGTTGAGAAAAATTAATCTCCAAAATAATTCCTATATTTGCCTATATGATTATGGACAAAAATTTGAAATGCATTAAATATAAAATTAAAACTTTGTACAAAAGACTAGTTTGAAAGCTCTAAAAATTATCATGCTAAAATGTAGATTGACAAAACTAAAAATGAATTAAAGGATTAGACAAAGGCCAATGCAGACCAAAAATATGAAATTGAAGAGAATAGCAGATATTTAAAAAGCCAAAATTCTGTTACTAATGATAAAATATATATTATGACTACATTTATTTTTTAATATTCCTAGTAAAATTCTTACAGATTAGTTTTAAACTGTTAAATGTTTTATCATTTGGTCTTTTGAGAAATTGCTTTGTGAATCAAGCTAAATATTTTAGTGAATAGACTAACAGCTAAGTAATCAATGTCTAAACAAAGATTATGAATTTGAAATCTTATGGAAAGGAACAAAGTGTTTTGAGGTATGAGTGACAACAAAGAGATTTAAAATTTTTCAGAGGGCTTGCCGAAATCTTCCAGCCAATTACTAGCCAAACCAGATGGTTAGAATTCAGTTGAACAGATGTCTTAACGTGGTATCTTTAGCATTATTACAACCCTTATTATAATATCAAAAACCAGTATGACAACTACTACCACCACTAGTGTTAATTTTGCTATACATTGCTATAAAGTGTCTCCAAATAATAACAGTGGTTAGCTCAAGCTATAAAAATAGACTATTTTTTATATTCCTCTTTGTGCTTTATGGTATCTCATGATTATTTTCAATTTACATGCATTATTTTTACATTAAGAAAATTAGTAGAATGTATTATTTTAACCTAGAAAAGTGTTTTGAATAATACCCTGTAGCAATATATATTTAGTTCATTGACTTTTAGAATTTTATATTATACGAATTAACTTATTTGCCTGATGGGAATGTGTTTTTTTGTTTTTGTGAAGTCTGTGTTTCCAAACATATTTAAGTGGTAGAGTATTATCACTTCATTATGCCTCTTAACCAAGTAAGATGTACTACAGAGACTACATTAGAGTCACGCTAATACAACATGTAACTCCCAAATCTCAGTGACTTCATATTTCTCCCTCAAACAGCTCACAGGTATGCGTGTGTGTGTGTGTGTGTGTGTTTATGTGTGTATGTGTGTATGTGTGCACATGTGTTGTAAGGCTTGGGATGGTTCTGCTCCATAAAACCATTTGGTGGAGAACAAAGAAGCTATAGGACTGAGGATGGATTTTTCATGCAGGAAGTGAATTTAGGAAGCCATTTCAAACCATTTTAAGGATTATGACTGTCATGCTTATAGAAAAGGATAACATATTTATTGTGTTAAAGTTTTATTTGACACAGGCACCTCCAGAAATGAAGACCCAATGACCCAATGGGTCATAGCATCTATTTTATGTTTAGGTTCAATGACAAAAGTATAGCCACTGATGATCAAAAAGATAATGATTTGATAATGGTAACAACTAAATGGAAAAAGCTAGCAAGAATTCTAAATTCATATATTCTGGCTTTATTTCTATTTATTCCTTTTATCTGGATATAAGGCAAGACTTCTGGCGTGAAGTCCATGTGGCCCTTGAGACCAAAGACAAGTTAGGTCAGGGAATTTGTGTTGTTGTTTTGTTTTTGTTTTTTGAGACAGAGTCTCCTTATGTAGTTGAGACTAACCTGGAACTCACTATGTAGACCAGGCTGGTCTCAAACTCACAGCAATCTTCCTGCCTCAGCCTCGCGAGTGCTGGGATTACAGGCATGTGCCACCATGGCCGGCTAGGGAATTTCTTTATAAGCAGCTCTACACATAAGGGAAGGAGAAGCTTACAGTTATGTTTCCAAGTTTAAAAAAAAAATGTTAGTATTTTTGTGTATTTGTAATCCTTGTGAAAAGTTGGTTCATGCACACATATATAGCACATTTTAATTCATTTTTTCGTCCCCTTTCCATCTACTCCCTCTCATCCTTCTCTCCATCTCTTGATCCCCCTCACATTTGAGAAAGATCTATCCCCCTACTTCCTGTTGTTGATATTTTTTTCTCATTATTTCCAACTTGTGTTTCTCATATAAAAGATCCCTAAAGATTTGGGTTAGAGGACTTATCTAATTTATATCACATTTTTATGAAGAAAAAGGAATCCGAGTCTCTGTGACCAGTCTTGAAAGACAAAAAGGAGCAGGAGAAAGAAGGACAATGGCTCAGAGAGTCCTTGTCTTAGTCACTTTCCCGAAGCTCAAACAAAATGCCCCCAAACCCACCGTTTAAAGGAAAAGACGTTTATTCTGACTCCCGGATTCAATCCATGGTTGGCTAGCACCAAGACAGCCATGGTGTGGTAGGAGGGCACAAAGCAGAAAAACTGTTGAACCCAAAGAAACCAAGGAGCAGGGAGAGAAGAGAAGAGCTGAACCCAAGAAAGCACCCCAGGGAGCACACCCTATGGCTCGTCCCCTGATGGCCACATTCAGACTGAACTCATCAGAGAATTTTATTTTGCGGCGCTGGGAGTGAACACAGGAACTGGCACATGCTAGCCTGCTCTCTACCACTGAGCTGCATTCCCATCCTGGCTACTCATTAATGGATTTTTTAATCTCCTGATAAGCACAGTGCCCCTGTGATCCAGTCAACTTTCAAACACAGGAGACTTTTGTGGGAATATTTTATATCTGAATCATCTGATCACTTGAGGCTCTTCAAATTTATTGACGTTGAAAGCATTCAGCTATAGTGACATAAGTATTAGTATTGTTTTTTGATCCCCAATAGCAGATGTCTTTTGCCATAATTCACTAGCCAGAAAGGTTACAAGGAAAGTAAGAACTGTAAGCTTTTTGGTTGTAGGATAGTGGGCAACTGGTAAATGGTAAATAGTAGTAATGCATAATGCATACCAGATTAAGTCTCCCCCCTTTCCCACTGTAAATTATAAGGAAATTCCAAAGGTAGATGCCATCTTGGAAAATTATTGTATTTCTGTATTTTTAATCAAGGAGCCCTGATTTCTTCTTCAAATTAAATTTAAAAAAATAAAGCTGAAAGGACACTCCTTTGACACCTATCAAACTCCGAGGATTAGGAGAGGACAATGAGAGATAATATATGTGAAGCACTTTGACTAGCTCAGCAGGAAGAAGCCATTTATAGTCAAGGCACTTTTTAAAAATATGCTGATAAAACAACACCTCGAAAGATGGAGCAAAAGGGAAAAGGAACAACTGGCACCCCTCCTCCCACCCCCCACAACTTCCAAGGACCAAAAGAACAAGACTGTCTAATGTTGTCCTCTCACGGTAATTCATTTCCAGTGATTAAATTCCATGGCCTGGGCCTCCATGGCTGATCGTAACCGATAAATAGCATGATAGTGGCCAATTCAGAGATTTTCACAATAGCAAATTTGACTCTTGTTTCTAGAATACCTAGGACACCAATAAGGATATTTTCAGCCCCCATGACTTTAAAAGTCATTGTGATTAGTATTTCCTGTATTTAATCAATGCAGACTCTGCTTTTGATGGGCTAAAGAGAATACGTAATACAGATAGCTAGATCCTGTCCATGTGTTTATGGAGAATGAGATATTCGATGAGAAAAATGAATCCCTCATCTGATAAGGTGAGATTACGCCTATAAGTAGGATGGGAAAATTTGGCAGTTGATAATAATGTGAATTTCTCTTTGCAGACCATTTCTATAATAACAGAAGGTAAAAACAATGCCAACAACATAACTTTTACACGGGAAGGGCTGTGTGGTTTACCCAACTGCTCCTGTGAACTTTTGTAGGGCTCTTTCTCTTAAACTGTGATTTTTTTTCCTTTTTTTAAATTTTTAAACAAAAGAAATTACATGTGCTTTTGTTAAGAAAATTCTGCAATTTCTTTAGGACATTTCTTAAAATCTGTACTACCAATGTAACCTAGTTGATAGGCATTAATATTCTTCATTAAATTTTGTTTGTATATCACAACATTAAAATATAGCAAAAGCCCTTAAACAAATGCAGGCTTTGTCACTTTTCTAGAGATCTGCCCAATTCAGAGGCCAGATTTGTACTTCAGAATAGAGTACCAGTTTAAATTATGGTAATGCAAGGCCTGTCTAAAGTATTTGATCGCACTTCGTGGCTTTTGTCACACCACCAGAAAACTCATCCTTCTGTCACTGTGACTCTCTGACACAACAATAAAATTCTTGCTAACATGCACATTCTTGGGAGAACTCAAGGGTTATCAGCTGTCAGGTTGAATATTAATACACCTTAGAGAGGAACACCTCCACCCATGCTAAAACAAAACAAAACTTTCTAAGCAAGGTTTAGGTTAAAAACAAACAAACAAACAAATAAACAAACAAAAAAACGAAGTACATCCACTGCTCAAGGTCCTGAATTCGATCCCAACTACAAAAAAAAAAAAAAAAAAAAAAAAAAAAAAAAAAAAAAAAAGACTCACAGTTTGATACTCCAAAATATGGTACCTTGGCAACTGAATAACTAGAAAAGCAAAAAGGTTATCCTGGCTTTCTTTGCCTTACTATATAAAGCTTGGCTGTAAAGAAATTCTCTCACCTACCTTACCTGAAAGTCGATCATAAGATCATCATTCCACAAGGGTCCTGCTCTGCACCCACAGGAAAAGCATGCTACACAGGGAAATCAAAAGGATCTGAATAAAATGGCCTTGCTTTGTTCCCCAAAGTTTATCACCATCAGATGGATTTTTTGTCCAAATATATATCTATGTGACTGCCCACTTTTCATCACATCTACCCATAAAAATATTTTTCCTTGGATCTTTTCATCTTCTTCATTTCTTAAGGCTCCCTTGTCATATAAAACTTTGACAAATAAATTTGATATGCTTCTCTGCAATGTATCTTTTTCTACAGCATTATCAGTCATGACCCTTTCTCCATTGCAGAAAGAAAACAAAACAAGATAGATTTCTACTCTTGCATAACCACTTCCTACCTTCAGGACCCCTCTACCCTGCACAACACACAAACATCTAAGGAATGGAGAATGTGTTACTAAAAGCAGATCACTCACTTGAGACCATGCGATGTGTTCTGTCACATTGACTCTGTTTATGTAGTTGGTGCCTCCGTCCTGGGTCAGCAGAAACCAAGGGATTCATGGCCATGAAAAATGAATGAATGGCTCTGTTGCACAGCAAAACCTGAGGCTTTCAAGAAAATAATGAAGAACAAATAGTATGTAGATCAAACCAACTTGGTTAGGATCCTAAATTGCTCCATAAATCTGAATAAAGCTATCTTTGAGGAATTATGCCAATTCCCGATAATTATTGTATGAGTTAAGGTGTAGCATCCTCTCACTTTCTCTCATTTTTTTCTCTTGTTCAGTTGTAATTAGTTTTTCTTTTTTCCTTTCTATAGTGGGAGGGGAAAGACATTACATTATAACCACCTGTTTAGCAATTAGGTTGTTCTTTGTCTATTAGCTAAATATAAGGCTTTCTTTCACTCTTTTCTAGGGCTAGAAACATCTAGGAAAGTGGATCCCAAGACATCAGAGTGGTGGCATTGTCTTATGACAAATACTATAGTTTCTCTCAGAGTCTCTTTCTTTCCTCATCTAGAGAAAGAATGGTTATTGAGAGTTAGCTTATAATGAAGAAAAAGAGAATATATGGCAAGAAAAATAAGTATTAAAAAACCACATCCCAGGCTACTTTCAGGAGAAGTTAAACTATAAACCTTGAAGTCAATATGCCTCCATCATTTTGAAGAAAAAATATTTTGTTTCAGCTCTATTTTTTGTAGAATTATTTTTGTAAAATAAATAATTTTATCATGAGCGTTATCGTCTCACTCTCCTAATCTCATTTTAGTTCTCTTAAATTGAATATATTGAATTTAGGTTTTTAAAATCCTTTTTTCCCCCTTAGTTAAAAAAAAAAAATTAGCACCTTCCCTAGAGTGTGACTAATAAAAGGACTGTGGCCTGCTAATGAACAGCAGATAAGCACATTAGATGTATGATCTAAAATTTTGTTTTAATGTAAATATTAAGCAAGAATTATTTTGGCAAGATTTCTGCTTACTTCTTAATTTTTGCATGTATTTTCCAAATTGTAGCTTAGACTTAAGGAAACTGGCTCCCACTTGACATTCTGCTCCGCAGGCATTTCATTGTTGTGTAAGAATTTTCATAATTAAGCAACAGAGATTTATCAGTATCCCATGTCCCACAGTCTTCCTGAAGGGACAGAAAGAAATAAATAGACTGCGTAGGAGTGAAAGTGTTACCTTTCTCAGGCACAAATGCGAGGAATGAAAAGAAAATCTATCACTGCCTTTGTGTCCGTCCCAGGTAGCAGAAACTGGTGCTTCTTCCTTTGATTTGTCTGTCAGTGAAGTCGCACATATTTTGCCTGCTTTCTATTCGGTAGGAAGTTTCTATAGAACTTCAAATTGGTCTTACACTGTCCGGGTTAGGGAATCACTTAGGACTACTTCATTGTGCAGTTGAGAATAATCAACCCCCTTTTTATTTTTTACGAAGTTGTACCCCTTTCATATAGCTTTAGTTTTAGCACACCTCATGTTGGGTTGGAAAGAGCATTTATACTAGTGGAAATGGGTTTTAGGACATTAACAGTTTAGAATGAAATGTTTTATATACTGACTGCTAACACAAGAAACTTTTTAGAACTTGAAAGATCTTGAGAAACTGTGCTTTCCTGCAGATTTCAACACTAGACTCTGCAGAGGGCTCAGGAAGCACAGCTGGAATGGAAGGAAGCTGGAGCCACAAGCTGCTCATCCCTGACCTTACTGGTGGGGCTCGGCTCCACCTACTCAGTGCTGGGCGAAATCTTTGAAAGAAGTTCTTTTTGAAAAGCAAAATTCCATTCCTGAGCAGAAAAGGTATATATACCACCCATTCCTGTAAAGATCAAAGTAGCAAAGTTCCCATGTTATCTAAACAAGTCAAAGCTGAAGCTAGACATCTGCCCTCCTGATTACCAATTCTGTTTTATTTTTTTCTATCGTTCAGTGCCACTGCATCCCAGCAGTAAAGAGGTACCACTGGGCAGGAGGACACATGGTGCTGAGAACTGTTATGGCAACGGTCAATCATAAGAATCCCAGCACCTCTAGTATCAGAAAGACTGCACAAAAGTGGCAGAATGGGTATATGACAGAAACAATTACATTTTTGTTTCATCTAGGCGTGCAGGTGCCAAGAATGAAGTCATAAAAGAGGAGCAGAACAGCACCTGGGAGAGTTTCTGCTCAGTTGCTGCTGTTTGCTGTTACAGCAGAGGTGTGCAGAATTTTATACCACCAAGCAATGAACAATGCCTGCAGGCTACACCTGAGGTTGCACCAGCACACTCAGTACATCCTCCTTCTGCAGATCCTTGAGAAATAGCTTCTCACCCTGCGTCAAGGAGTCACCTAGCTGCTTCGCTTCAATTTAGTTCAGTTTACCTCAGTGCTTTTGTATTCGTGATATGTACTACATTTCAAAGCATGCTGGTGTTGGTAAACTCCTCAGAAAACATTGACATGCTTTGTCGATTAATATTTTGCAACTGAAAACTAACACTCTTGTTGGCGCGGTCAAATGAAATAATTAAATGGAAATCGGACTATTGTAAGTCTGTGTTACAAATGAGTTTGCTAAAGAATGCCCTAGTATAAAATCTATGAGATTATTCCATGTATGCCTTTAATGAAATAGTTTTAGTGGAGAAGAACAAACAGCATTTTGGTGGTATATAGTAAACTTGAAATTTATTTTCTATGAAGGACAGATTGTAAATATTCTTGGCTTTGAAAATTATATGGTTCAGTTTGCAACATCTGAGTCCTGCTATGAGCTGAAAAGTAGCAGTAGATAATCCAGGGGAAAAATGAGTAAAACTTTATTTATGGAAATATGTTATGAGTCACATTTGGCCTGTAGGTCAGAGAAGCCAATATCCAGTCTAAAGGAAGAGGGGATTTTTACAGGGATTGGATGTGCAGAAGGTGGGTCAAAATGTGTAGAGTCTGAGTACAACTCTGCATGAAAGACAAAAGCAAAAGCAAAATAAACATTGGTAACCAGACATTTGAATGTAATAAGGAATTTGTTTCAAAGGTTAATAATAGATAAGGGAAAACTAGCAAATTTTGGGGTTGAATTTGGGTCCTTGTGCTTGTGAAGCAAGCTCCGGAACCACCGAACTAAATCCCCAGCCCAGCAAACTTGGCTTTTATGGGGTGTCTTTAAGTCAAGCTAAAGAATTTGACCTTTCATCTATAGGCAACAGGAACTATTAGGGGTTTTTAGTCACTGACATAATTTGGAAAGCTTAATAAAGCCCAACGAAGAGGAACCCGCAGAGCCTGGAGAGAAAAGTAGCTGATTGCTATTCCTTTTGTGTCCCTCATATCCTTTTTCAGAGTCCTCACTCAGCAACTGCTCACAGGGCAGGATAAAAGCTGTGATTCAAGGGTGCTGGGATAATGAGATACCTCTTCTGCCTCACCCGGTCTTGTCTCCTGTCAAAGAATACCCTGAATCACACCCCACACTATGACCACAGTGCCCAGGCTTATACAATTGTGATGAGAGGAAGGAGGATCCAGCACTGGGAGAAGAAAACCTCAAGAGGGAAGAAGTAAATATAATAAGAAAAGGTAGGTGATGCAGGAGACACCTTCACTCTCTTCTATGTTAGGCCACCAGCTGTCTTTATGGACACATAAATGCATGGTCAGAAAAACACCAAGGGATTAAATATTTAACCCAGTCCAATAGGCAGAAGCAGATCTCGTCTTTTTGTCTTGGTCACTTTCTTTTCCTGGAATAAAATACCTAACACCCACAACATAGTCTTCTGGGCATAGTGGAGGAAACTACTCATCTCAAAGCAGCCAGGAAGCAGAAAGTGAAGGGAGGAGCTGTATCCATCCAGGTCAGGCTCACAGTGATCCAGGGCTCCTAACCAGACCCCACCTCCTAACCACCAGTCAGCTCTAATGCCTGCAGAACCCAATCGCCTACCCAACACATGAGGCCAGGTCTAAACCAATAAACCCTTGGACTACTAGGGTGGAGCAGAAGGATCCTGAGGGATTGCTGTCAAGGTCTTTGGTTTTTTTCATGTACAAACTTTGGATGAGCCCACTGGAGAACATGAGTGTTTGTCAGCTTTTGGTTTCAGTGACAAAATACTTGTGGAAAATAACTAAAGGAAGAAAGATTTATTTTGGCTTATTATTCCTGCCCATACTTAGCTGGCTGTATTGCTTTTAGGCCAGCAGTGAGGGAATAACTTCATGGTGGAAGAGCTCAGTGGAGCAGAGCAACTTACCTCATGGTAGCTGGGAGGCAGAAAGATGGGGAAGGGCTTGGCGTGGTGGGCTCCCCGCTTCCACTTCTGTTCTTTCTGGCCCTCAACCTAATGGATGGTGCTACCCACGTCCAAGTTGAGTTTCTGCCTTATTTCACTCTTCCCTAGGCCAGTCCTCTCTGGAAACACCTTCAGCCACTCCCAGAAGAGCGCCTTACTAATTTCCTACCTGTCTTTTCATCCAATCAAGTTGGCAATCTGGATTCACCACCACAGTGGCGATCCTGAATGTTAGGCCAGACTTCTTTGTTTTATATATCCTACTTCCTAATACGTGTGGATAAACATGTTTCATTTTCAACACTTCTTTATCCTTTATTTTGGCTAATATATTTACACAATTATTCAAATCCTTTGATATGATTATGGACTTTAGGAAGGACAAGGAGGTTACCTCATATCTTCCAGTATGTTTTCACCATTCTAATAACTCTGTGTCAAAAAATATGTGAGAATATTTTGTGTAATTAATTTTACCACTGGAAAATAAAGGATGGACAATTAAAAAAATAGTTATACAAGTTCTGAGTTTGAAAAGTGAAGTGCAGAACTGCAACAGAGACAGTAACTCAGTGGCTTTGATGACAAAACCAGCTAGAGCTCAAAGAAAGTGGAGTTCAGCTGTCATCAAAACTTAGGCTGGAGACCTGTCCCTGGCTCTCACAGCAGACTGCGCCTTGTTTGCTGTCCCTGATCTGGTGAACACTTCCTTTGCAGCAGGCCCTGTAACATTACCATGCATAACAATCTGTCACTATTATTCATGGCTTTTCTCCAGTCTCCATATTTTTGACATTGCCATTAAAGAGATTCAGTGTGCTTAGTAGCTCTTTTAAAAATAAATAATTGAAAGCTGAATTATATTAAACCGGGCCAATGCTGACCCCTTCACCTCCGTCCATTGCTATCTCCTTAAATGTATTCCTTCTTAAATCATATTGTAATTTGAAGATGCTGAAGTCTAAGATTTTTGACTCAAATGCAGTTCCTTCTGATGCATAATTCATTTTCACTTTGTTACTGGTGCTGCACACGCAATCGCTTTTTTGGCAGCTAAATGCAGGATGAAATCAACAACTCCTGTAAAGGGTGAGGAATCGGAGTGGACATCTTGGCGGAAGAAATATTAAGCATGTCACAATGTTTTGTACTCTGTCTGGCGAGATAGAGACAAAACCCTCCAACAGCCCTCAAGTTAATGGGAGAGAATGGAATTTTATGGTTGAAAATTATCTAGCACTGATGTCATGCTGATGTTGCATTTAATTATTTTACATATGAGGAAAGACAATGACTTTTGAATGCTTTCAAGCTTCACAATTCTTTGATGAGCAGTCTTCTCTGAGTTTCACTGTTTTGAAGAAAGAAAATGCTCCTTGGTTTCCTGTCACTCTTCTGCTCCCTGTGAGGGTAGAATTTCTAGTGAAAGCAAATTACCTTAAAACAAAGAGAAGCTACACAGGAATTCTACAGAGTGAAGAGGTTGTTACCATAAGTGAGAGTTTGGATGTTTGCAAATTTAGGTAAATTTGGACTTGCAATTGAAAATTTATGTTGGCTTTAAATTATGTAGCAAAGTGAGCTTGTGTCATACATATCCAGAGTGTCATTTTATTGAAGCTTTAAAAGACTCCTGTATTGCTTACTCAAAATTATTTTGAAGTGAAAAATTTGCTTCTGGGGCCTAAATACTGCTCTTTCTAAAAATTATAAAAATATATCATGTAAGAGCTAGTAACACTTGTGCTAAATGGATACAAGAAAAGTATCAATGCTTAATATTTGAAAAAATAAATTTCCATGAAATATACTTAACTGGTGAGCACCAAAAAAACACAATGCTGCCTTACATTTCCAGATTCCTACTCCCTAGTTTCTTACCTAGTAGAAAATGTCTCTGTTAATCTGCTCTCATCTAAGCCTTTGGTAAAACCTTTCTTGGCTACTAGTTGATCTGAACCCGAGATGTGAGCAATTCAAACCAATGAATATCTATGAATTGTTTAAAATTTAATAATGCATGGCTAAGAAGAGAACCACATGTCTGTTTGCACGTGTGCCTTTGTGAAGTGTCGGAGGGCAGCTTTGATGAACATTCATCTTATGTCTACTAATTACTATGTTACCTTCTCAGTGTCTTGATTGGGCTTTATTGCTGATGTGCCTTGTGTCTTTCTGAACACCCTGGTAGAAGGCAGCTAGAGACAAATTTTTAGAAATAAGGGAAAAAGAACCTGAAAGGTTAACTGGTTAGAGGGACTATTTGATCAGGGCTGATTAAAAGAAATAAATCTTTGTAACCTGATGCAAGTACAATAAATGACCAAGATAGGACACAGAGAGATACATTGTACTTTCCTTTTCTCATGTATTCAGAGTGACACATTCGAGATGGAAGAGATTTATGAGGTTCAAGGGTAGCTTTGGGATAAAATTTAATCAATTGGTCAACATGTTTCTGTTGAAACCTCTGAGGGGAAAGCCCTGTGCTAGGCACCAAAAGAATACTAGAGAGCTGAAACAGCCCGAAGCATCAGGTGAATTTTTAAAGTGATAACAAATATCTCTAAGTCCTAAAAGAGACCCTGGAATTGCAGACATCTCATGCGAACTCTGTTTAAATTATCTACTCCACTTTGCAAGAATCAAAGTCCCTCTTGGTCACAGAGAATCCCATTATTTTCGCTTGCCCTTTGAGGTTGAGTAGTATTTATTATTTCTCTGTTTGAGAATATTTCATCAAGCCAAGAAAATTGAAACATTCTTAAGTGTGTAAGCATATGTTTTTCCAGCTTGTTTATTTAGTAACCTAGGAAGAAAAATTGTTCTTAGAAGATCATTTCTTTTGGTGTGTGTAAATATGATGCGAGCCTCTGGAGGTTTTCTAGGAATGGACTGATTGTTGGTTGATTATCTTTGCTCCAGCTATTTTAATAGGTATGAAAATAAAAAGTGACTCTTGAACACCATCAGTCCTTTCTGGGCTTGGTTCTCTGTATGTCAGTACATGTTTATGTTATTTAATAGTCAATAAGGCCTTTGCTAAGAAATAGGTTTCTTGAGGAAGTTTAAGTCAACTCTTAACAAAATTTTTATTGCTGTTCTGGATTTTTCTCAACTCTTTTGAAGTTGCTATTTTCTTTCTTTTTAACTGGTTAAATATTCTTTTCACTGAAACACTTTTTGAACAATTCTATCTGCCAATATAACTAAAACGAGGTGACAGATAGCATAGGATATGATGTTAATATCTTTCTTTAAATAAGATAAAATAGATTTTAGTGCTACTATCTTTCTTTAAATAAAAAATGGCAAGGCCAAAATCCACCAGGATTCAACATATGAACTAGGTATGAAGGTGAAAGATATTTTGAGAATTGATCTTCTCATGTGGCTTGTTAAGTAAAGTCTTATTCAAACACTGTCTACTTAAACAGCCAAGTCCAAATTCAAGTCCCCTCAGGATGAGTTTATTCTCCAAGAAAGAACAGTAATAATACTATACTTAATATGAAGGAAATTAACATACCCTTGGAGGGGGTAACTGAATTATTTGTGGAAGTTTGGTACTATATATTGATTCTGTTCAAACTTATAAAAGTCATGCTTGCAAATGGAAATGTTAGAAAGTGATCATATTTCCTCCAGAAAGCCAATCTAGTAAAAATAACTAGTTTGAAGATCAACTTTGATTCTCTTAATTTTTAGCAGCAAGTACTTATCGTCTCAATGTTCTTGACCACTTTACAAAATTATAATGCATTTTATTCTCCCCTTGATACAGTAGCAAGTAGGAATTTCGTATGATTCACAAACTACTAATTTTTTCTCATACAGTTTGAAAAATTGGCAGATACAAATAAATAGAAAGCAAAGCAGAATAAAAAAAGGGTAGGCAGAAGAGACCATAGTTAACCTGCAAATTCTAACATATTTGCATTCTGATCTTTCATAGAAAAAGTTGTCAGCCTTTTTTCTAATAAGTTGTACAAATGCGTTATAAGTATACATTTTTGAAGGGAAAACAATGATAAAGATTGAGGAGGGTTGTGAATTGCACTTAAAGAACATGGGCATTCAATCAAATAATAATGAAATTAGAATAAGAATAGAGGTTATTGATGTCCCAAGAAAATCAACTCCTTGAAGTACTATGTTTGGTTATGTGATAATAGTCAAAGTTCATACCTTATATTGTATGTTCAAGCCTATATTGTAAGTCCAAGATATTGGAGTTAAAATATAAGCCAAACTCATTGACAAAATGGAATGAGAAACCAGAGGAACTCATAAATAAGAACTGTCAAACCAGATGAGCAAAAGAATTGGTATCTTGGAACTTAAGCCCAAAGTTAAACATAGACCCATTGTTGTATTTCAAAGAGATTAAAAAAGGAAAGATACATCTCCTAATACCATTTAAAATTTAAAAATATAGTGTAACTCCCAAGTGAGTTTGCCATTTCATTAGTTTCCAATTTATGGCCTTCTTGCATCTACAATATAGCACTTCAAAATTTAAATGATCATCTTGCTCCAAAAATAAGCTCTCTTTTTAGACTGTTAGAGCCATTGTTGGTTCTGTCCACTACATGCTGTGCAAACTGGTATGTGGCCAATTCCCTTTAGAGTCACCTTGACCTTGGTCACCTTGGCCCATGCTGCAGAGAAATGTATCTGTTCTCAACCCTGCCTCAAACAATTTGTAGACAAAAGTGACATATGCCTGTCTGTAAATCTGGAAATCAAAGAAAGTTGATTTAAGGAAATATGCCGAAAATAAAGTCCATGCATTATTTACATAGGGTTGGCAAAATCAAAGAACCCCGAGGATAGAGAAAATATATGAAATATAATCTAACTTAGACAGCTTGGGGCAAATATCCTAAAATAGCCTGAATTAATCTTCTTAAAAATGGTTAATATACAAAACTTTATATTTATATTAAAACAGTAAAATATTTAACACATTCTGAAGCTGTCACACCTACCTTGAAGAGTCACGAATGCTGATGCAATCAATCAGAGACAATAAAAGTCTAACATATAGTTTTTCTTTTGGCCTTAAAAATAGTGTGATTCTAACCTGGCTGTAAAAGCAACTTAAGGTAAGCAGAAACACCCTCACCACTTGAGATGATCTCTTTGACATCACCTGTGCCCTAAAGTTCTATTTTTGAAGATCCTTCCCTTTGTATTATGCTTTGTTTCTTCCACTGCCTATCATTTTAAAATTCAAATATCTCAGGCTTCGGTATCATGTACAATGTGTAAGCTTTAGTAAAAATGATTTATGAGGTTACTTTCTCTCACCCAGGTAATCAGATTAGCATGGGAATATTATCTATCTGTAAGTGAAAAAAAAAAGTTGACAGCTGGAAAAGAAGTAAAAGAGGACACAGAACTTGAAGTGATACAGAAAAATACAAACCAACTTCAATGCTGCCCCAATTTTAGAAAAGCCTGTTCTAAACATCCCATATTTGGATTGTCCCTCCCTCACCTTCTCAGGGTTAAGTCTGACCAATTTTCTTCTCTTTTATAAAATAGTGTTCAGCAAATTCCATACATGTGTTGAGTTTGAAAGGAGAAGAATGCTATAAGCTCTCAAAGGGGTGGTAGAAATTATAGGTAGCAAAAATGTAATTATCCAACTTGGAATATTTCCAGGCCGGATCCACCTGATCAGAGACATTAGAGCAAATGCATTACACTTTTAAAAAGTCTCCTGCCGGGCTCACTGAATGAGAGTAATATCATATTGCCTATGGTTCTGGTAAATAAAAAGCATCATTAACAATAACACAATGTGAAGAGTCTGCTGAAATGATATAGTGTATTTAGCCTTGATGGTGCATCAAAATCATGAGCTGGCTTCAGCAATGGGCGGATGCACTGGAGGGGCAAACAGTGATGATTAAAATAAGCAGTCAGAGCAGGAGCAAAATATTTCTAGCTTCTTCTTACAGGACTTTTCTCTTTAGAAGCAATTACACTTGGAAAACTTATTTCACTTCCGACTGGTAGAGACAATTGCATACTGAATGTGTGAATAAAAGTTTATTTTAGTCTGGTACAATCTCTCAGGCAACAGCAAATGCATTGGCAGTGGTCAGTCACTGATTGGATATAGACCTGGAATAGCTGGTAACTAAGGAAGGCTCAAGAATGGGTGGAACACAACAAATGTATCACTCTTCATTGCTAACAGAGTCATTTCAATAGACATTTTGGAGTATCTTAATATGTAAGTAATACTTATAAGTTATGAAAGCAGTGTAACATGTTCTAAAAATTATTACAGTCTATTAGGGAGAAGATGCTGAGAAACTATAATATAGAAAATAGTTTAATTAAAAATGGGCATAGTGGTGCAAGCCTGTAATCCCAGTACTTGGAAGACTACAGTAGGAGGACTGTGAATTTGAGGCCAGCTAGCTTACATAGTGAGTTGAAAGCCAGCCACAGATATGTAATGAGACTCTCTGAAATGACCAAAAAGAAAAAAATGGTTCCAGCATCTACATTAAATTAAAATAAACAAATAGCAAGATGATACCACAATCCAGTGGGGATGCCATAATGAAAAGTGATGGTCTCAATAAAGACTTCAAGAAACACAGACATTATTAATACAGACATTTAATTTACATAACTAAGGGGCTAATATCAACCAATAGGAAATTGTGGGTATGGCCAGACCAGTTGTTGATGGTACTGTTTTTAGTGGACGCCCTATAACTGGGTTGATACCATTGATTTGTACATACAAAAAAGGAAGCAGGAACAATGTGTGTACTATGTCTAACCTATGCAGGATGTTATATATAGAGGAAGAATTAATAGTGCATATAAAAACTGCATCACTTAGTCGTGTTTTTGTAACTAAAATATCTAACATGTGCTTTGGGAGACACACAGGATCAGCCCATGTTATGTGCTATTTTTCTTCTCTTCCATTTTTTTATATCAAGATCATATTTTAAAATGAAATTTTCTCTAGAAGAGTTAAACAAAAGTAAATACACCTTAATGGGAATGGGTAGGGTCAAAGCACTTTTCTCTGTGTCTAGCATTACTTCAATAACAGAAAATAAGGTAAAATATAAGCATTCTCTTCTTAAACTGGGCCTATAACCTACTCCCATGACAATTGATCTACTTTTCCTGCTAGTTACATGTTCTCTTAAGATGAATAAAACTTGATCAATTCTGAGTATATTGAATGAGTCTATAATTTACAAATAACTCAGCAACATCATAATATTGTTGGATGTGTTTTTGAACCTTGTCCTTCAAATAAATTGTCTCTGTCTATTCAAAATTCTAAGTCAACTTTTCATTAAAAAATCCATTTCAACCTTTTGCTTTCCCAGACATTTATAAGATCTACCAAAAATAGTATCAAGCCTGGTAATACTTTACTTCCCACGTTACTGTTCTACTAAAACTCTATTTACCTCAGCAAAAAATCAAATTATTCTGTATGTCGATGAAGATGAAGATATGGACAAACACAGCACAAATAACAACATTTTTTTGAATTTTTTACATATAAATAATTACATTTCATAACTTTTGGTCGGGATGTAGAATGTCTTCCCTACTCTCATGTACCCAGAGGCAGAGCTTCTGAAGTGCTATTGTGCCATGGGGCGTTATACTCACTTGTAGATTCGTCCACTGGTGAGTTAACTGGCTGAGTGTGTCTTTGGGAGGTGGGGTCTGGTTAGAGACATTCCCTGGGAGCATGTCTTAGACCAGTGTGTTTCTTTTTCTCTTAATTAATTTTACTGGTACATTTAAGGTATACAATATAATGACACTCATCATTGAAAATTTGCACCTTTACGTAATCCATCTTGGTTCTTATTTTTTCTCCATTCCCATTCCCTCCTTTTAATCTCTCCCTGCTTCCCTCCCTATCTACAAGGACTTTGTTTCCATTTTTTAATTTTCTCATATTAATTCCATTCACTTCTCTCTTTTCCCCTCCCCCTCCCACTTTCCCTTCCCCTTTGCACCTTTTCTTCCTATTTCACATTATCTATTATACCTTTTAGCCCTTATTTACACTTTCAGTGTCTCACACTAAAGGAAACTATTCAGTATTTACACATGTGTGTCCTATTTATTTCACTTAAGGGTATCACCTCAATGTGCATCCATTTAGCTATAAATATCTCTAGCTTCTCATTCTTTATGGCTAGCTAGTACTCCATTTTATTTAAAAAGAAATACATTTTCTTTATCCAGGTTCCTGTTGATGGGCAGTGGGGCTGCTTCCAAGTTTTAGCTATTACAAATTGTGCTGTTATGAACATGGGTGAACATATATCACTGTGGTATGAGTCTTTTAATTCTTTTGGGAAGATTCCCAGCAGGGGTATTTCTGCCTGGACTCTTCCTTTTTCTTTCAGCTTCCTGGTCACCATGCTAATTTTCTCTGAGGCAGGCCCTTCCACCATGCTGTTTCTGTGATTGAGCCAGGTAATCTCAGATTGTAACTTCTGAAACTGTGAGTAGAATATCTGAGTATATTTGGCACTATTAAATGTATTCCATAGATTGTTGACATATATTCATTCCACTATGATATATAAGGTGAAAGGATATGTGACCCTTTAGTAAGTTGCAGAATAGCTATTATAGAGGAATAGTAAATATTCAAAATGCATAGAAACTTTGGTCAAATTATGTCAATAACTTAAAAATGACATTTACAGCCAGAGATTTAGCTCAGTGACTCCATGCCTGCTTTGCAAGTGCAAGATCTTGTATTTGATCCCCAGTATAAAAAAAAGACTTTTAAATAATGTCTTACAGTGATTGAGAATTGTATTTATATATATGCTGTTTTCTGGATAGTATTCTTTTCTTTGTTTTTTTTTTTAACGCAATTTGCTGAATGTCTATAATTTTGGTCAGATGACTGCAGAACCTGGAAAAGCCATTGTTATATATAATTTGAATTTATGGAAACTTTAACAGTGCTGCCAACTTTGGAAAAAGTTATCCCAATTTACTGTGTTGAGTTGGCATTGTACAGAAATAGACAGCCATATTGGTCTAGAAATGTTAATTTTTTTATTTTTATTTTTTATTTTTTTCCATTTGTACAGGGGTAACACACTGTATTAAATATGTAAGGTCATATCTACGTGGGTTTGATTATAGAAACTAATAAAGTATTCTCTAAATAATGAAAAAAAGAATAAGCTAAGACTACAAGAGCAAGAAGCAAATTAAATATGTTAAGGGACTATTTTCTTCTTCAGAATTAAGGATTATTTTAATTTTACATCATTGCCTTTTCTCTTTTAATTTCCTTTTTAGTTTTATTTTAGGATTCCCTAATTTTAATGTTCATACAGAGATTTATTTAACTGAAATACCGAATAGTTTCTCTGGTGTGAAAAACTATAATAGTACAAAGGATCCTAATGAGATAATTAATAATGTGAAATAGGAAGCAAAGGGATAGAGGTGTAGGGAAATTGGGAAGGGTGGGAGAAAGGTAATAAGGGAGAGGAAAAAATATGAGAACTTGAAAAAAATGGAAATAAAGTGTTTGTAAATGGTGAGGTGAGGAGGGGGTGAAGGGAGTGCAGGGACAAGGCAAAAAAAATGAGAATCAAGACCTGTTATGTAAAGGTATAGGATCCCAGTAATGAATGCAACTGTATTGTATACCTAGATAAACTCAATAAAAAGAAAAAAAAGATTAAAGTTGATCAGTGATATGAGCAAAAAGCAATGAAAAACAAACCTTGTCTCCTTCAAGTTATGGGGTGCTGGATATTGAGTCTCATTAAAGAGAAAACAACTAAGATATCCCTTAACATTTCTGTAAGCATAACTTTGCAAGTAGAGTAAATTTGATGCCATTGTGTGCATGTATGAGTGTCTGTGTGTGTTTCTCTCTGTTTTTAATCCATTCTACAAAGAGAAATTTACTTGAAATGACTATACATAGAACATCAAATTTAGCAGTTTTACAACTGTCCCATTAAAAAATATAACGTGCCAGAGAATTCATTTAAAATGTGAGATCTTGACTTCATCATGAAATTGACAGGAAAACTAGTGATACTCAATGATACTCAATGAAGCAAACGTTACTTTAAATCCACAACTAGGGAAAAACCCAACCAAAAAAGAGAACTACAGGCCACTCTCCCTAATCAACATAGGTGCAAAAATCCTCAACAAGATAATGGCAAACAGAATACAGAGGGTCATCAAGAAGATCATATACCCTGACCAAATCAGATTTATTCCAGGGATGCAAGGATGGTTCAACATGCATAAGTCAATAAAAGTAATACACTATATTAGCAAAGTCAAGGACAATAAACATATGATCCTCGATAGATGAAGAAAAAGCATTTGACAATATTAAACACCCATTCATGATAAAAACCAAAAAATTGTAATAGATGGTCTATATCTCAACTTAGTAAAGGCTAACTATGAAAAACCAATAGCCAACATCATATTAAATGGCCAAAAACTGAAAACCTTCACGTTAAAATCAGGAACAAGACAAGGATGCCCACTATCACCACTCCTCTTTAATATAGTTCTTGAAACATTAGCCATAGCAATTAGACAAGAGAAAGAAATTAAAGCAATAAAGATAGGAAAGGAAGAATTTAAACTCATTATTTGCTGACAATATGATACTCTTCATTGAAAACCAAAAAAACTCCACCAAAAGACTTCTAGACTTAATTGACACTTTAGCAGAGTAGCAGGATACAAGGTCAATACCCAAAAATCAATAGCCTTCTTGTACACAAGTAACAGACTCACTGAGAGAGAAATTAGGGAAATTATTCCTTTCACAATAGCAACCAAAAAATGAAGTATCTAGGAATCAGTCTAACAAGGGAAGCAAAACACCTCTACATCAAAAACTACAGCACTCCAAAAACAAAAAGAAATCGAAGAGGATATAAGAAAATAGAAAGATATCCCCTGCTCCTGGGTAGGAAGAATCAACATAGTGAAAATGGCCATACTACCAAAACTGCTACACAGATTCAATGCAATGCCAATTAAAACACCAACACTATATTTCTCAGAACTAGAAAAAAGAATCTAAAAATTCATTTGGAACCATAAGAGACCTAGAATAGCAAGAGCCATCCTAGGCAACAGAGACATGGCAGCGGGTATAATAATTCACAATTTGAAACTATACTACAAGGCCACTCTGATAAAAACAGCATGGTACTGGCACAGAAACAGACCTGAGGATCAGTGGAACAGATTGGAAAATGAAAAATAAACTCCAGATGCACTCAGCTACCTCATCTTTGACAAAGGAGTCAACCATCCTCACTGGAAGCAAGATAGCCTCTTTAATAAATGGTATTGGAAAAAATGGATTTCAACTTGCCAAAGATTAAAACTTGACCCTTATCTTTTACCATGTACTAAAGTAAAATCCAAGTGGATTAAAGATCTAAATATTAAAACAGAAAAACTAAACTTGCTGGAATATAAGTTAGGCAGAATTCTTCAAGACACTGGCCTAGCAAAAGATTTTATGAACAAATCCTCAGTAGTTGGGGAACTAGCAGAAAGAATCTTCACCTGGGATCTCATCTTATTAAAAAGCTTCTGCAATGCAAAAGAAACCATCAATAGAACTAAGAGACAACCTACAATGTGGGAAAAAAAAATTTACCAGTTGCTCTGCAGGCAAAGATTATTATCTAGATATATTTATATATATATATATATATATATGAAGAACTCAAAACAATCAGCGCTGCCAAATGTAAAGACCCGATTCAGAAATGGGCATCTGAAATGAACAGACATTTCTCACACAAAGAAGTAAAAGCAGCAAGTAAATACATGAAAAAATGTTCCACATCAATGGTCATTAGAGAGATGCAGATGAAAACAATGCTGAGATTCCACCTCGCAGCACAAAGAATGGGTGCTATGAAGAACTCAAACAATAACAAATGTTGGCAGGGTTGTGGGGAGAAAGGAACCCTTGTCCATTATTGGTGCAAGTGCAGACTGGTGCAACCACTATGGAAATCAATATGGAGATACCTCAAAGAGCTGAGACTAGAGGTTCCATTTGACCCAGCCATCAGTGGCATAGTCTGTAATAGCTAAAACTTGGAAACAGCCCATTTGCGCATCAGTTGGAAACGATAAAGAAGATGTGTTTTTACTATAAAATGGAATACTATTCAGTCATAAATAATGAAAAATTAGATTCATTCACAGGAAAATTGATGCATATTGAGGATATACTCCTAAGTGAAATAAATGTCTCACATGGGTAAATACTGAATAGTTTCTCTGGTGTGAATAAACTATAATAGTACACAAGATCCTAATGAGATAATTGACAATGTGAAATAGGAAGAAAGGGGCTGAAGGTGTAGCGAAAGTGGGATGGGTCATGGAAAGGGAATAAGGGAAAATAAAAAAAAATATGAGAAAACGAAAAAATGGAAATAAAGTGTTTGTAAACAGGGAGGGGAGGAGGGTGTGAAGGGAGGGCAGGGACAAGGGGAAAAAATAAGAAACAAGACCTGTCATGTAAAGGTACAAGATCCCAATAATGAATGTGACTGTACTGTATACCGAAAATATACCAATAAACCCAATTAAAAAAATATATATATATAGTGCAAAAATTACATAGTGTCTGCCTACATTTTTTAAACAACAACTTTAAATTATCTACTTAGGAGATTATATAGGCCACTGTGAAGACCAATATAACAGCAGGGATTTTTGAAAGGGAAAAGAATTTAGTTCTTATTTTCCTTTACTTAATTACATTTTCCAAAAATTTCTAGCAGGTATATGAATTTGCTTTTGTAAACACAATAAAAAATTAACAAAGGTCCTTGGATAAGTGCTTAATTAAACATCAATCTTATCTTGGAGGACATTGGAAGGCTTAAGAATCTATATGACACAACCATGCACACATAGCAGGAAATACATTTAGTTGCACAATTTCTAATCACCTGTTTAAATATGTTAAATATTGCTAGTACATACTAAAAAATGTTTAGTCAAAGGGCTAATGATCTAAGATCAAGGAAAATCACAGGAGCATATAACATGAAATGGAAGAGAACATAGGGGATCAAATAAAGTGAAATGTACTTGAACTGTCAATAGAATAAAAACGTCACAAATATGCATCCGGTATATTAAGATACTCACTTGTGAGGGCTATGGTGAGCAAAGGGAGAAGGTTTAGAAAAACTATATATATGCCATTCTGTTAGCAAAACCAGCTATATAATTTTGAAAATCCAATTTGAATCCTTCTATCTCTAAGCTCAAGGCAGTACATTCCCTATAGTGAATTTCTTGTTATTTGTTTACTCTGCTTTTAAATAACAATGCTAACAATAATCCTCCCCTGGGATCCCACTGCCTCCAGCCCCCATCAAGGACAAATCCAGGGATTATGACGGAGAACATTTAAACACATGTGGAGCCATGGTGTTCACAACCCTCAAGGGTTGGAAATTATAATGTGAATTTTAACTCTTTTAAGTCTGAATAATTTGGGCAGAGCTTGCCAGTCTTTAACTTCACATTCCATGAACTTCAACGCAATATCCCAAAACTAAACTTATAAAAATAATCATGAAAAAATGAATTAAACTTCAAAATATCCAAATACTACATTTTAATGATTCTGATCTACATTGTATAAACAAATTAATGCCTTTTTACTCCACAATACTATTTTAGAACTCATTTTTCATAAAACTTTATAATGAGTTTTTATATAAAACTGAAACAATGAATTTTGTTAATTTTTCAATGTGTTCTTTGATTGTGAGCATATTCATATACAGTGGACCCTTAACATATGAACTCAATTCATTTCCAAGGGCTGGTTGTAATTCAAGTTGGTCATTGGCCTTCAAAGTCTCTCTCCTGTACAATTTTAGACCACACTTTCTTCCAGCCAGATCTCAGTGGCCTCCGAAAGACATTGCTGCAGGATTTCTCAATTAACCCCACGCAGGAAAGGATGTTCTAACGCTCTTTCCAGACTCTTTAAGGGTTCAATCTGTATCAGAGACCATCTGGAAGTACAACTGGCTGACATTCAGGTCATACCTCAAGACTTTGGTTGTAAGTTACAACTAAAATTCCAGTTGAAACTCAATTTGTTTGTGTGTCTTGCTGATTGTAACTAGAGGATCCACTGTAGCATAAAGTGTACAATTTAAACCATTTTCAAGTGTACAGTTTAGTGATAATAAGTTCATTTGTAGTGTGTACCCATCACTTCCATCACGCTCCACTGCTCTACATCTAACAAAGTGAAAATTTTGTAACCATTAATCAATAGCTCCCTAATCCATGCCCATCACATTCATTAGCAACCACTATTACATTCTTTCGCTATGATTCTGACTACACTAAGTGGTTCTAAAGAGCTTGTATAAATAGAATCATGGAGTATTTATGACCATCTTATTGCACTTAGATTAATGTTATCAAAGTTCCAAATTTATTTCCTTTTAAGATTCAATAATGTTTAAAGGTATGAATATAAGAGATTTTGTTTATCCAAGTTTATTCCACTATGGGCAGTGGCATTGTTTGGTTATTTCAGCTAGTGTGAATAATATGCCTATGAAGATTTGTGTATATATGCCTCTGTTTGTGACCCTGCTTTCATTTTTTGTGGAGGGGATATACTTAGAAAGAAATTGGTGGATCACTTGCTAATTCTATTTTTTTCAATTTTTTGAGATTCTGCCATATTGCCTATTTCTGTTGGGTAGAGTGTCCCTCATACATCTATTAAATCTAGAAGGTTCATTATGTTAGGGCTTCTAATCCCTTACTGAAATATATTTTTGTCCAAATGTTATATTCATTACTGATTGGAATATTGAATTCACCAACTATTTTTGAAGAACTGTGTATTCCTTTAAGTCTGTCAGCTTTGATTTCATATATTTTGAAGATGTCTCATGGATGTGTGAATGTTTATAATTGTTACATCTTCTTGATGCATTATATCTTTTATTAATGTGTAATCTTTCTGTCTCTTGCATTTTTTGACTTAAATGCAATTTTGTCTGATATCACTATACCTATGCTTGCTCTCTGAGATATACTATTTGCATAGAATATCTTTTTGATCCTTTCAGTTTCTGTTTGTCTCTTTGAATCTAAATGAGTGCCTTGTAGAAAGTTTATGGTTATATCATTCATTGTGTGTGCATTTTTTGAATCCATTCCATCTATCTCTGATGTTGGACTGGAAAGTTTAATCCCACTTCATTAATGTAATTATTGATAAGGAGAGATTTATTTTACAATTTTATCACTTGTTTACTATATACCATCTAGTTTTTTGCTCAATTCCTGAATTACTGTATTATCCTCCTTTGTGTTTAATCAAATCCTTTTATGATTCCCTTTTGTGCATATACTAATTTGCTCTGTGATTATCACGAGAATTACATTTGACATACTAAAATTACAATATTATAGTTTGAATTTATACCAGGTAACTTTAATAACATAAAATGATTTCCTAACAAATTTATACTGAAATCTTTCAGTTACTGATATCATAAAAGGCACTGTACATATTAGAGACACAGCAAAATAAACTAATATGTATTAATCTCAAATTACATAGTAAGTGAAATGTAGAATTTTAAATAAATGGAATAAAGCAACTTACAGTAATATTTGTGTGTAAATGTATTATTCCCTTAAAGCATGTAGAAAACAGAAAGTAGAGTTATAAACAATCAAAACAATTTTGCTAGCCACTGTATACACTTGTATATTTACCTTTATGAGATCTGTATTATTACCACAGCTTTAAGTTAACTATTTAATGCCATTTCTTTCACTCTAGGATATCCTTGAACCTTTCTTAGAAAGCAAGTCTAATGGTAATGAACTTGGTCTCCTTCACTCTTTTTATTTTATTTTATTTTTCCCAGTGTGGGAGATCAAATTTGGGGCCTTGTTCTTGCCAGGCAGGTGTCATCCTTCACTATTAAAAAATAGTTTTACTGGATGTTGGATTCCTGGTTGAAATTTTACTTTTGCTTTTGTTTTTTGGTTTTTTTTTCCCCCTTTATCACTTTGAATATATATTTCATTGCCTTATGGACTCGAAAATTTCTGATGAGAAATGTGTTAATCTTTTATGTTACGAGCCACTTCTCTTTCACTGTTTCAAGATTTTTTTCTTTATTCTTGGCATTTGAAAGATTGGTTCTAATGCATTTTCATGTGAGACTTTGGCTTCTTTGGAGCTTTTTGGATTCACATCTTTCACTAACTATATGAAAATGTTAGCCATTTTTTTCTATAAATATTCTGTATACCCATTTCTTTTTAATCTTTTTTTCTGAAATTATGATGTTTATGTTGGTCTCCTTGGTAGTGAACTACAGATTCCCTAGACTGATTGATATTTCTCAGTCTTTTTCTTTCTGTTCCTCAGGCTAAATATTTTCTGTTGTCTTGTCTTCAGATTTGCCAATTTTTATCTTTAATCTACTTAAATCTACCTTTGAATTCATATAGTACATTTTGCATTTCAGTTATGTTACTCTTCAATTTCCAAATTACATTTCTTGTTTTTTTTCAGGTTTAAGTTTTTGTTTAATTTAGTGGTGCTGGACCCAAACCGAGAACCTCATGCATGCCAAGCAAATGCCCTGTGTCTGACCTACAAACTACAATCATCTTTTAAAGTTTTCTATCGTTACAGGCACTTCCAATCTGTTCATATTTTGAAGCCTTTTCTCACAACTTCACTTAATTCTTCTAGCATCTTTAAGGCAGATATTTTAAAGACTTTGTCTAGTAGATCTGCTATACAGTTTTCTATAGATAGTTTTCAGAATGGGCTGCAAAAATGGGAAATGTTTCTACAATAGTGGTCAGTCATTTCCTCGCCTGTCACATTGTGATAACAGAAACAATTAACAATCAGAAAATCTTGTCATATTTAAAAGGCAAGGTTCTTTTTTTTTAACCATAACCACAGAAAGTGCTGCTGAGAGGTAGACAATGGTTATCTTTTACTGTGCTAAGATCTGAGATTGACTGACATTAACAGCATTTTATAGACAAAGACTTCCCCCTTTTCAATGTACTCCATACATCTAAAAAAGTTAATTCAGTTAGTTTATATCAGTTCAGTTACTGTCTAGATGGAGAATAAATTTTTCAGCTAATTTCACCATCCTCTCAGAGCACTCAATATTTTCTTTCAAGCACAAACAAATTTGCACCATATAGGAAGATATGAATGAGATATAATAATTTTATTTATTTTAAGTAGATTTATTTGTTAGAAAAATAATGCATTTTTGTATCTAGGCAATATTAAAAGAGAGAAAAATATCTTCAGATATATTTTTTCCTGAATAGAGACAAATACTATAATGAATTTGAGTTACTTACCTATTATTTCTTTGGTTTTAACATAAAGAGATTAAACTAAAATGTGGTTAAATATGTGTCATCATGCGAATAAATGAATAATAAGAACAAAATTTTAAAAGTATTTGAAATGCAAAAAAATAAGACTTCTCTTTTAATCTGTTGGGTAATATGTGTGCATCTGTTTCCTTCTAAAATTGTATCACAATAAATTAAAGATATAGGCCCAGAGGGCAAGAGCAACATAAGACATGATTTCAGAAAAATTATGTCAATACAATGTTGAAAAAAAATGTGCAAGTAGTAGTTGACTAACAGGGAAAATTGAATGGGGAAAATCAAAATCCTCACATTTCTTAGGAAAAATTTAAAAGCATATATATTTATATCTCACAAATCAGAGGAAACCATGTACTGAAGGTAACCAGTAATTCTAAGTATGTGAATGGTAGGCAGCTGGAAAGATACCTGCTTCCACTATTGGCAGCAGCCAATAGGTAGCAAGAAGAGATAAGTCAGTTTCTAAAGAGGCTAATTGAAGAAATGTTCTACAATTTGAACACCAGCAAAGTGGAGGATTGGTGTCATGCCATCTAAAGAACAATCTTAATTTCAAACTTGCCATATTTGGAAATAAACTGAATATAATTTAAAGACTAAAGGAAATTATAAGCAGCTTAATTGACCAAAAATACATAATGTGCCCAGAAGGAAAGAAGTTTGCTTATTTTTAGGAATAACAGAGACAAAATCATCATTAAGACACAAGAAACAAGGTGATATTTTTGTGCAAGTATAGTAAAATAGGTAAAATGAAGCTGGCTTAGATCACCTGATACTGAACATGAGCACTATCGTGATAGTGTCCACAGACCAAGGCAGGAGAAACTGAAGCCATTCTTCCTTAGTAAATATTCATTGCTAGTGGTTACTGAATTCAGGAGAAAACATCTGCAGTCACATATTAAGAAAAGATTATCTCCGTCACACAGACTCATTGATTTAGATTTAGAAAATTAGAAGGCATTTAGAAATCAGTGTCAAAATCTTAATTATAAACTCTTTTCTACAGTATCTCTGACAGCTTACCTTTTAGAATATATTTAATCACTTTTATTATCTACCGCATTAAACATCCTAATTTTTCTTCCTTTGGTGTCAGTAATGTAGGTTTTTCCTATTAAGAGCTATTTTTGTATCATTGCAATTTGAATCAGTTAACCTAAGTTTTTCCCCTGAGAATTTATGGAAACCCATCACTTTTGTTTGTTTGTTTGGTACCGGAGATTGAACTTGGGACCTTGTGCTTGCGAGGCAGACAGCAGGACCGCTGAGCTAAATCGCCGGCCCTGAAAAACTATCACTCTTGTAATCAATGTTACCACATTTTATTTTCTAACCTAAATGTTTAAATCATGTGATCAGCTTATACATAGCAGAATTCCAAAGTCTTTTCTACCCTGCCTTAGTTTGCTTGAATTAATTTTAATTGGTTTATTTTTTCCCCCTTAAAAACTCAAAGGCCCCAAATAGAATAAAAGCTGCCAACTGATCTAAGAATGCAGTAATTCCTCCTTTCTTTTTACAATAAACTTTGCCTCTATGAATACAATTGAGAACTTGAGCTGTTTTGAAAGGAAAATCACATTGTGATCTCTTCGGGTTTTAGAGTCACCCAAAAACATCAACATTTCAAGAGATAAACTTTTATTTAGATGTTAAAGTAAATAGATTTTCAAATTTACACCTGCTCTTACCTACCATTTCTCTCAGGTGTGACACATCATTCTAGTTCAAGATTTTCTTTCCAAAATTTCTGATGTGATGATTTAGTTAATCAGATTCAACTTTATAAGAAGAAAAATGCAGTAACAACCTTCTATCGCTTTGCCCACTTTTTAATGCAGTAAGCCAAACACAACCGCCTCCTTGAAGACAGGAAGGCTCTATGTTAACTTTGATCATGCTCAGGATGTTTGCTCAGGATGTTTCCCTAAACACAATTGGCACATGTAAGTAAAGCAGCAAGGCAGCCTTAGAACCTCTCTTTGGATCCACACTCATGGTTTAAGAAACATAATTCAATTTACTTTGACTCTATTCAAATCTTCAACCCATTTTCTTCCATCTTCTTCCATGGTATTTTAATAGAAAAATACTCCTGAAATCTAGCATTATTCTTATTGAAACTTCTAATTTCTAATCTGGTATCAGAATTAAAAATAGAACAGAAGCTTAGGGAGCAGGGGATGTAGCTCAAGTGGTGTTGTGCCTGCCTCACAAGTGCAAGGTCCTGAGTTCAATCCCTGGTACTGTAAAACAAACAAAAATAGAACCAAAAAAAGTAGCTTTGCATGCTTATGGCGGGGGT
>NW_022900942.1:43773414-43902957 GCF_012274545.1 Fukomys damarensis
TTTTTTTTTCCTTTTCAAAAATGGCCACAAGTCTATTCTACTTGTTTTCTAGAACTTCTCTGTTCCAGTTTTTTCTAAATATTTTTATTGTTACCATTCTCTGAAATCATATTTTCCCAATTTTCTTACTTAAAATATCTATTGTCTGCCTACAATTTCATGGCCTTTATTAAGGTATATTTTAAAAATTCTATTTTATTGCCATTTACGTTTTAAATCTGTCTTTTTTCTTTTTAATACTGAAGATGGAATGATAAAGTGCTTCTTTCAGGGAAAGCTTCTCAAATCATAGAATGTGTCACTAAATGATTTGACCTGATGTCATTTTATTTTTTGAAAGATATGCAAAGAAAGAGCCGATGCTAACTAGGCTCTGATGTTTAAGTCAGGAGTGCGTCTGTGAGCTGACACACAGTGTGATGGTAAAATGGTACCCCTAAGAGTAGCACTGACTTCCTTCAATTTCCTCAGTATACAATTTCACACATCCATAAAGCACATTTCTTTAAAGCCTTGCAAGTACACTGAGGCAGCAAAAGCTGTGAAACAGTCTTCAGCATAACACCCAGAAAGTCTTCAGTGGCTCATCATTCTACTTTGGGCTTCCCTGAGGACTTTCTTTCTGGTCCTTAGGAAGGTTTCATGACACCACTGTTTTCTTCTATTTCCTTTGAGTAAAATCTCTGACTTTCCTGTTACTGATATTCACCGTGTTTCCATGTTACCTGATTACCTGGACGAATAGAATTTGCATTCGCAGGATCCCAGCAGCTTTCTCAGGCAGGGAAGTTTGATCTATTTCTAATTTTGTAGTTATATTAGATAAGATGTCCCTGTAAGCTAATTACTTTGGCAACCAAAGGGGCACCAACAATTCTGTCAGGCATCCAGGGGGACACCATAATAGTGTTTAAAACATTATGTACAGAAGGGGTTAAAAGCTACACGGAGAGGAGCAGAGCCGGAAGGGAAAGACACTGCAGGTGTGCGGTTAACAAGGAACTAATTGGGTAACCATTCAGGAGGAGAAGCAGGCATAAAGCTGGTCAGCAGGCTTGTGCAGAATTCCAGCAGTTAGCTGGTGCTGAGCCCTCGAGGAGTTGAAATAAAGACAAGTTGAATCTGGAGTCTATTTTTTGCTGTGATCTTTGCTAGAAACTGCAAATTGGGACTTGACAGCTTTTCTCACCGCCTGTTGCTTTATATCAGGTGGTTTTGTTTTGAACGAGCTAAGAGCTGACATTCTGGATGCCTAGCCTGGTTGTCTTGCAACCAGACAAAAATGTACGTCAACTCTTCAAGGCGTGTTACTCTTTCTTCTCTTGTTAATGATCTCTGGGTGCTGTGAGTGAGGCAGTACGTGAAACGAACGTTGGCCTACTATTCAGGACACTGTATTTTAATCCCAAGTGTGTGCATAGTTGTGTCAGTTGGAGCAAGTTATCCTATCTGGCCCCACTACTTTCCAATTTATAAAGAAAATGGGATTGTATGTATCTCTCCTCTAAATCTCTTGGAACCTTAGTTTTTATTTAGCTTTCTTATTGAGCTTTGACTAAGTGTCTAATAATAGACAAGGCAATATAGAAAATTACACAGAGACAAGACATGTTCCTTTCCTCAAGAATTCTCCAAATGAAAAGCTAAAAGGATGTCAAGATTGTGGTATAGATGGGCAAGGAGGCCATCGTGCAGAGGCTAACATCGGGATTCAGAAATCCAGACAGCAGCTGCAAGTTCCACAAGGAATGTATTATCGCTGGAATGTTGGTGTTACCCACAATTACTATGCTGAAATCATGTACCGCTAGCTGACTGAATTAGCAGGCAGAATTTTGTAAAATTGATCAGGTCACAGAAAGTAGCTCTCATGAAAAAAAGTGCCCTAAAAGACAAACCTCTTCTCTTATATGAGAACACAGCAAGAAGTTGCCACCTATGTGCCAGAAAGTAGTTCTTTATTAGATACCAAACTTGTCTTGATACTGGAATTCCCAGCTTCCATTATGAATTTCTGCTGTTCTTATGATAGCAACTTTAAGGTGTTTTCTTATAGAATCCTGAACATTCTAAGATAGGCTGGATCCTGGCATGACCCTCTATAAACAATCAGGCTTCAAGGTAAGCAAGGTGGTTCCTTATCCTGAAGGAAATGAAAAAGTACAACTCACAATGCAATAAGGAGACTGATCACACTACAGTGGAGACCAAGTTCTGAGAAGCAGTACCTGTTTTGTTTTGCTTTTTTACTTAAAGCCAATGCATATATCACCTGAAAAGAGAGGCTAGGAGGACTTAGTGGACAAAAAGAATATTTGGAGTTGGAAATGCTTTACAAAAAAAAAACAATATTTAAAAAAATTATCATGGCTGTTGAATAACACATACAAGGGGTAGTCAAACTATAAAATGAATGTTTAAAGTTTACAAAAAGTATTGATTGCATCAAAAGACAGTTTGTCATTAATTACCCACAAAAGCACTTCAAACATACTATCTCACCATTCCCGCGCCTCTCCAAAGCAAAGCCCTCTTCAGTGGGTTTCTTTGTGAGGTATGATTAAAAAATGCAGTGGATGCTTCTGTCAAGGGTCATCCAGCAGAGAAACTAGCATGTGCAAGCATTACAGAGGGTCCTCACCCATTTCCTCACTGCATTTGTCACCAAGGAACTTCTGGCTCTTCCCAAAATCAAAATGAACATGAGACATAAATGTATTTAATCAATTCCGGATGTTGAGGCATCTATGACAGCCCAACTAAACCTGCTTACAAAAGAGGACTTCCAGAACTGCTTCCGAAAGTGGCAAGAGTAATAAGGTATGAACTGAGGGGGAGTATTTCTTTATTTTTTGGGAGGGGGTACAAGGGATTGAGCTCAGGTCTGTGGGCTTGCAAAGTGGCAGAGGGTGGATATTTTGAAGGAGATTAATGACAATACATCTTTTACTGTAATACATTTGCTTCAACTCAAATTTAACTATCATTTACTTTTAAATAATAATACACTGTATAATCAGAGAAAAAAATTCCTAGAAAAAGTTCACTAATGTACTTTAGCTTCTTGATTTAGACCAAGAATAGGTTTTTTTTCCCCTCAAAACAAAAATGATATGGCATATGAGGAAATATAAATCAACAGTTTGGCAGTGATATATCACAGAACATCTTCTAATTGTTTTTTAAAAATAAATGCTAAATGAATTAAAATAGAGTCAATATATGTAACAGGATTGATTGAGTCTTAAAGTTGGACATTCATTTATTTCAGAGATAATTTTTTTCATTAATGAATTCACGGGTATGGTCATTGGTTATCCACTAATTCCAACACTTATGATTGACTTATATTCCACTGGATTCATTAATGGCACCTTTATGGTTTCTGAAGTTATTTGTAGATACTGCCCTAGATTAGACTTGATACTGTTGTTTCCTAAGCTAGATATTTGCAATAAATATGAACTCTCTGAACTCTAGATTCACATTTGCAAAATGACCGTTTGATTAAACTACTTCTACATTTCTTTTTAATTCTAAAGTTCTGGAATACTTAGTAAGAAATAATATATTTTTCTAACAAGATAGTATAACATGACAGTTTAGAAAGAGGGGAGAAAAGTAACTTTTAAAACCAAATTAATGAAATACAAATTGCTATGGTAGTACTTTTACTTTAAATAAATTACCTCATTTGTGCTGATTTTTCTGAAGAACCAAACCACAATTCTCAAAAGAATTTGCAAAATCAGAATATTAATTCTTGGCATGTCTTTCTCCACCCACCTCCATTCAAGTTTCAACTTAGGGAAGAAAGATCATTTTTAAAGGAGCTTAGAATTAGTTTCAAACAGCAATTGCTATAGTTTGAAGACATTTTACCTATTTCAACAATAAAGGCACTAACGCTTTAGTAATTCATTGAGATCAGTGATTTCTTTAGTGTCAGAAAAGTTCAACTTCTGAATAAAAATAGCTGGTTGAATTTTTATATAAAAATAGAGCCTTTTCATGGGATTTATAATATAGTATTTTAAATTTCCAATTTCTATTTTTTAATAGACAGTGCCATGAAGAAAAAATGACATTTATGTCAAGTGGGCACATAGCCACTCTTATTTCCATAACATATCCGGTATTAATTACTTCCTTAGCTTTGATGTCAGTAAAAGCTATGAGTAACACCATTCATCTGCTCTTCTTTTCCTCTCAACTAACCAAATTCTTCAAGTCGAATCATTCATTTCTCCGAATTCTGCTCTAATAAAATATTAAATTTTTATATTCAAATTTTTCTTTTATGCTATTTTTACTGAGGGGGCAAGGTAGTTATTTCATGGCCAGACAGAAAGGATCTCTGAATAAAAGACTTTCAATCATATTGTGACAGGTTTCTATAATAATATAGGTACAAGTTAGAATGAGATGCTCACATTTTCCTCTACACCTTCTTAAATGATGTCCGGCAGTTTTAATGATAGTTGCCAGTGATAGTGGTTCCTGAGCTGTTAACTTTTTTTTTTTTTAATATGTATAAAAATACTCTTGATGTTTTAAACTTATCTGATCATCCTCATGTCAAGACTGTTCCTTCTCTGAAAATATTTCTCAAAAATGCAAGTTGATGGATCAGTATCAACTCGGCATCTCTGTAGGACTACAGTTCCCTTTTCAACTAGGGTCTCTGTTTCCCAGCTCCACCTGCATACCTTTCATTTTTTCTTTTCTTTTCTTATTTTTTTTTTAAACACAGAATGTGATTTATAACTCATAATGTGAAATAGGAAGAAAATTGATAAAGGTGTAGGGGAAGTGGGAAGGGTAGGGGAAAAGTAATAAGGGAAAAGAAAAAATAGGAAAAAAGGAAAAAAATGGGAATAAAGTATTTGTAATTAGGGAAGGATGGAGATGGTGAAGGGAGGGCAGGGATTCAGGGAAACAAAGAGAACCAAGACCTGTCATGTAAAGGCACAAGATCCCAATGAGGAATGGACTTGTGCTGTATACTTAAAAAGTACCTAAACTCAATGGAAAACAAGAATTTAATAGACAGTATTGACAGCATACTTTTAAACTTTCTGAATAGGGAAGAAAAAAGCTTGCAAAATGTATTAATAAACAGTATTTCATCATTTACTGTAAGAAGATGGTACCAGAATTTCCAAGTGAAATTTTTTGGGGGGCTGACAGAAACTTGGAGGTTTTATATAACGTAGGAACAAAGGTAAAGATCGAATGTTGGCTGTGTAGATAATCTTCCTAGTCAATCTCTGGTCTGGTTGATCATTTCAGAAGTGGTTCTGTGAAGAGGCTCTGGAGAAGTCTTGGGGCTCGAGAAAGGACATTCCCATGAGATGATCATTTCTGTTAGGAACAGGTGAGGGAGACTTACTTGTCCTAATAGGTTAATTGCTCCTCCATTGAGAGGCAATTTAAAAACAGGAGACTCTTTACTTCCAGGCTACCATTGCTTGGGGGTAGTTTCACCCCCTTGTCATGTACATATTAATTAATCAAACCTGTTGCTCCTGGAAGCCAAGATAGTTATAGAAGAATGTATCTTAGAAGGGAAAAAATGTTAAGGAGATAAAAGGAATCAGAGAAGGGCAAAATAGAATCAGACTAGTGACTAATCTCTCATTACAAAAATCAGCAACAAACAAGCCTATGTGTATTTACTTGTGTGATCTGACATTTGTATTAAAGATTCTAGTTATGTTTAAAATGTCTGTTATATCCTGCAAGTAAATATGTCAAGTCAAATAGCACAGTGGTAAATATGCTATTTCAAATATGGAAGTCAAATAGCATAGTGGCAAATGACATGAAGAAAGAAGAGTCATTGCCTAAAGATTAGAATTTAGATTGCTGGCTGTTTTTAAAATTAAGGAAATGAGTCTTTTTCTATGAGAACCTTTTAGATTGCTAGAAAAGGGAAGACTAGAACAAACGCCCAGCACATAATGCATTCTTAGGCATACAACAAATTGAAAATTACTCCGATTTGCTCAGGAAGCTATTGAAAAATATTCTCCACAAAAGTAAACAACAACCAACTCCAAAGACTAATAAAATGAAAAAAGCACAAGTACAATTTAAAGTACACTAGAAGGTACATGAAAATGAAAAACAAATGGATGAATTAAGTTTAGTATCATTTTAGCACTCTATTAAGATATTTAAAAATTTATCAGTTCATGTTTGCAGTACAGGTTTACATTTCTTTTGTGGAGTTTTTACAAGAACATAACACATCTTTTTCATTTTTCTTTTTTCATCCCCTTTCCCTCACCTTTCTTCCCCTCCTGCTATCTCCTAAGCATATTCCCATTATTAACAAAATATTTTACTTTTTCCCTCATTACCTTTGGTTATGGTTTGTGTCTATACATCCCTCCAAAGCCTCATGCTGTCATAGGTGGGGCTTTTTTAGCTGTGGTGGGATCTAGAGTGTGTGACTGATTCATGGTTCCAATGCTAGGATTAAGGGTGTGTGGTTTCTGAATCAGTGGACTAATTGGCTTGGCATGCCCGTAATCCTGGCAGCCTGGAAACAGCATAAGGGACAGAAACAGGCGTGTTTTGTTTCTTGCATGCTTTACTGCCTTCTGCTCATTGTGAACTGTTTCTCCTTTGCAATGCCTGTCTGCCATGCCACCACGATTATGGTCTCAAACCTCTACAAACTCTGAGGCAAAGAAACCTTTCCCTCTTTAACTCTGGGTGTCAGACACTTTGTTTCAGCAAGGAGATAAAACTAAGACACCTTTTGATTTCTCTTTTGGGTTTTGGACTTCACTACATCGCCATGCATACAAGCCACATTTCAAGAGTGCAAAATCCACATGTGATTTAGGGTTTCTGTGTTGGATATCAGGAGGTTAAAGGATGGAAAGGAAAAAAAAAAATCTAAAGAAATGATCCCATTTGAAAAAAAATGTATCAAAAAAAGGATTCATAAGCAAAATGCTTATAAACTTTGAATTTAGGAAGTAAAGTGAAGTGGTCTTTAGAATGAGAGAGAGACAGACAGACAGACAGAGAGAGATACAGAAATGCAAACAAGATCAAAATAAAATAAGCAGTGTCACAGGAAATCAGAAGTATAGCTTAGAAAAATTCTATTTCCTTTCTAAAATAAGAGGCATGGTGATTAACACAGTGAGATGAGAACATGTCCTGTTGTCTGCAGCTGACTTTCTAGAATTTTTCTCTAGTCTTAATACACATTACTTGATCATGGTGAGTTGAATTGTCTGCTATAGTTGCTCTGTGTAGCTCTCCACATGAAAAGTTGAATGGGTGCTAAGAGCGCATTTCAACCTCAACCCCTGTCATTTTTTTCTTTTTTTTTCATTGAATTTACTGGAACTTTTAAATTATACTGTACGGTTGCACTTATCATTGGGATCTTGTATCTTTACATGACAGATCTGGGTTCTCATTTTTTCTTCCTGATACCCCTGCCCTCATTTCCCCCCTTCCCTCATTATCTACAAAGACTTTATTTCCATTTTTTTTCCTTTTCTCATGTTTTTTTTCTTTTCCCATATTTCCTTTCCCTTACCCTTCCCACTTCCCCTACACTTTTAGACCTTTTCTTCATATTTCACATTATCAGTTATACAATTTCAAACCAGAAATCAACTCCTTTCTTTTTTTCCCTTTCTACCAACATGTTTGTAGTTTTCTGTTTTTAGTATTTAACAACTGACTTTCACAATCAGCTGGAATGTTGTTTAGATTTCAATTGAACAAGATATTCTGTCACTGGTAGGTTTTTGTTTGTTTGTTTGTTTGTAGGAGTGTGTTTTTATTTAAGCAAATATTGCAGCACTATTTCAGAAGTATGTAGCTTCTGATTAGTTCTTATCATATCATGTAGTAAGCAAAAAATTGGTAGTAAAAGTTGGCTTCTCTGCAGAATTGCACAGTTTCCCTTTTCAGTTTAGGTCTTTACTTCCCAGCCTTCACATGCAAACCTTTAAACTCTGAGCAGAGAAGACAGAAGCTTGCAAATCAAGAAATCCAGGGTCTGTGAGAAAGTCCTAAGGAAAATGAGGAGGATTCTTTGGGCCCTGTTGTTGAGAAAAATAAGACAAAAGTGCAGAACTTTGAGTCAATAAAAGTGCCTGCTTTGGGGCATCAGTGAGGAGAAGGAGGAGGAGAAGGAGAAGCAGGAGGAGGAGGAGAAGGGATGGGGCGTCTCCCTGTGCCCACTGCCACAGAATTGTTCCATTTCCAAGAATATCAAGGCTTTGAAATACAGCTGATTCCACATAAATACATCTGAAACTCCCCCATGGTAAAGTGAATACTAAAACAGCTCTTGATGTAATTTATTCTTTCAGAACTTGTGACAGAGAGCGTTTCTAAACCTTTAACTGTCACTAGTTTTCTTTCTTTTTTTTAAAGTTAAGTATCCCACTCACCCAACATTTTTCATTTTGAGTTTTTTATGGTGAATCCTTATGGATCATGAAGTTAACCTTCTCTAAGATTAGGCCACATGATCTCCAAGACTTGCCTCCTACACAGCATTCTTTCTTTCCTTTGCATTTCTGTTGTCTCTTGAATCTAGAAATATTGCAGAAGCTCCTGTTGTAATTTCCAATGTGCAAATCACCTTAAATACGAAGGACATTTCCTCTTCTTTGTTGCAAGTACTTTGCATAAGGGAAGCAAAGATGGAAGGAGACATAAAGAAGCCCTAAATTTTATATCTTAATGTTGGCTTATTCATTTCCTCCCATCGTGTACCATCTTTAAGTTTATTCTTACACATGTTAACCTTGATCTAGAGAATAAGCCATTATTTAAGCTAGTTTTCTTTCCTTTTTCACTCTGGCTAATGATATAACTTATAGAGTCACTATTCAATTTCTATTCCATTATGGGATTTCTAGAATAGTCTGAATATTTTCCCCTTCCTGAACTCCCATTGCTTTAAAAATCATAGAACCTGGCAAGAATAAGAAAGGAATAAAAACCTAGTTATTCTAGTCAGACACACTACAATCTGAACCCTGGTTTTAATACTCTACTTCACACAGATAAATAACATTAGATTCCAATCAATAAAATTCCTCAAAGTATGATATAAAATTCCTCAGAGCAGTTCAATGATTGAGATGCTGTTCACAAAACTCTTTGCAGTATCACCTCAGTTTTAACCAGTATAAGTCAGCTTGGTCCACTTAAGCTGTTCTAATAAAAATATCACTGACTACATAGCTCTCAGTAACATTCACTTCTGATAATTCCGGAGGCTTTGGAGTCAAGGATCAAGGGATAGTCAGTGTCTAGTGAGGGCCAGACTCCTCTCTGGTTCATAAATGACAGTCCTCTCTGTGGCTTTATGACTATGACTTTACCTGGCATAAGAGACATGAGATTTTTCTGGGTCTTTTGCAGAAGGTCCCTGAACCCTTTCATGGAGATGGTACAGAATTTAATACCGAACTTTCCCACCTCCTAAGACAATCATATTGAATTTCAACTTGCAAACTTGAAGAGAACAGAAACATCAACACCATCACACATATAAATTGTTATCATCCCATTAGGTATGGTAAATACAGAAATAATAAGAAATGGGAGATAATCAGATATCATTGGATACTTTATATAAGAGCCTGGAGACTCAAAATATTAGATTTTACCAAAAATCAATATAACAAAGCTGAAACTAACACTCAAACATGTAGTTCAGAGATCTTACAGTCAGCTAATCATTAATTTGAGAAGCACTGTCATAAAATGCATGGAGTATAGCTTCTGCATTCTGAAATTTATGTGTTTAAATCCTGAAAAATGCCTAAATGATGTGACCAGGTATGATTTATTTACCATCACTAACCTAGTTCTTAGAAGTGTGTATGTATTTCCTAGAGCCGATCTGGTTTTTGTACAACATATTCCACACTAAACAAGCTTCACATTATGTTATATAAAAGGGGCTAGTCAAAGGAAGTGAGGGAGAAAGGACAGCTTTTTAAATTCAGATTCCAAAAAAGGCTGTACGAGAAATGAACAGAAGTTGGGTGTGCATGTGATTTGTGTATATAGGTAATGTCCTACTTGGCTTGTGTAGAAGCCCAATGCTGCTTTCAGCTAAGTAGTGACATGTTTAAGACGGCATAAGGAGGAAACTGTGAAGACTGTAACTGTGAAGATAATAACAGCCAGGAAATTTTTGTATGCTAAGATTTGGGCTTTTATTCTTTCCTCTAAAAAATGTATTTGCATTTATATTTAGAAAATTATATAAAGTAATAAAGTTTATAAAATAACTCCACCAAAACTTAAAATAGAATCTGTTAAAAGTAGCCAGTAAAACTTCAGGTTGTCTTGAATTCTGGAGCAAAACATTGGGCATCTGCTGATATATATGTGTGTGGGGTATATTTGGAACAATTCCACTTTCTATCTTCCAACTGTATACTACAGTGTTTGTCTAAAATAAAGTTTTGAACTGTACGGTATTATTTATTTCTTTTCCTGCAAACTGAACACAGTTGTTCTTTTATTTTTATGTCATATGATGAAGTAGAATTAAGGGTTTTGATTTTAAACCATTTATCTCTTCATTTTCTTCCTCTTTGTTTTCTATTTTTGAAACGTTTTTTGTTTTCATAAACCAAACACAGTAGGTTGTTAATATCTCACTGAAAGACATTGGGAGATGACTTCCAAAATTAATAGTGTAAGACAAATTTACAAACTGTCAGGCTTTGATGTGAAAATTAGTGTGTCGTTCTTCCTGAACAGAGCAGAGCGCAGCTCTGACTGCTGTGTTATGAGGATCTCTCAAGACAAAATAAGTATTTTTTTGTGTGAGAGGACAAAAATTAAGTGTTTTCTTTTCCACTTCACCTCCAAAACTGCAACAGCATGCTTATATTCACACACAGACACACACAAAAGGGATGGTTTCTTAGCAGCGAATTATTTTTTCTAACAAATCAATAGCTACGAGAAATATGTGGTAGTAAAATTGAAATTCTATTTTTACAGATAATATTTTACAGCCATACAACAGTATACTTAAAGATTGACCTAGGAATTTCTTAAGTATGAAAATCAGCAGTTGCCTATATATTTTACATAAAGTGGTGTAGCATTGGCATATAAACTAAATTCATCCTCTTCATGTACTTTCAATCACATTTGTATTGTTTATAGCACCTATTTCAATATTAATTAAATAATGGTTATATTAAATAATTTAGGGGACAGTGGTAAGAAAAATAGTCTGTGCATATTCAATATATAATGTGAATTTGAAGTTGTAAATGTGGAAACCACAGGCATGGAAGGAAGGCTGTCAGTACTAACCATCGTAGTTGGACAGAGCCAAGTAAGAATTCGGGTGACATTCTGATTATATTCTAATTTCCTAAAGATAGAAAAACAAATGTGACTCAAATTTTATGTACAATTTGAAGAAAAAAATTTAAAAAGAGCTTAACATTCGTGATTTGAATCAAGTACTATATTTGCATTTTTGTTGCAATTTTCAGTGTCACTAAGAAGTCTACCTTGAACAACTAAATTTGTCTCTTAGAATGTTAAAGGCATAGGTTTCTCAAAAACTACAATAAACAAACTCTTATTAAAGGTGGCAGAGGCCAGGCATGGTGGCGCACACCTGTAATCCCAGCACTTGGGAGGCTGAGGCAGGAGGGAGGATTGTTGTGAATTCGAGACCAGCCTGGGCTACACAGTGAGTTCCAGAGCAATCTGAACTACATAGTGAGACCCTGTCTCAAAAAACAAAAACAAAACAACAAAACAAAACAAAAAAGGAGGCAGAGAACTTGAATTTAGTGTTGGAGTTAAGCAACATGGGTTGCTTTCAATCTTACCTTTTCTTTTTAGTGAAACTGTAAGCCATTTACTTCTTTGAGCCTCAACTTTTTATACCTTCACACTGCATAAAATAATAGTAAATAGTAGATTACCTAGAAGAATTAAGTTACATAATAGATTTAGAATATGGGGCACATGTTTGAAATTCTATAAAGGGAGATGGGTCCTGAAATAAGGACATAAAGATATTGATTACAAAATTATAATTTAGTCTTAAGGATAACTGGATACCAAGAATATGAGGAACATGTGGTATATTCTACAACTACTTAGTTAAAAGTCTAGAAATGCATTTTCTGAAGTACATTTTCTTCTAAAATTGAAATTACTATCAACATATATGAGTGCAGTTTTCCTTTGTCTGCTACTGTTTATCAATCATCTTCCCACCATAAAATGATCCTCTTGTAGTTCACTGAAATTATCTTCTATCTAATTTACTGTTCATCTATATATCATCTGTTTGTCAATTCATCCACCTCAGTTAATATTCTGAGATTTTTGTGGTTTACATATGTGAATATTTTTATTTCAACTCAAAAAGTAAGTTAAAAGTGTTTCAATATGAATATGGTATTAGACTGATTGTTTTTACAATGGTGCTTGATTTTCTATACATGTAAATACCACATTTCCCATAGCTTACATATTACTCATACCTCTTTAAAAAGATTAAAAGAGCATTTATGATGATCAAGGCCTTACAGTAATGATGATAATATTCATCCATGAAATTAAGAACTAAGGAGAGGAAATACTTACATTAAGGTATGTACATCCAAAAAAATTGGATTTTATGTTTACCTTTTTTATGACAGATTTTACCTATTTATATTATTTTGATCCATCATGTACTAATGAAAAATAAATCATAACTGAGAAGAAATTTTGAATATTTTCAAAGTAAGATAAATAAAATATGAAAATATATTTTCCATAGTTTTCCAAAGCAACTTGTCATAATCAATATGACTTTCAAGCACAAAACACATTATAGGGTAAAATTCTATAAGGACAAGTTCATGGAAGCAAAAAACTGAAAAAATAAATTATTAAGGGTATTCAAGTAATATCTTGTGTTATTCTTAGCTCTTTCTTTCTTTCTTTCTTTCTTTCTTTCTTTCTTTTTTGTACCTGGGGTCAAACTTGGGACTTTGAATTTACAAGGCAGGTAGTGGCACTACCCAAATCCCAGGTCCTTCAAATCATATCGCAGTATTTACATTCTTTTTTTTTTTTTTTGGTACTGGGGATTGAACTCAGGCCCTTGTGTTTTCAAGGCAGGTGCCGGTGCCACTGAGCTAAATCCTCAAATCATAGTATTAATATTCCAATAGAAACATATAAAATAATAGATAACCAATTGTGTAAGTAGACACAAACATTTACAATACATTTATTTTGTAACCTCATACCAGAAATATAAGCTTATGATAAAAACTTTACATATCAAGTTAGAAAAATTTGTTAAAGCGTAGACAATTCTAAAATATTTTGGTTGTAACATGAGCAAAAGTTTGTAGACATTTGCTATAAATTATTTCATGAGATTCTAAAAGAGCACAGAAATTCTTAGGACTCTTCTTGCTTTCTTCTGAAGAATCAAATTTGTTTAACATTTTAATAATATTAAAAATGTTTTAAACATAAAAAGTTCAAAACACTTGATACATAATAAAATTAGTAAGTGAAACTGTACAATGGAAAGTTATGAGGAACTATAAGTGAAGACTAATCTATAATCCTCTGTAATTGCTCTGGTCAAAGAACTATACATGTAAATTTATATAGAAAAAATAAATTTGATGGCATATCAAAAAGCAGCTTCATAGTAGTCTTTGTAACAAGAAAGTCTATATAAGTTTTGCTGTCTTGTAGATCTCTATTCTTGGTGAATTATTAATTAAGTATATATTGGTATCTGTTCTCTCAGTTCTTCCAATATATGTTGGAGTCTTTCCAGCATTCCAATTGTGTCCTGAATTTATTGTTCACAAACAAATTGCCACTGAAGGCAACATTAGCAAGCCTTCCTGTCATCTTTTATAGACTGTTCTTACCCAAATTGACCCACTCCCTCTTTGTCTTCATTTTAATTATGTGGCTGATTCTAAAAATAATTTTTCATAACCCAACCATTTCCATATGATTTCTTCCTTTATACTATTCTCTCAAGTTCTACTGTATTTCTTCATAGAGCTATACTGCTTGCCACTTTACCCTCTCCCCAAAGAGAATGCTTTCAAAGGAAGCAACTTTAAAAAATACTTTAAAATATTTCTTTATCTCATGATACTTAAAGCAATAGACTTTCCATATTCCCATTTGCCATATGTCTTCATTGAACCTCCATGTAAGAAATTACATAGCCTCTCCTTTATAGTAGTTAAATCATCTCTCCTTTAATGTGCATAGGTGATTTTAAATAATAGAACTGATACAATTTGGAAGTGACATAGCAACACCCTCAGTCCATAGAAGACTTACTACTAAGTGTTTTTGATGTAATAGGAGACTCCTTTTCAATCTGTAAACCTGTTCTTTCAGGATGAACAAGAGCCTAAAAATATATATATCACAATCAGTCACCTTCTGTTTCTTATGGTTTGAGTAATCAAATTGGGATATGAGTTGGATTGTGGAAACAACCATATAACATTATCAATTATCAATAAAAACATACAGAAGAACGTTAGTCACACCTTGGGAGCATTGTAGTGGGCTGCTGTCTTAGATACATTTCTCTTTGTTGGGATAAAATACTCAACGCATGCAAGTTAATGGAGGAGAAGCTTAGTTAGCTCACAGTTTGTAGAGATTTTAGTCAGCTGAGTCCAAGGCAGGGCAGCAAGGCAGAGGGGCATCACAGAGGAAAACTAGTCCATGGCAAAGCAGGCTTGAGACGGCAAAGCAGCAAAGAGCAGCAGCAAGCCTTCCTTCCCTTTCTTCCTCTACATTCTATCCAGGCTGTGAGCCTACTGATTGGTGCTATCCATAGCCAGGTTAGGTCTTCCATTATCCACACACAGAAATACGTTAATTTCAAGCAGTGAACTAATTTAATAGTGAGAGGATGGATGCTTTTTCTGAATAATATTCCAAAATAGGTATGTTCTGCCTAAAATATTAGATTGCTGTGTTAGCACAATATTTGTTTGGAAATAAAAATATTTTAGAAGATGCAAAATAAAAGCAAGACTATGAGCCATAGTAGGAAGGTAATCAAAATGTAGTACCTTTATTTACTTTTTTAATTTTTTGCTTCCTATCAACTGATTACACTGATTTCTCACCTAGACCTCCCCTCCTCCTGTATAATTTCACAAATTATGCTCATACAACGTACTAAACTAGAATGAACATAAATCGAAGAACTAAATATTAAAAAGAAACAGGCTACTGGAAGATAAAATGAGTAAAAATCTTGCATAAATAAGCATGGTTTAGGAATTTCTTGACAGAACTCCAATAGCATAAGGAATATCATCAAGAATCAACAAATGAGACTACATCAAATTAAAAAGCTTCTTTACAGCAAAGGAAACAACCAACAGAGTGATGAGGCAATGAACAGAATGTGGGAAAACTGCAATCTACTCTTCGGACAGAGAATTAATATCTAGATTATATAAAGAAATAAAAAAGACACACCCACTAAAATATCAATTAAAAGCAAGCTACTGAAATGAATAGACAATTCTTAGAAGAAGTACAAATGGCCAGTAAATACATGAAAAAATGTTCAACATCACTGACCATTAGAGAAATAAAAATTAAAATAGCACTGAGACTCCATCTTACTCCAGAAAGAATGGCCATCATCACAAAATTGAGTAATGACAAATGCCAGTAATAGCTCTGGGGAAAAAGGACCACTTCCACATTATTTGAGGAAATGTAAGCTAGTGCAACCACTACGGAATCAGTACGAAGGTTCCTCAAACACTAAAAATAGTAATTTCATTTGACCCAGAAATCCCTCTTGTAGGGACAGTATCTTATTGAAAGGTTTAAGGACATAATGTTGTAGTAATATTCTTAATTAATTCCTTGTTGCTGAGACAAAATACCCAACCTCCCTATGTTAAAGGAATAATGGTTTATTTCAGCTCACAGTTTGTAGAGGCCTCAGTCCATAATTGCGTGGCTTTGGGGCAGGACACTATAGCAGAGAGGAGTGGCAAAAGACAAAAACAGTCCATGATATTTCAGACAGGAGGCAGAAAGCAGTGAGCTTCCCTTATTCTTTTATTGCTTTCATGCTACAAACATTATCTGATGCCACCCATGTCCAGGTTAGGCCTTCAAATTGCCCACACCTAGAACTCCCTGAACCATTAAGTGCACTAGTTAAATTACAACACAACCTTAATCCATACTCATATACCAGCTAATTCTGAAAATCCCTACCTATGAAAATAGAAGGCTTTGGGGGGACACCTAGATGCAAGCCATAACAATGATACAATATTTATAGCAGTAAAATTTATAATAAATCTTAAAACCAGCCTAAATGTCAATCAAAACATGAATGGATGAAGAAAATGCAGCATTTATACACAATAGAGTAGTACTGTACTATATAAAAGATAAATTAGAGTAATTAGCAAAATGCATGCATCTTGAGACTGTAATGGTAAGGGAAATAAATCAACATACAGCTTAAATATCACATAGTGCTTCTTCTACAAAAAATCAAAAATAGAAATAAAATTTTTTAAATGATGAAATTCAGCTAAACTTTTAATGAGGCCAAGAGGAAAGCTAGACCATCTTCCAAGTCAATGATCGTATGACTTGTTAGTGTTATCACCTGCCCAGATTCTTAAGATTCCCTAGAGAACAAGAAAAACTGTTTTATTAGCAGTTTACTAGTAGAGCAAATGAATGGGAATTCTGCAAATACATTAAAGTGGCAGAAAAATTGGAAATTATTACTCCAACACAGATTTTCAAAAATAAACTAAAGGAGATCTTTAATAAGGAGAAATCTTTTCCTGTGTAAATTGCTAACCAGTGGTTTCATGTCACAGAAAAAGAAACACCTGCTTTGGTGGCTTTTATTAAAGATAAGTTGTCAGATATTTTTTACTTTTTTCCAAGGGACTCTCACTCAAAACTAGTGTCAACAATTTTGACTATATGTAAAAACAAAACAAAACAAAAAAAGATGCAGTGTTTCATTTTGAGACACATTATTCTTTACTTTTGAGAGAATTAAAGCTTATAATGACCAGGAAATAGCTGTAACCCAGTTACAAAAGCAAAGGTTTACAAAAAATGCACATTCTGTACACAGGGAACTAATTTAATAAACAGCCTTTCCCTGTTAGCTTGCGATTAAACTAAATTGCCAGCCTAAACTTTTCTGCGCAGAATTTCAAATGTCAACACATTATATTGCGATTCCTCTTAATTTCTCACAAAGAAAATGCAAAATGAATTCATTATGCTGGAGTAAGTGGAAAAAATGATGAGTTTCTCCAGAAGAGTATGCAATGGGGAGAGATTGGGCAAGACGATTATATTGAGATATTTGAATAGCTGGCCATTAGCAAGAGCATCCCCATTACTCTGCTGATAATTATATCTCTTCTGCTATGACTTCCCAGTGGAATAATAGAATGTTCCCAGTGCAGGAGATAATGAAAAATACCATTCAGGTGGTACATATAGGCCAAGAATAGAATACAGCATTTCCTGCCTGCATTCTGCTCCGCTGAAGCCCCCGTCTTTGCTAACTCCCTGTACCTTGTGGCCCTAATGGTGCACACCTACACAGTATGTATTACTCTCTGTTGGGCTGCTCTATGCTGTATACAGGAGGAATAAATGTATCTTGAAAATGGAGATGGCAATAGAATATCAGTCTTTCAACATAATTATCTTCTGTGTTTAGAAAAGCCTGTGTTTTGCCCAGCACATTTTTGTTAGCTATTATGTAAATGACTTTCAAAACCCACTATAGTTCAGAGTGAAGGATATGGATGGAATCTTATAAGGATAAAGCTCTGTGTTTCATTGTAAAAAAATTGTTGCATTTCTTTCTAGTTAATCTGTCATTTTGCAGTCACTTTTCACTGTGGCAATCAAGTAAAATTAAAGAAACAAAAGGGACCAAAATGAAATCAAACCATAATATCCATTCGTTTTCAATAACATTTTCCTTCCCTTTTTTCCACTATTTTTCCCTCTGCCTTATTTTTCTAAGTTGAACCTTTTGAAAAGTCTCTCGTGTATTATTGCCATTTTATTATACCGTGGCATTTTTATTGCTGTTAATTTTCTTTTTGAGAGAACTTTGCTGGATACTATATGTCTTTACAAATTCATTAATTTCGCAGAAAACTCAATTTGCATTTCTTTTGCTGTGGCACTGTTGTTTGAAATTCTGTATATTAATTTGAGAGTTCCATTTAAAAATTATGTACAAGGAAAATTCCACATAAACAACTTATATTTGCATCCTGTAGAGGGCAGTGAAATGTTACAATGGTTCTACCCTTCATAAGGGTTAAATTGAGAACTGCTCATTTTTTTATCCATTTCTGCAACTCCCCGGAGAACAGGACAAAAGAGCAGCTAAATTATCCAAGGATAGCATTTTTTCTTATTAAAATTGTATTTACATTTAGAATCTGAGAGGTATGCTTTATTATATGAGTGTTTCCTACTTGAAATATTTACCCGAGAATTTATTCAGAATCCATGAAGTTGCAGTATGTATTGACACTGGCTATGCTTCACACCCTGAGAAATGGAATGTGAGTGTTCACATTGTCAGCTTTAGGATTCCCACTCAATAATCAGTTAAAATCTAATTATAGTCAAAGAACTGGTTCATATAGTCAATGATTAGTGGTAATCTAACAAGGAAATGGGCCACTTCTAGTCTAAAAGCTTAATTTATAATTGTCATCTTACAATAACTAGTCAAATGTGAAAATCAATTATATTTTTATATCTTGTCTGGAAAATTCAGAAATGAATTGTTTTTAAATCAACAAATAAATGAAGACTTAGGGCATTTTTACACAAAACGTGCATATTGAGTATTTAAAATACTACAAAAAGGGTCAGGTGTTTGGCTCAGTGGTTCCACTGCCTGCCTTGTGAGCGCAAAGGCCCAAGTTTGATCCCCGGTATCACACACACAAAATAAGTAAATAAAATAAAAAACTACACATTATCACTGAAAGAATGTAGACTGCCTAATATAATGGATAGCTATATCTTGTCATAGATTTGAATGCTCATTATTTCCATATACAGATACCAAGTTGATCGAGAGCATCAATGGAATTTCAAAATCCTAACACACATTTTACAGAAATGAGAGAACGTCCTAAATGTATTCCCAAAAAATAAACAAACGAGTGAAAACAATATTGAAAAAAAGAACAAATATGAAGAATCCATATTATCTAGTTTAAAAATTAATCATGAGACAATAAGAATCATGAAAATGGGGTACTGGTTTGATGCTCAACTCAAAGGGAAAAAACAAAAGCAGAGAAATTGATCCATTCCTCTCCAGTTCAATTATTTTTTACAAGAATGTCAGTTCAATACAATGAAAAAGAGAAAAAGTGGTCTGTGACGAGTGAATATTTACCATGAAAAAAAATGGTCACAAAGTTTGAGAAAATTTTCTCAATGATATTAATATAAAAGAAATTTTAAAATATCAGATAACACTATATACAATAGAATGGCTAAAATTAAAATATGAAAATTAAAATAGCAAGCCATTGGGAACCTCATTGCTAACAAGTGAGAGTGTAAAATACTGTAAAAAGGTTAAGTTTAAACATTTTCACACATTAGTTATATATTAAACTTACATTTTAATTATTTCACTTCTAGACATTTACCTAAGAGAAATGAAAACAAATATACACAAAAAAGGTTTGTAACAATGTTCTGAGAAAATGTCATGGTATCTTCATGTTGGAAACCACACAAATGTTCCAGTTCTTAGAATGGCTAAAAACAGTACAGTATAAACATATAACGGAATCCTGTTTTTCAACTCAATATAAAAACTTAAGATATGTACAAGAAAATTGATGAATTTCAATTTATTATACCAAAGGAAGAAAAAAAGTAATTTTACAATAGAGAAAACTGAAAAACACTATTTCAGATTTTGATCAAGGTCAACATGGACAGTAATAATCAGAAGATAGTTTGCAGTTTTGATAAGATATGATATGATGAAAATGAGTTTACCTCTGTGATTTTTTTTGGGGGGGCACTGGGAATCGAACTCGTATCCTTGCACTTACAAGGCAGGCAGCAGAACCACTGAGCTAAATCCCCAGCCCTTACCTCTGTGATCTTATTGCCAAAAAAACAAAAAACAAAAAAACAAAACCCATAACCCTCATCCACTTATCCAAAAAAAAAAAAGTAACCAAACAAACAAAAACATTAGGCAAACTCTGAGGAACATTCTAGAAAATATTTTAGCAATGATCTACCAAACCATCAAGTCATCAGAACAAAGGAAATCTAAGAAACTGTCACAACCAAAACTGGTCTAAAAAAGCTAATAACTTAATGACTAAAAGTAATGAAGTTGCCTGGATAGAATCCTAAAATAGAAAAAGGACATTAGGTAAGAATTAAGACATATTGAATTAAAAAAGACTTCATTAAATCAGTATCTGTTCACTCATTGTTACAAGTGCACTCCACTGATGTGAGATTTTAATAAGGGAAAGGTTTATAAGAGTACCTGGGAGTTCCTTTTATTTTCTCAACATTTTTTTCTTTAAAAAGAAAAATTTACATATTATACTGAGTGAAAAGCCCAGAAACATGAATGTATATTTTGTATGATTTAATTTATACTGAGTTCTAGATCAAGCTACACTCATCTGTGATGAAAGGTGCAATTCATGTAGCAGTCACTTTCCGAGAAGGAAATGGACTGATCACAGTCATGAGAATTTTCTAGGCTCTGGGAAGAGAAAAATATTCTCTATCATTGGATTGTATGGATTTGATCTTAAAAAAAAAAAAGACTTCTATTGCGCACTTCAGATTTGTGCGTTTAATGGTATGTAAAAAAAGTTACAGTGCTGCAATAATGAAGTATTCAAAAACCTACCTCTTCTATTCTATCTCCTCTTTTCTGATTTAGTTGTCGCCCATCTGAAATGAGAACAGGCATTCTTTGCAGCTCTTTTGCCTTGTGATATCTTTGTACAAAAGCCTCCTGGTAAGTACAAAGGCTCATTGTGACTGTGTAGGATGACTCACTGCCAATTGAACTTTTAAATAGGGAACTTTACTCCAAAATCTTACCTCCCTTTGTTTCTTGATCTGAATATGTTCAGGCATTCTTCCTCTCCCTTCTTCTATTCTAAATTCTGAACAAGAAATAAATCCTTTCTACAGTCAGGGTAGAATTTTCTTGTTGCTCTCATTCCCTAAATCATAGTTCTAGTACCATGTTGTTTGTGTTTTCATATCATTCTGTTTGTTACTCAAATGTCCTTAGAGTTGTTTATATTTGGTTCATAAGACACCATCACTGTGTTATACACCAAAGCTTTTAGCTCTACATAAGTTTTATGGATGCATGCATTCATTACCTCATTCTTTTAGATATTTCAAGTCAACTTTAATGGAAAAGGGAAATGAGAATCTGTCTCTCCTTTCAAATGAAGAGCACTCTAAGGGACTACCATGAATGAAGAGATAACAGGACACTGAAAGGTGACCAATACACATGACTCAAACAAAGTCACCCAAACAATCTGAAAGAGCCTTATACAAAATATGTATATTGTGGTGTTCATTAAATAAACTATTCCCGCACTTAAGTTTTTTCTCCTTAAATTCAACATTGTACCAGGACTTTTAGAACATGTTAATATAGGTTTTTGATATTGAAATATATGGTATAAGATTTGATAGTGGAATATATATTTTTAGGATTTCAATTATTTCTTTTTTCAAAAGGTTCTATATATTTGTTATTTTCTAAATATATGTTTTAATGTAATGCAAACACAGCACACAGAGTTCAAGATATGCTACAAATATATACTTTGTGGCTCTGAACAGAACTTGTTCACATAGGAGTTTTACAATATTCTTATTAAAACAGTGTCATTCAGGACATATAGGGAATAATCCGCTGAGAATTAATATACACACATCATAAATAAAATACTTCTGAAAATAATAGCTTTTCTTTATGAATTTCAATGCCTACATTGCTATTTCAATGAGATAGTGTTGAAGAATTCTAAGTATAATTTTCTGGAAGAGTGCAACGTGCCACATAATAAACAGGTTACTTTCATAGCTCGTCCAGCAAATGAATATTTGCTGCATTAATTTTTTTCACCAAAGACATTTTGAGTTTTGAAGATATTTATAGACATGTACTAAATGGTATTATATCTAGGACAGGGACAGTACTTTAGCCAGAGAAAGAGAGAGAGAGGGAGAGAGAGAGAGAGAGAGAGAGAGAGAGAGAGAGAGAGAGAGGGGGGGAAGAGAGAGAGAGAGAGAGAATGGGGGTAGGGGGAGAGATGCACACAACAAAAAGAACTGAGGAAAGGAGGTAAAAATATTTAAGAAAAATGGAGCAATTATAAGGACCAAAAGGATCCTCTTCAGTGAAAAGTCAAAAATCATTGATCCATTGCAATGAATAGGCATAGAAATACAAAGAAATATTTGATTGAAGACCAAGACAGAGCAAAACAATGAAGTATAGAAGTGTCATGGGGACAAAGGGAACAGCACATGATCTAAGGGAATTCTGTCCAACCCAAGATAGAAAAAAACTGAAATATGGATTGGTCTTACAAATGGACCGTTGAGAATGATTTAGGTCAACAATTATTGAAATGAAAATAATGGAACCACTATGCCAATTCTGGATGTCAAATTGGTGAATGTAAAATACAAAAAAGGCAAGTATTAAAAAGGCAACAAAAATGTGTACTCTAGATTTTTATATGAGATAGAACCTAATTTTAATAAGGAATCCTTAAGATACTTGCCCTCAGACCATTTTGAATATTATTTGCTGTCTTAGTTACTTTCTCATTGCTAAGACACAATACCCAACACTAACAACTTAAAGGAGAAAACACTTACTGTAGTTCACAGTTCACAGAGATTTCAGTCCATAGTTGCCTGGTTCAAAGTCAGAGTGGCATGGCATAGCAGAAGGGATATATGTTGTTTCAGTCAGTGCTTACTAGAGAAACCAATTATTATAAGATACACAAATATATACAAGAATTTACCAGATTGGTTTACAGTAGTTACCCACAGAGTCACATGTAGAAGAGTGTAAAAGGTCTGTCTGATCCCTGGAGAACCAAATTTTCCAGTCAAAGGCTTGGAGTTCACTGTAGCATCCCATCGGAGTCTATATTAAGAGGCCAAAGGGTCTGTTATGGAAGGCTGAAGAGTCTGCACTAACAGCCACAAGATGACATCCAAGGTGAAGGCAAAGACTGGAGCTCCTTCAAAGAAACAAAAACAATTCTTCCTTCTTGCCTTTTTATGCCATCCTGGTGAAAATCTGCCCTAGGGTGGGTGTTATACGCTCAGAACTATTCTGAGCCAATTTAGTTGGATGTTTCTCACTCAAATCGATTTAAATAATCCACCATCACATATATACATACATCTCTAGATATAAATATGTCTCCAGACTACATTCAGTGACCCATCTCCCCCAGCAAGACTTTACCTCCCAACATCACACCCAGCTATATAGTCAATCAGTGGACTACTCCAGGGATGAGCATCACACAGCCATGATCCAGTCACCCCCAAAATCCCCACCTATGAGTACATGAGGCTTTGGGGGATGTCTAGATCTGAACCACAAGATTTATCAAAGAAAGATGGGCTTTTGCTATCTTTCCCAAAGAAGGTTGCAGATAAGAAACTATATTCTGATTATATATGAATCATCATTGAAAACTTAACAATTTTGATCGAAGGACAAACTAATAGTAAAGCGTACATCAAATAATGTAGAAAAATAGACCCTTCACTTCTAAGGGCATTATGTTTTAGATAAATATCTACAATAATACTTGGAGAATATAAATGATGTTGGCAAGAAAAGAAGAATGGTCACAGGTTATTAAGGAAACATTGAAAAATAAAAAAAGGAAAGAAAAAACTATCAATATTTAGGTACAAAAAATTGTTTGAGAAAGACACAAGAGGAACAGCAGCACATCTTACACCCTAGAATAATTATACTCTACTTTTGAACATTTGGAAATTTTAAAAGTACACATTAGTGGTCTTCAGCAAAGGAGTTTTGTTGGGAAATAGGGAGACAATATGATAATGCAAGTATTGTTGTATGCCTATGTTATAGATAAAGCAACTAAGACAAAACAATTGAAATAGCTTACCCAAGATCATTGTACTAGCAAATAGTGGAGCTCAGAGTCTACTGCAAAGAAACTGACTCTCTAATTGTTTTCTTGGACTTGATTTAGATTTATTAAATTACTATATTGAATAAGTAGAATGTCAAGTTCACAGTGTATTTGTAACAACTTTTCCAGACAAATACAAATGTGGTAGAAATGATTTGGGGCCAAATGCATGAGTATCATTTCTGTGAATAACCTGATGCTCTGTTGGTCTATCTAGCATACCTGGATACATCAGCAATGGAGATTCCCCTCGCAGCTCAAAAAGGAAAGTCAACTCACCCCATTGTCCCAGAGGCAATACTCTATCCTTAAAGCAAACTTGATACCGGATCGAGTGAGTACTCAATTGAGAAACGGCACCTATCCTCTTTGATTAGCCACGACAAGGTTATAATCATATGAAAAGGATTGCCAATAAGAATGGCCCTTCAAATAATCTCAGGTAACAGTGTAGATGGGAAATGTTACACAAACAAGAAAATAAAGAAAATTGCATTATTATTTCCATATTGATATACCTCCAAAAGCTGTGGCATTAATTCTCATAAGAGCATCTAATTCAGCCTACAATTATATCATGTGATTTGTCACACAGGGAATTCACATGCGAAGAGGAGGTGTCAAATTGACTCAAGCTGCTTGGAAGAACATTTAAGTGTAATTTTTTCTCGGTTCCTATTGGGGTATTTAACCTGCTTTGGGAAAATGTCACTCATGCTTATTACTGCAGTCTTTCTTGCCAAAGAGGCTCCAGCTAATGCCCCAGCAGGGATTGCACCACGAGCCCCATTTTTCAAGGGCTTTCTAACTCAGTCATAAAAATTGGATCTGGGCACAAGCTTGTCCCAATTGTGGTGCACTTTCTAGCTTGTTTGTTATAACCAGATGTATTTAAATTTTGTTCAGCGGCTTTTGAAGGTGGAAGGGAAAATGACATTTTTGGCTTCTCAGATGAATTTTGGCAATACTGGGAATCTAAAGGGAATTTGATTTTAAAATTAAAGATGAACTTTTAGACTCTATTAGGTTCATACTTCTGATCTGGGGCCACTGCTGATGGGCAGTTCTATCAACAAGCAAACAGGAAATAAAAACCAGAGGAAATCATCCAGTTAAACAGGAGCTGATAATTCAGTTCCATCCCAGGTCTTATGCTAATAGTCAGTCAGTTGTGGATGCTTGGACCTCAGTGGGAGACACATTCTAGCTCTATGGAACATCAGATTGGGAATTTGGGCTCTGATATAATTTTGGTTAGAAATTGAGAGGCAGGCACATTGAGAAAGGGAACATGTTTCTTTAATCACTAAAAAAAAAAAGTATAGAAGGAAAAAATACCAAGTTAAAATTAGCAAACATATTTTTGAGACCCTACTATGCTTCCAAAGGGCTTCTAAGAGGTTCAAAGAGTACACATACACACACACATAAAATATATATAAAAATGTACAAATGTGTGTTTGTGTGTGTATAATTTTTTTAACCATAAAAAGATGGCTAGAGATCAGAATGTGTGGTGCAGGTAAGTGTCCAGGAACAAAAGGACACCCAAAAAGATGCTAAAGTAGGACCCAATGGCATCTTTGTTTTCTCTGTGCAACACAGGAAGTAAGATTTGGCTCTGGAGGATTGTGCAAGGAGAGAAAGAGAAATCGCACAAGAACAGGCACAGGTTGAAGATGAGCTTTGGAGAAAGATGGTAGCAAGACCAGATGGACTATATCAGCGATTCTATCACAAGCCAGGATGCATCTTATTGACTTTTTACTGACTAGTGCTTAAAAAGTTATCAGACTGAACCTAGGGCCTTTGCACTGAACTGTATCCTCAGATCATTTTTTTATTTTTAATTTGGGGACAGGGCCTGGCTGAGTCTCTCAGCTGTCCACACTGGGCTTGCCCTCGGGATCCTCTTGCCTCAGTTTCCTAGAGTACTATGGATTACAGGCATGTGCCATCATGCCCTGCTAATGAGAGATGTTTGCATGGAAAGGAATTTGAAAGGATGCCTTAATAGATGAATCTGACTTTACTGACTAAGAAGATTGGAACTTAAGACTAAAGAAGGGGACGCAGAAAATTAATAAGTTCTAAACTTTGTGCACATGGAAAAAAAGAAAAGGAAAATAGCTTGCATTCAATGTTTTGTGTTGTGCAGGGAGCAGAGACTACAGTAAAAAGAGGTGAGCTGTGACATGAGGGGGTGCTGTGGGACATGGTGCTCCAAAGCAGGCTGCACATTGAGGTTCTGCTGTCTTGAACTCGAAGTAGTGAGACTTTCCTGAATGGCTGCCTTGTCATAGGCATCAAAGTTGAGGGGTGCAGATACTTGTTCATTCTTTCTTTTGTTTTGGAGGAGAGGGAAACTGGAAGACAGCATTCCAGAATATTAGCAACTCTGACTGAGGCAGAGTTGGCCACATAATATCCATTCTTATCTTCTTCTCTACAAATGCGCTCAAATTAATAAAAAGTATAAACTGTATGTGGTACTCATGGTTTGCAAGGGAATAGATTTAATACAGGACACATAATGTATAGGATTATATTATAATATAGGATATATTATAATCACCCAAAATGTCGAATGCAGAGAAATGCAATAGATTTGTTCACACACTAGGGATGTGGAGAATCGTGCTGAGGACCTGGATCCCACAACAGTGTCCTGCACTAGTCCAGCCAAAGGCCTAGAGCCCAAGGTAATATCCTCCCTGATTCCAGCAGGGGCCCAGAGCCTGACAATCTTATGCAAGTCCGTGTGGAGGATCCACCTGGGGAAAGCATGAAGACCAGTGGTAAACGCTACAAAGACTGTGCTGGCCGGGTGATGGATTTGTGCTACAGACTAGACTGAGGGATTGGATCTGCACTGGAGCTAGGAAACAAAGCTCAAGGTGAAGGTCAGAGCTCCCCTGAGGAGAACAGTGACAGCCAGGACTCAAGCTCCTCCTCTGAAGAGAACAGCCAAGTTCACATCAGGAAAACCAGCCATGGCAAGCTTCTCCAAGAAAATCAACAGCAAACAATCTTCCCTCCCATTTCTCTTTTTATGCTGTTGGCAATGATCCTCAGGTGGGTTTTCTATGCCCAGAACCACACTGGCTTGGTTCAATGGGGTGTTCCAAGTTGACCATTACTTAACCCACCAAACAGTAAAAGCAGCAACATCAACAATTAGAACTGTTTTCCTTCTGTTCCTTTCCTAATAATTAAGCCTCTGATGTTAAAATGGCACCCATGGGTAGTAGTGCAGGAATGCTTCTTAAAGGGAGCTGATTTTCTAAAAAGTGATCTTTTCTTCACATCTTTCTTTGCTTTCTCTTGCTTACTATCTGGGACTCAGATATGATTGCTTGAGATATTGCAGCCATGTTATGAGAAGGAAACCAATTAAAAATGGAAGCTATGTATGAGGATTAAAAAGAAGAAGGAGGAGGAGGAGGAGGAGAAGAGGAAGAAGAAGAAGAAGAAGAAGAAGAAGAAGAAGAAGAAGAAGAAGAAGAAGAAGAAGAAGAAGAAGAAGAAGAAAGAAGAAGAAAAGGAAGCTCCATGCCTCAATACTCAACATATCTGCTGCTCACACCTCAATTTATGTGATAATCTCTCTGTGAGAAAATAAATCTTTGAGAAAGGTAACAAGTGAAAAGAAAAAAAATAGGAGAAAATGAAAAAATGGAAATAAAGTGTTTGTAAATGGGGAGGGGAGGAGGGGGTGAAGGGAGGGCAGGGACAAGGGGAAAAAATGAGAACCAAGACCTGTCATGTAAAGGTACAAGATTCCAATGATGAATGTAACTGTACTGTATACCCAAAAAGTACCCATAAATTCAATGAGGAAAAAAAATAAATAAATCTTTGAGTTTATTTGGGTTGTTTTCAGCATTTCATGACATTCTTAGTGAATACAATGAGTAATCCACATGAAGCAGAAATCATAAAATATGATTAAGAACTGATGAGAATACATTTAATATACTTAAGTAAAAATAGTTCTGCCCCTAGTAACCACTGTCCAACAAATAGTCAGGGAATCTATATTAAATAAACATGTGGATAGGTTAAAAAATTAACAAACTTACCATTTATTCTCTCCCAGTGTGATTTCACCTTTCATTTTCTGAATGTTTGGTGGTGGTGCCCTTTGTTAGGATCTGCCATATAGTGGATGACAAAGAAGAAAGACTCGCCTTAGCCAAATAATGGTTATTTTGACATCTTTAATGTCTTAGTAGTAAAAGATTTAATTTTTTGGATACAATTACATTAAGAGACTTAGACATACATCAATCAATCATAATGCCTAAAAGGTTAAATGAGAAATAATACACTAAATATTTATAGAATACTTATAAATTCATGAGAAAGGATTTGCAAGATAGACAAATTTTAAAGGATTTGAAGGGTAAAGTAATACAAAAGAAATGGCTTTATACAATTGGAATTGGATTCATTTTCACACACTAGTAAATATCAACAAAATAGAAAATAATTACATAAATTCTTACTATTCAGCATAATAAATATCAAAAAATTGATGTAGAGATGGAGCAAATTGCATTTTCATATATGTTGAAGGGAGTAAAATTTAGAAACACTGCCAGATAATTTGACATCTCTATGTAAAATGCATGTACATATAAATTAGTATTTGCATACAAAGATACTTTATTACATGTAAGTAGATTTACACATATGCATAAGATGTACATAAAATAAAGTTTGATATCGATGGTTAAAGAAAAGAAAATGATATTCAGTATTTCTCCTGACGAGATAGCTAGTTACATACTTCATAATACAAACATTTTTATGTTACAATATACCAAACAAACTGAAAAGTATGCGGATCCTTATAAATTAAAATTTAATTCATAAATATTAAGTAATTAAAGTGATACATAGTCTTGTGTTAATATGAGTTTGCATCTACATGCTTTGGGTTTTTCTGGACACAGAACAATCACATTGGTTAGTGCTTTTCATCTTGTTAGGGTCACAAATTGAATTGTACCCTAGAGCCAGTTATTTAGTGAATCCTGTTAACTGGAAGCGGGAATTAGACTAGTTCAATGCAATTTACCCCTACTATTGGACAAGAAAATTACGGTTGTATTTTACCTCAACACCATTCTATCACTTTCCTAGGGGGCCCATTGCAAAGTAATGTTTAATACCTGAGCTAGGAATTCAGTCTAAAAGTAGGTCTTAGTAGTATGGGAAAGTGAGTTCTAGTTACTCTGATGAATACTTTATCTGGTTCATGTGAAAATTAAATTCTCCTTGCCCTTGGGCTGATCACATCAGTCCTATGAGATGTTGTGTATCTTCCTCAGCCAAAACACCAGCAAGGTTATTGGTCATTAAATTATCCACTCTATAGTCCAACATTGTTATTTGATTTAAAGATGTCCTACAGTGGTGAATCCCTCAGACCTATTATCACTATATTTAAGGTTATTGCCTTTAATTTGTTTCAGATTTGTCAACCCTCTGCATTGCCCCTAGTTCCGTTTTCCCCTGCTGAACCAAATTACACATAGAATGTAATAGATGTGAATTTTTTTCCTTGTGTGCTGTCAGCCTTTTTATGTTACTTTTCTAGAATTCTAACAATATTATATTTTATTACCTTGAATTGTCCTCCATCTACCTACTTCCTTTATTTTCGCTCAGGATACCTATCTTTTGGAGGATAGCTTTAAGTTTCTGTTCTGGACCTTTTCTAAGTTAAACAGTTCATGACAATGACAGATATCTACAATGACACATGACCTTGAAAATGACTGACATTTTCATTTTGCTTGGATGAGATCTAAAATGCCAAAAGGCACAACTATGATCCAAAAATTTCACACAACTCTGGCAATGTATTGGCTTTTTTTTTTTTTTCTGTAGGCATACTTTTTTTTTTTTTTTTTTTTTTCAGAAATAAAAGGGCAGAGCAGAAAAAAGGGAAGGGAAGAAAACAAACACATTTCAGAGTGAGGGAGTAATAGTTTTGGACTTTATTGATTTTGAACAATTTAAATAAACTCTATAAGTTTTAATTCACTCTCTAATGTGGCTATAATAATGAATACCCACCAACTTGTTTTACATAACATAGCACATGAAAAATGATTGAAAAATTTATATGTTGTTCTTAAAATAGACGGCCAATATTTCCTTACCAATATAAATTGCTATTGGTTGGGAAAAATTGTAAGAAAGAGTTGAGAAATTAAACTGTATAAACTATGTAAATAATAAAAATTTGAGGGGTAATTATTTTTTAAATAATGGTAAAATATAAAACTCATTTGATCAAATATTTAATCTAACAACAATTTAGGTTTTTTAAAACCAATTTAGGTAAATAATAATAAGTAAAGGAGGAAAATAAACATAATTTTCAAAACGAGCTCTCTGGTAGAGAAGGAGCAGTGGAATGCTTAAAACCAGAGCATTTGTTTGGGTCAATCAGTGAACAAGTAGGAAGATTTGGTTCCACATGACTTAAATCAAATGTTGAAATAGATGTTTCCTAGGTTCTTTCTATTTTTATCATTCATGACTTAATGGATAACCTTTCTAGGTGCTACTTTCTTCTATCCTTGTTTATGTGTCAATGAATATAACTAGCTTTGTTCTCTATACACTTGGGCACACCCTTTCTCCTTCCCACATCTTAATTAGGAAATTGCTTTCTAGTTTTTGATTTGGGACTGCGTGAAGGAGGGTTCTAGTCAGCTGCAGTGAGCTGTAAAATGTTTCATAACTACCTTTTTCTTAAAAACTGTTACTAATTTGTTTGGTACAAAACAGCATGATTTATTTTAATCTATCAGTGTGACATTTATGAAAGCAGAGATGGGTGATAAAGGCATTACATCACCATTGCAGAGTAATCCCGCATGTAGATATCATCTGCAGTAGACATAAAAGGACAGATAATAGAAAATGTAGCAAAGTAATGAGAAAGTGATATACTTCTAGTCTTTAATACAGTTTATTTCACCTTATATTATTTATCTTGCTTTTAACACTGTCTCTGTAAAAAAATCAACTTGTTAAATTTATGACAGTTTATCAGTTGATTCTTGTGAGCTAATTTGTGCTGACTATCGCAACACCAGCATTTGCTTTTGAAATGGAGATTTTAAAAGCCGTGTCATTGGAAGATGTAGAATGTCAGGCTTTCTAGTTACTGGAAAGGTTGGCTCAACCTTTGAAGGGTTGCCTGAACTTCTGGAGACCATGTCTGTAATTTCAGAGAAGAAAACAAAGAATTAACATATTATACAGATTTATGTTAACTGTTTACTATCACGTTTATGCAAGATACTATCAATGAGTATTTTATCTTTTATTGTAAATATCTATGTCAATATGTATTTATGTATTGCTCATCAGTAAGTATTTTACTAAATAAAAATATTCTTATTGTCCATACATTTTAATTTCTTGACAGCTGAAAGGAGCAAATAACAGGAATGAGAGTCCTCTTTCTTTCAAAGAAATAAAAATATTTATATGAATTTTCAAAGTAACTGGTAATTACTACAAGGAATTTTGAGTTTTTTCAAGACCCCCATGGACTATCGGGAAAATGATTATAATGAGAACAATAACTAAAATGAAAACATTCTCTTGGATAAATTTGTTACAAATGCCTGATTCTGACGACACTGCTTTGCCTATTATAAGAAACCTCTATAGGTACAGACGGGCACTTTGAAGAACAAAAGCAAACCATAAAACGTTCATCTTCTCAGGGATAGATATAAAGACAAGAACAAAATTGACCTGTAGTCTTCATATCAGTATAAGATAAAAAGAGCAAGATTGGTCTGATGTAAACCCAAGGAATAATACTAATATTAACATAAAATTTGGTTTGACAAATATATGAATAAGATACATAATTATGAAATTGAAAACAATCTTCTCAGTGTCACCTTATGAATGAAAGTGATGCATACTCCAGTGGTTGTCTTATTTCTAAGTAAAATAGAAACCAGATTTGTGTGGGCATAAACATCGGGAAGAGTGATGATCACTGTAATGAACATTAAGGTAGCTACAGAAATTAGGAAGGGATTTCTGATCAGCAAAACTCAAAATTCTTTAATAGGACTAAAATGAACAGACTACTAAAAAAGGTGTCTCTCAACTTGTACAAATAGAAAAATCAATAATGGATCTCCAGAAAGCTTGTGGCAACTACTCAAATAAAAAAATTATAATTCTATATGCCTTTCTGAACTTGCCTTATATTTTCGGCCTAGAATATATTTATTGAAAGGTTGGACACCTGAGACCCTGTGACATCATAGTGAGTGTATGTGGTAAGGATTCTACTAGTTCCTATTAAAAAGGATTTATAGGCATTTAAGCAAGTAACTATACATTGATAAAGAGAAAAAGCTAAATATTTTCTGGACTCTTCTTTGAAAGAAGTGATCTGTCATTAATACCAGTTACTTATCATATCCCACTGTACCATAACAGTCAGGTCAACTGAGACTAGGTAAAATAATACGAGATCATTTGACTCACAGTGAATCTACTAGGTTCATGAAACCACCCAATTATAATTTTTCTTGTCCTTAAATATCGAGTTGAAATATACATGGTTTTGAGAAAAGCAACCATATTAGTTCCTGAGGCTGTGGGATAAAAACTATAATAGTAGTGAAGTTCATAAGAAAGCTTCCAATATTGTCTTGCCCTAGAGCAATAATAATATTAGTAATATTGTGGTAAAAAGTAATATTACTATGATAAAAAGTAATACATCATTGTGGAAGAGATTATTGTCACCACTAAAGATTTAAATATGTAGAATTGTTGTCCTTGTATCTATTAACTGCACAGACTGACTCCTGCAGAAGCCAAATATATTCATGAAGAAGGATAATAAACTACCCTAAAGTCAATAAAGTAGTATTCTCATTTTTAGCTCCTGTGCCTATGAGTCACCTTTGTGGATATATATATATATTTCAACTATTATTTAACTGGTGCATGCATTTTCTCTGTTTCTTTTAAAAGAAGAATCAGAAACAGTTGATATTTATTCATATGTAGCAGAGAACAGATCCCAGTAAAATTCTATTTACAAAAAATGCCAGCTAGATGTAATCCAGTAGTTACAGTCTCCCAATTCCCTATTAGTGGCTAGAAAGGGAGGAGAGGCATATCCTGAGGTTTTTAGAGATCAATGTGATTTTTTTTTAAGAAAAAGAAATGCAAGGGAGTGGAGTGAATACTTATTTTTGACAGGCACAGCTAGGCCATCTTTCCAGGGCCAGAGGAGGTAGACGAACATGGAGATTAGTAAGTGTGTTGACACAGATGTCTCATGTTTCTCTCTCAATTATGGCCCTGAATTTGGAAAATCAGATTATCATAGATTGCAAAATTACTTTTCTCTGGAGCTCTGTTACAGTTCTGCTTAGGACCTGAGCCTTCTTTTTACCAGAGATGATTCTGTTTTATATCTTACCAGGAATGTCCCATGACTTTTACATTTAACTTTTAAATTAAACTTTTGTATGGCTATTTCAGAGACCACAGTGTTCTATCTCTCATTAGTTAGCAAGTCTTCATTGGCAGCCAGTTAATGAAAAATTATAGTATAAAATTTATACTCTATTTTCTTGAACATTGCAATGGGGATTCCTTAGACAACACACTCGGAGTACTTTCTGTGAATGGTTTTCTTTCTCCTCCATTCCTGTGGGAGAATCAAAAGCGTGAATGGCAGAAGAATAAACTGGATTGCATTTAATTCACATCATAGATCTTAGTGTATAGGAACTATGATTTTTCTGCATCTTTTGAGAGGATCATATGTTTTTTGACTGTTGATATAGTGTATTACATTTATTGATTTACGTATGTTGCACCATCATTTCATCCCTGGGATAAATCCGACCTGGTCAGGATGTATGATCTTCTTGATTACCCCCTGTATTCTATTTGCCAATATCTTATCAAGTGTTTTTGTGTCTGTGTTCATCAGGGAGATTGGCCTGTAGTTCTCTGTTTTGGTTGGGTCTTTCCCTGGTTTTGGAATCAAAGTCACACTTGCTTCCAGGAATGAATTTGAAAGTATTGTTTCCCTTTCAATTTCATTGAAAAGTTTAAAGAGTGGTGGAAACAGTTCTTCTCTAAATATCTTGTAGAATTCAGCAGTGAAGCCATCAAGACCTGGGTTTCTCTTTGTTGGTAAATTTTTAATCACATTTTCAATTTCACTGATTGTAATTGGGGTGTTCAGATTTTTTTTTATCTTCTGAGTTAAACTTTGGTAATTCATATTTATCTAGAAATCTGTCCACTTCTTCCATGTTCTCCATTTTATTAGACTCTCCCAGCATCTGGAAAAAGCCCTGAAAAGTGAAGAGTGCAAATTGGGTGGAACAATGAATACAGTATTCGTGAAACAAAAGGAATCATAGCAGTAGCAGAAAAGGTCTTTCCTTTGTGAATCAATAGGATTTAAAAGGTTAGGAAGAAAAAGCTTACAAACCAAAGTTGAGGGATAACAGAAAATATAATGTAAAAGTGGCAAGTTAGCCATTCATCTGAGCCATAAGAAACATATGGCTGCACCAATGGGAAATACATTTAAGTATCCGTGGGGAACTCTATGACAAAACAGGCTAATTGGTTTGAAATATTTAGTCTGCCTTTCTTTTCAAAAAGTTTTTTATTTCTAGTTTATTCATTTTTAATTAGTTATATGGATAAATGGACTTCACTTTGCCTTACTGGTATATGCACATGGTATACTTCAAGCATTTCACTCCCTGCCATTCCCCAGGGCCTATATTGTACCTTAGTTTCTAACTTTTGGGAGGGTCTCCTTTTTTCATATTTATCCTTCCATTACCTACCCTAATTGAGCCAGTATTTCTGGGTGAAATGTTTCTTAGGGTCAGGATTTGTTTATGGTGAAGCAAGTAAATCACCTAAGGTACAAGCTTCAGAGTCATACTCATATTTAGACCCAATGTATAAAACAAAGATATGTAAATATCGCTTAATCTATTGACACTACTGAGAATAGCAACCTGTTTAGTAATGTTACCTTGCTTTCCTTTCAAATTTATTTGTATGCAACAATCCATTAGTATAGAGATGCCTCCTATACACAGCTAATAGGAGATCATTAATTCTTTTATCCAAACAATCCAGTTAATATTTCCTAGATGACATAAACTTGGAAGATGATCACCATTAGTCAGGAACTGTCTTCTCCTGCTTCTCCTGTTACCCCCTTTGTATTGCTTCAGATATCATTAAAAATTACATTCTTAGACTACTGATAGGTCCAGTATAGTAAAAAAATTATATATATCTTCATACCCATTCAGGATGCTAATATATTTATATAAAACAATTGTGTTAAATTGTTTTTAAACTTTTCCTATGGAAAAGCATTTTCACTGCAAACATATTATGGGCTGCTTCTTGATATTTATTTAATTCACATGGGTTAAAGGTGATACATTAATGACTACCGCAAGTAGTTAGCTGTGCCTGATCCTATTGCGCTGCTGAATGTATCAATTGGGATAAAGGGTTGTGATTGATCTAAAGAGTTGTTTTCTCTGATATTATGAAAATGAGGATGTCTATGAGTCATTAGAAACTCAAAAGCTAAAACGTAACTATATTGGGAAGATTTAAGTAATACCCAGAAATTAAAGAAGGACAACCCAACAACAAAAATAAAAATGAGAAAACACTTAAGCAAGACACAAAGACAGATTTCCAGTTCACCAATGGCAAACAGTAGGACAAATGAGGATGAAAAGTCTGATAGTGAACCAACAGGACACCCTGGACCCATAGCATAAGAGGTAACAAAACAGATCAATCAGGCTCTAGAAAAATTCAAATCAGAAATAATTTCCCAGTTGACCAGAGAGATGATGAGCAAAATGGAAGTCATGATTCGAGACTCTAGAGTAGAAACTGACAAAAAAATAGATGACCTCAAGACCATGATAGAAGCCATGAAGACTCAGCATAAGAAAGAAATGGAAACAATGAATGCCCAACAGAGGAAAGAAATAGAATCCATAAAACAGATTCAAACAGATATCCAGGAGATTAAAAATTCTATTGAAAGTGTACGCAACAGAATAAAAAATTGCAAAGATAGAATTTCAGATATAGAAGATAGGATCTCAGTCAGTGACCGTGAAAAAAGAGGTCTCTCAAAAATAGTAAGGGATCATGAGAAATCAATCCAACAACTTCTAGACAATGCAAAGAAAAATGCTGATAGAAATTCATGAAAAAACAGGAGAAAACGCAAATGACCTAAAAAAGCTCTTCACAGAATTAATGACAGAAAACTTCCCAAACAGAAGGGAAGAATTAGACATACAGATAAGTGAGGCATATAGAACCCCAACTAGCCATGATAAAAAAATCTACATCTAGACATATAATAATCAGATTCTTTAATATCTTAATATCAGAAAAATTGAAAATTAAACATGTCACAGTTTGGAATTGTTCTTGATTTCACAATAGCATTTATGCAGACTTTTCCAAAAGAAAGTAGAGAGAGGTAAACTATCTTAGTTACAGTTTTTGTGGTGGGAGAAAATACCCAACACCCACAAGTAAAAGTGTTGCAGGAAATATAAAATATGAAATATAAAATATGAAATATATCTCCCAACCTATTAACTGTATGGTAAGCTTAGTTCTTGTTCTCTAGAAATCAAAGAATGAGTCCTAGAAATGAAGTACAAAGATTTTATTGGTAAATATAGCACATGAATAATATAAATGCAGCAGATTATTAGGAGCTGTATTGCTCCTGAGGGTAGGAGGAGTCCCAAGTGACCAAGGACCCCACTTTACAGAGAAATTTCATAGGGTGAAACCCACATGGGTACAATGTGGGCCACCGCCATGAACACTCAATAAGGTAACAAGTGTAGTCACTTAGGGAATGGAGATCCAATTGGGAAGCAAGTCACGTAGCAAATGTGGTGGAAAGAACAAGGACTCTCCTAGGAGACGATGGGACCAGAGGTCTCTGGTTACCCCAGGGTGACCGATGTCTGTCTATACTTCATTAAGCTGAGTTATTTGAAGTAGTATGTGTGTCTGGTCATCTTGTCTCCATCTTGAGGCCTGGTTTTCAGAAAATGTTCAACTGTAGTGTGTTTCACCTTTGTCCTGGCCCTCTCGAAGCACTTAGCCCTATCTGACTGCCTATAATATTTCTATCAAGCACATCTATTGATAATAAAAGGAGGAGAAGACTTATGGCTCAGAGTTTGTAGGGGCTTGAATTCAGTCCCTAGTAGGCTGCGTACAAGGCAGGGTGGCAGGCAGAGGGGCATTGCAGAGGATACTTGCTCATAGGATAGCTGGCAGGCAGCGTAGAATGACCAAGGGAGGAGAGAAGGACCTAGACCCTTCCAGGCCATGTACCAAGTGACCCACATCCTCCAACTAGGATTCAGCTCCCAACGTTACATTTTCCGTAAACCAGAACACAAATAAATGAAAACTGTTTTCAATTTAAACTACTTAAGAAAATTCATTCACTAATACATGCAGTGATGTCAATTCTTAGTTCAGTTTTCCAATGAAATATAGCACATGCATAATATAAATGTAGCAGATTATGAACTGGGGTTAGGGTTATTAATAGAGTAAAATCATCCCAATCCATTGCTTTTTATTAGCCATGCTAAAAAGAAAAAAACAAAAACAAAAACAAAAAAAACTTAAGTAATAATTTTATTGCAGGACCAAAATCAGCCTATTTCTCATATAAACATAAACAATGAATTTCAAGTGGCAAGTATGCAAGATAAACTTTCATAGTGTTGACTAAGTAACCCTTAAGTGAACTTCATGGTGCGTGGACACTTATACTACATGCGAAGGGGCTGGATGGGGTTGGGAAGTAGAGGCTGGAATTCTAGCTGATGTCCTCCTACCCTACCGGGGAGAATGGTAACTCCGGACAAGTATAAACACCTCAAAGTGCTGTAAATAGACACGTACGTCAAGGTGAATATATGAGTCCACAGAGAACACATAAGCCACATTCCTGGGGTTTTCAACTTTTAGAATAAATATGAAAGAAAGTGACCTTAGAAGCAAGTTAAATTGTTTTACATTACAACAAACATCAATATATATTTAGAATAAAAAGCAAGATATGCATGAATTTAAGAGATAAAACAGGAAACTTCAAAGAAATTTCACACTTGCTATGGGCCACTTCTGTCTAGATCCTAGAGCCCTGGGCAGCCACTCTACTTCTCTACTTACTTACTCTGCATTGATAGTTAAAAAAAAAAAAAAAAAATCGCTCAAAACATTGAAGAAATACTTGCCTCAAACAGACTAACTTGGAAGAATTTTTTCAGTCCATTGGCACTTGGAGGGGTGAAATTAAATTCTATTATTGAAATGAATAGTTCAACATTAGTCTAATAAATTCAGGCTAAAATATCACTATTTGATACAAGGTATGATGTTTTAGTGTCTCCCCATTTGTAAGAAGAAGTAAGTTTTAGCCTTGAACTAAGTTTTAGCCTTGGAGTGAGGTAAACCACACCTAAGAAACTCAAAGTGTCTGAACAACTGGGTGGCTTCTTCATTCTGCCTCCATAATAGCCCTGAGAGTAACCCTAACTTTATAGTGGTAGACTCAGAACTAAGAGTATTAAAGTGCTTTCATTCTCATTTGGGAAGGGCACAAACTTCCTTAAACATTTGTTGTATTTTAAACCAGGTAGTAAAGTGTCTTAATAGAAAAAGTATTAAGTCCTAGGTAGGGGCATGATTTCTGTCCAGATCGAGTGTTGACAAAATTAGTGCTCAGGCTATTCTGACCAATTGCTCATTTTTTTTTCTTTTTATTGAGTTTATTGGTACATTTTAGGTATACAGTACAGTTACATTCATTATTGGGATCTTGTACCTTTACATGACAGGTCTTGGTTCTCATTTTTTCCCCTTGTCCCTGCCCTCCCTTCACCCCCTCCTCCCCTCCCCATTTACAAACACTTTATTTCCATTTTTTCATTATCTCACATTTTTTTTCTTTTCCCTTATTCCTTTTTCCCTACCCATCCCACTTTCCCTACACCTTTAGCCCTTTTCTTCCTATTCAACTGCTCATTTTTGTATGGCAACAACCTAAGTGTTTGAAAAAATCCAAGAAAAAAGTATTATTTATTAACAGGTAAAAGTTAATAAAATTCAAATTAAAGTGTGAACTTTTTATTGAAATAAGCCACACCTCTTTGTTTATGTATTATTTATGAATGCTTTTAGACCTCAGCAGCAGAAGAGTTAAATTGTTATAATAAAGCTTAAAATATTCACTGTTTATACGAATACAGATAGTATTTGTCAAGCCCTGGTTTAGATTCTTAAAACTTAACGTGGTATTAGGACCAGCATCATTGGTAGCACCTGGAGATAGGAATGCCAATTGTCAGTCACAGTATCCTCATCTCTTCTAAAGGTGGCTTTGTTTCTTAGAATACCTCATGTCTGTTTCTAATATAGCAGCTGTAATTATAGAAAATATTTTTAAAATGAGATGCACTCTCTTTTCTATAACTGCATCTGTGGAAATGAGTGAATAGCAAAGAGCAAAACTAAGGAAGACTGTTGAAAATATGCCCAGTGTGACGTCCCTCAGATGAGAGAAAAGAAATGTACAGTGGTATTAAATCTGCAGATGTACATTAGAGACTGATATAAGTCTTGTCTTTGCAGCTAAGAGTGAACAAATCTATGCTATAAGGTACATGCAAACTGGTTAATTTAACAGAACCGAAAACATCACCGCATTTCATGGGAAGTTTTCAGACTAGTTTCCAATTGTTTAGGATTTCTGAGTATTTTTAACAGCCTCACTAGTGCTTCAAAAAGGATCTAATAACATTTTGCTATTGATTTTTAAATATAGGTCTGCTTAAACTCAGGCCTACATTGGACACTGTGCTGAATACATTGCAGTCATTAATTCATTTAATCTTTTCCAACTCAATGGTAGGTAGGTATCACTTTCCCTATTACAGAGAGGAAAGAACTGAGCCTCAGAAAGATTCAACAACTTGCACAAATCACATGGTCTTTCCACTTCATTTTATTGCAACCTATGAGACTTTATCCAGAGCTGCCACTTGAATAACGAAAAGGACGATGCCCATTCCGTGCCCATCCTTTTTAATCTACTTACACAAAAGCTTTGCTAGCCAAAGGACTTCTCTGTGGGTTCTATTGTTATTTTTGCATTTCCAGAACAAGATTTTAAGACGAAATCAAGAGTGAGAAGTTTTTGTCTACCCTGCTTGTGTGCTTTTAATGTAAATGTATATCTTTTTGCTGCTCCTTCTAACCTTCTTAGAAAATGTTTATACATAAGCACTTATACACACAAACATATATAGTTATATATGCATACATACATTAAACTTAAGGCACATATATTTAAAAATTAAATGAAAGTTGAAATAAAATTTTAGTCATGAAATATGAGACCAATGTGTTAGAGTTTCACACTAATCTATATGGGCTGTCAACCTGTGTGAGAACTAAAACCTGAAAGAGCCATAATAGAAAGTGTTTCCATTCTACAACTTTGGACAATCTCCTGTTTCCTGTATTAGCTGTACTCACATGAAATTTTCCCTCACCCCTCCACTTTTCATCCTGCATCATCAAAAGTAGTGAATGGGCAGCCTTTGCTCTTCTGCAATCATTAGAATTAGAGCTGAGCAGTCTTTTGTTTTTATCAGATGAGCTAATATCTTTCGTAAAACATGATACTTCTAAATTGAGAGTAAGAGAAAAATAACTATCATCACATATTGGCAGATTGTGTATTGCCAGATAGGTACCTTTTTGAAACATGTATGGGTGGCTCCACGACTTGTAATAATGTGTGCTGCACATAATGAAAATCTTTATAACCACTTCCCTAATTCCACGGAGTATCTCTGGATTCTGAGAAGCTGGGAGAAAATCATCATAAGATAGTAGACAGAATCACAAATTAGATTCACATTGTCCAGAAATCCTTTAAAATAAAAATTTGTTAGCAATATGAAAACATAAAATGGACAAGGAAAATTTGTTTCAGTTTTCTAATAAAGCTGTTGTGAAGATTGAATGAGATAATACAAATGAAGCTTTTAGGGTGTCTGGCATACAATAAATGCTTGACAAATGTTAGAAATGGTTTAATAATTATTATTTGCACTTAAAAATTCACTACAGTTTGGCCAATCACTTTCCATCAAATATTAATGACCTTCAGTATAATACAGCAGCTTTTAAAAATGGTAATTGTACTGCTGTAGGCTGACTAACATGGAAATGACAGGCAAATATATTCACATACTCAGATGTGAAAGTCATGGTCTCTCATAGGGCCTTTTGTGGGACACCCACCCTGAGGGCACAGTCAGTTTGAATGTCCTTCATTCCCAGTGGGAGTCCCATTTCCAGGACACAGTGGCCTGTCATTGCTTTCAGAGGAGCCACAGCAGGAAGCCTGATTTGGGCTTAATGAACAACCTATGGGGAATTTTCCATAAGTGGTCATTAATGCTTTGCATACTTGCAAGGTGAATCCATCTCATTCTTCACTAGGTCTTCTTCACGTTGGAGGTGAAGTCATTCCTCTCATACTGGAGAAGGCAAAGAGCAAAAGTAACTGCTACACAACATGTAAAGGGTCAAATAAACGCTTGGAACCTAGATTGTATTATACAATGGTGTTGTATGTGTGTGTATTAAGTATGAGTTTATGATGGTATCCCTCCTTAATACAGACTTATAAATTTGTATTTCAAAAAAATTAAAATTGTTAGTCTGCCTTTAGTTTCTATATATATGTGTGTTGGTGTGTGTGTGTGTGTGTGTGTGTGTGTGTGTGTGTATGTGTGTGTGTGATATTGAGTAGCATCATTCTTGATAACAGTACTCAATTATCATTCATATATTGTATACTTTTCCAGGGAATTGTTGTATTTAGATTTTCAAATTTATTGCATAAAACTTTTTAGTAAAGTGTTTATGATTCTTAAAATTCTCTCTGTGTCAAAGCTTATTTCCCTATTCTCATAGTTTAGTTTGAAAATTTTAGTGCTGTCCTTTTATTGCTTGGGTAAATCTATTTTTAATTTTTTTTTCCAAGAATTAGGTTTATAGTTTATTCATTAGCTCTATTTCTCTATTCTCCTTCTTAATCTTTTATTTCTATTGTCCTTTCTTTCTTTTTTTCTGGTTTCTTTCTTTTCCTAATTTTCTCAGTTAATTTTTTTTATTCTTTTGCATTTACTGAAAAAAGAATTTAGTACTGCAAATTTTTCTCTGGTCACAGCTCTAAATGTATTCCATATCTTACGCTGTGTAGTGTTTTTATTGTCATTCTTTTTCACAACAGTTTACAGTAGTGCATTGTATTTCTACTTTTGTTGTAAAGTTAGTAGAAAATGTTTCCATTTTCCACCTGAAAAGTCCATTCTGAGTTTGTGTTATTTTGAATTTGTATCAGAGTGGTTTATAAATTTCTAGTTTTAGTGCTTTCTGAACAAACTTTCTGTATTTCTAATTACTTTATTGAAATTGGTGTTTTGGGGTAAAGAGGGTGAAAGGAAGGCAGGGGTATGGGGAAAGAACCAGAACCAAGATATATCATGTAAAGTTACAAGATCCCAGTGATAAATGTAATTGTATTGTTTGCTTTAAATGTACCAGTAAATTTAATGGGGATAAAAGGTGTTTTCTTTATAATCTAGTCAATATACAAGAATGTGGTATGGACATTAGAAATGGCTGTATTCATGGTATGAAGATGTAAAATGTAGTACATACTCATAATATTTGTCCTATTGATTGCATTGTTTGATTTCTCTGCTTATTTACATTTTCTTTACTTATCTGTCTTATTCTAAAGTGATGTATAAAAATCTTATGATTATAGTGTTTACTTGCATCTTTTCTACATTTTAGTTGTCATTGTCTTACTCAATAATCATTCATAAATATACAATTATTGTGAATGTGGCTTTTAGCATTAAACTATGTTCCTTTTTACATTTAATGATCAGAATTCTCTCTATGTTCCATTTTCATCTTACACCTCTGTCTCATTCTTCGATTTTAGCAATTCTGGTTTTCTTTTAATTTAAGAATCATTCTTTAGCAACACACAAAATTAAGTCATTTTGTGAAGCAATGGTAAGATTTTTATGTTTTATTAGTTAACTTGAATCCATGAATTGGTCTGAGGAAAAAATTTGATCAGTTATGTCATCTTTGCCTTTTTAAATATATTTTCTGTTCTTCTTTCATTATAAGATACATACATTGTTTTACTTAAAAATGTTCCACTGTGGTATTTAGGAAGGTCATTATGTCTAAGAGTAACTGCTGTGTTTCTACTTTATTAAGTGCTCATCACTTCCTCCTTTCTCATTAGTCTTTTTCAATTTAATTTACCAGTTTTATTTCTTTTTGTCATTTAAAGCCAAACTGTTATTTATACTACAATGAAATGTTTCTATATTTTGTTTTTTCTCCCATGTTTTGATGCTGCTTATGTTATCACTACTTCGTCAAACAAGCAGAAGTTTTGTAATATATATCACTTTTTAAAGAGAACAACAGTGATTACACTGTGTATCACTGTCTTCAAAGTAGTTACTCAGTAGAAGACATAAATCAGAAAGGTTCCTACAAAAAAGAAACAGATAACAACATGAACTTTATTTTCAGTATTTGCTTTTGTTTTCCACCTTTGCATATTTATTAAGTCTTAGATACAAATTTACATGTTTTAAAATGTTCACATCAGTCTTTCTGTTGAAATTCTATCACTCATTAATTTGTTGGATGAATCTTCTCCTTCAGAAGATGCTGTAATCTTGGCTTATGGCTTCAGAATTTCTAATGTCCTTTCAAATTCAAAATTCAATCTATGACCTTGGCATTTAAATGATAGCTCCACTAATTAATTAGATTCTCATTTCACACTCTTTTTCACTAATTATTTTTACATTGCTCCTTCTTGCCTTTTATGTACATTTGTTTTAAAATGTATGATAGTAGTCTCAATCTTCTGACAATGTAAATTCTTCAATCATTTTTTTTAGAGCTCTTGAGGGTTTTGTCTTTACCTTTGAAATTTAATAACTTTACTAGGAGTATCTCAGATATTATTTTTCTAGTTTTTTTCTTCCAATTATTCAGTATAGATACAATCTATGTTATTTATTGGAAGTTTCTTCAGTTTCTGCTTTAAATATTAAAAATTTCATCATTCAAAGATTTTTCTGCAGAAAATTTAGAAATATGAATGTTAGTCCACTACTCTGGATATTTTTACTTTTTATTAATACAAAATTTTTCACTCTCTGAATTGTTTTTCTAACTTCTTTCAATGTTTTCTATTGCATTTTTATTTGATTTTTTTATTTAAATCCTTTGAATGCTTGTAATTTTTATTGATTTTTTCATTTATTTAATGTTTAGTCAATTATTTTACTTCTACATATTTTTGTTCCTATAAAAGGTAGTTTTCTAACTCAAGCTAATTTGAAATAGCTTCATATTGATGGTCTTTAGTTCAGTTTGTTGTTTTGTTTTAACATCATTTAAAGAAATTTTATTAGTATGTGTTTTCAGCACATAATGTTTACATTACTTGTATGGAGTTGGTATGCACACATAACTCGTCTTAGTTCCTTTTCCCATCTCTCTTTTTCTTGATCCCTTTTCCATCTGAGAAATATCTGTCTCCAGATTTCCTATCATCTATCTTTTATTTCACTCTTCATTTATAATTTGGGTTTCTCATATAAGAGAAACCATGCGTTATTTATGTTTGTGGGCTTAATGTTTTGCGCTTAACACGATGGTGTCAAGGTGTATCCCATTTCCCACAGATGACTCAAATTTATCTTTCCTTATGGCAGGAAGGTAGTCTATTGAATGTAAATAGTTCATTTTCTTTATCCATTTATCAGTTGATGGACATATAGGCTGATTCCAAGATTAAGCTATTATAAATTATGTTTGGTATGCATGGGTAGCACTGTAATATGTTGTCTTTAACTCTTCCGGGAAGATACCTAGCAAGGGAATACCTGGGTCAAATGAAATTTCTTTTAGTTTTTTGAGAAGTCTCCACACTGATTTTTATTGTGGTTATACTAGTTTATATTCCTACCAATAATGCAGAAGAGTTTATTTTCACACAGCCACGCCTACATTCATTATAACTTGACTTCTTGATGATGGCCATTTCTCCTTGGTTAAGATAGAACCTCACTGTTGTTTTAATTTGCATTTCTCGAATGCAGTTTTGTTAATTCCTTTACATATTTATTGACCCTTTTATACCTCTTCTTCTGTGAAGTGTATACTCATTCCAATGGTCCATTTTTATTGGGTCTTTTACTTTGAGTGAGCTAATATATTTAAGTTCTTTATGTACTGTGGATATCAGTCCTCTGCCTGAGGAATAGCTAACAAATTTTCTTTCATTGGTACTGGGGATTGAACTCTGGATCTCATGCTTGCCAGGCAGGCACTTTGCTGTTGAGCTACTTCCCTGGCCTGCTAGCAAAGTTTTTAACCACTCCATAGGTTGTCTTTAGACTCTATTTGTTTATTTTGCTGCACAGAGGCTTTTCAATTTGATATAGCATTTGTTAATTTTTAATACTACTTCCTGTTCAACTGGGATTGTGTTCAGACTTCCCTACACTTATAATTTCAAGAGTTTTACCAATTTCACCTTCTAGGAAGTTTAACATTCAGTTCTTTGATATATTATGATTTTAGTTTAGTAGTTGATGAGAAATATGGGTCTATTTTCAAACTTTTTCCTGTGCATAGCCAATTTTTCCCACACCACTTATTAAAGACACTATCCTTTCTCTAGTGTGCTTTTGGCCCCTTTGTGAAAGATCAAATATATGGATATATTTAAGGTTTTTCTAGATCTTAATTCCTTTGATCTTCAATCTTTAGTTCAACTTGGGTTGATAATTTTCTGTTTCCTCCTACATTTTGATTATTTTGGAGAATAAGAATTATTTTCAGATGATATCTACAAAATATATTTTGATTTTCTGTGGTAGCTCTGAATGAATTTAACTTTCTGATTAGTTTTAGTTAATTTAGATATTCTAATGGCATCTTTTTGTTTTACTAAATAAATTATAGGTGCATTGCTGTAGTTGCTTGTTTAATTTTTGAGTGTAGAAGTGGTAGTGTCTTGAGAGTCCTCTGCTTTTATGGTTTACTTTTATCTTGTGGCAATTTATTTGATTTGCGATCATTTTGTTTACTTTCATTTCTACCACTCAATTGCAAAAGGGTGATTCTCTTTTATTATTTTTTTTCCTCATTGAGTTTATTGGTACATTTTAGGTATACAGTACAGTTACATTCATTATTGGGATCTTGTACCTTTACATGACAGTTCTTGGTTCTCATTTTTTCCCCTTGTCCCTGTCCTCCCTTTACCCCTCCTCCCTTCCCCATTTACAAACACTTTATTTCCCTTTTTTCATTTTCTACTTTTTTCCTTTCCCTTATTACCTTTCCCCTACCCTTCCCACTTTCCCTACAACTTTAGCTCTTTTCTTCCCATTTCACATTATCAGTTAGCTCATTACAGTCTTATGTACTATTATAGTTTATTCACACCAGAGAAACTATTTGGTATCTACACATGTGTGACTCATTTATTTCACTTAAGAGTATATATCCTCCATATGTACCATTTTCCTATGAATGAATCTTTATCAATGAATATTCTTTATCATTATTCTTCTCCTTCCTTTGAAACTTAACTTTCCCCTTCAAGTTGCTCATATCATGAGATTTTCTCCCTGTATTCATGTTCTGCTTTACTCATAAATAATTTTCAACATTTTTAGATATATTTTTTACCAATTGGTCTTCTCTTGGTTGATGTTTAGCATCACAAATAAGCTTCTTCCCAGTACCCATACTGTGTCTTCTCCCCAGGTTCTGTAGGTCTCTCTCGGCACAGGAAAGACATCAAGCACTGGGATCTGATTATTTTTCCATTTATTTTGAAGTCTAGACATCTGTTGTGACAAGTGTGAGGTTTTTGTGTTAATTTACTTTATGTTTTTAGATTTCTTACAGAGTATTAGCTACCTGAAAATCCTTGACAGCTGAGCTTTTATGAAATGGCTTACATTCTTGCTATTTCCAGATTAAGGTACACGTTTGTGGCTGTAAGACTTCAGACATAAACATTTTCTAGTATTTTTTTTCTATATCCTGACCACACATTATTTTTTAAAATTGTTTTGTTTTTTTGAGCCAGGGTCTCACTACGCCCTAGAACTCACTATGTAGCCCAGACTGGTCTCGAACTCACAGAGATCCTCCTGCCTCAGCTTCCCGAGTGCTGGGATTACAGGCATGCACCACCATGCCCAGCCTTCCTGGCCACACTTTTGCAAATAACCCCTAAACTGAACTTCCCCAAGTGATGTGAATGTCCTGAACAAGGAGATAAAGGCTGTTACTAATGGATTTTCACTCATTTATTTTATTTTATTGTGGCAATTTTGAGTTTGAAAATGTTAATGCAATGCTATTTGAAGTATAAATATTTCTATTCCTTACTTTTATTCTTGTGTTAGTGAATTTTCTAGTCTAGCTATTAAAATATTATATATATTTTTTGTTTTTAGAGTTTCTCATAATATAAACTTCTTTGGTATTAAGATTGTGACGCTTATTTTCATTTTCTTTGAGTTTTTCTAGACTGTTTTGCCAATTTAAAAATTTTTAATACTTTTGAATTATTTAAAAATATTTGTTCACAAGCATGGTAGTGTATTATATACCATGGATTTAATAACATTGGGATTTTGCTTTCAGTTAAAATCACATTGAAAGTATTTTTCTTCTGAAAGATGGATTTAACAAATGCATGATAAGGATAGTCTTTTCACAGCTCTTTAAAAGAGCTTTTTGCTTATTTTGGGAGTGTTTTATACAGTTCTCAACATGATACTTAAGAAATGTACTTTTTTTTAACCTTTGTAATATTAGCGTCAAGGTTTTAGACCTTTTTATCAGAAGTCTATGCTGACCATCATTTCCTCTCAAGTACAAAATTCTCCTATTTATTTTTCTTCAGTAATATCTATCTTTATTCATTAAATAATTTTATACTTTAGTTAATTTAATTATCTCTAATACATAATTTTTCCCAAAATTTGTATAATTTGTGTCATTGCTTGGCGAACACATTTATTTTAGTATATGTGCTGCTGAAGCGAGCACTGACCACATTTATTGTAGTCACATTTAAATGTGGATGTTGGATCTGGCCAGTGCTTTTGTAGGATGCTCCTACCCAAATCTTGATTGACTCTGATACTCATCTGGAACTTTCAACAAGTTCACATAAGGAAATTCTCCTTGAATTCTTGCATGTTTAAGACCACTTGTTAGTTGACATTATAACTGATTGAGCTTTGAACTAGAAGTAAAATACTTCAGTAACTCTGTCATCCAAAAATCTGTAGATGTTGCTGGGCTATCCTTTGATGTAGGTTGTTATTATGAAGAAATTGTACCTTGCTTTGCTTGTTTCCTTTTCTTTTTTCCTCCACATCTGATATGTGAGTTGATTATGCCCTAAAGGTTATTTTAATTTTTTTATGTATAGTATCTTTATTATGAAGATTTCAGGTTTGATAATTTCATGTATTTCTGGTACAGATTTAATGTATAGAAATCATTCTTTTTTAATTAAATGAAAATTTTCTTGAGTTACACCTTTACATATTTGATTACATGACTTTCTTTCTAATAGTTCTGATTATGGGGGATGAATCTTCATCTGTTCTTTTCTCTTTAAGTCATTTCTTTATTTAGTTAGTTAATTTTGAGACAGGGTCTTATTAAATAGTTCAGGTTTTTCTTGAACTCATTATGTAATCCAGGCCGGCCACTATCTCACTATGATCCTCCTGCCTCAGCCTCCTGAGTACTAGGATTTCAGGTTTGTGCCTCTATCTTCAGCTTATTTCTATTTCATTTTGCATTATCATTTTTATCCCCCATAAACCTTATTATAGTTTATTCATGGCTGTTTCTGTTTGGCCTACATTTCTGTGATTTTTTTAGTTCTATTCACTTCCTAAGGTATTTTTAGCTAACAACCCTCCTCATATTCTTACTGTCACCTACTTTAATGTATTTATGTTTAAGTTATTACTTTACAGATGAGTTGGGCATATTACCTTTCTTACATAATGGTGAAACATTTGGTGTACGTGTTCATTTACGTCTCAGTGATATGTTTCCACTATTATCTATTTCCTTCTTTGTCTAAATTTTTTTTGTGAGTTTTGTATATGTCTTTCTATTACTTTTATGGAAGAAGAATTTGTCTCCATGCTGCATACGTTGAGTTTGAGTTTAGGGCAATAAAGGGCGGCCAGATTTTGTCTGACAGAGTTGTAATTTTTCACAATACTGGATTTTTTCATACGAACAGCTTCAGAAGCTAGTTCTTGGTGTCAATGGACACAGGTCAATGGAAACAGCAGAGGGTTTGTGTTGCAAGGATTTTTTTCCTCATCACCATACAGACTATTTTATAAAAACATGATTCACCTGTGTGTTTCTTCATTTAGCTACATCAACTCTGCTTCCTAGCTAATTCCATGGTGTGTACATGCTAGCACAGAAAGCTGTACTCTTTTCTTTAATCCTTTTCTTTAATACTTTCAAAACACTGATTATTACCTCACTTATTAAACTAATGAATTCATAAATTTTCTTCCCTAAAGAGTATATAACCTGTCCAATATCACAACACAAACAATGGAAGTAAATTAAAGATCCAACAAAAATAATGGAAATAAATTAAAGGTCCAACAAAAATGTAATGAGATGAAAACCCAATGGAGTTTCAGAAAAGCAAAGGGATCCCTTTTGCCTTACACCCAGAACATCTGAAACTAAGACAGTATTTGAGAATAAAGGGGAAAGGGCTAGGGATTTAGCTCAGTGGTTCTCCCACCTTTCTCCTAAGCGCAAGGACCCAAGTTTGAATCCCGGTACCAAAAAAAGGGGGGGCAGGAGTAATAAAATTAAAAATAACGGTTTGTTAATAAGCCATTCCCTCTGCATACCTGATGGTATTATGTTACATCAAAATCACATGTGAGCTTTTATTTCAATTTTATATTTTCTGATTAATTCCTATTTTGACTTAGCAACATTTTATTAACTTCTTTGTTCAGTCTTCTTAAACTCCATTTCCTTTTCTAGGATTCATTTATATAACTTGTTGTTGTTTTTTTTTGTTTTGTTTTTGGTACTGGGGATCAAATTTGGGACCTTCCTTGTGCTTGTGAGGCAGGTGGTGGAACCACTGAGCTAAATCCCTGGCTCCATTTATATAATTTTTTTACAAGGTATGTTCTCCTTTCAGGCATGAGTTATGGACAACAAAATAGCCACATGCAAAAAAATGTGAAAATATATCTTTCCCCTAAAAATTAATAATAGCGCTGGGGATTTAGCTCAGTGTTTCTGCCGCCTGCCTGGCAAGCACAAGGAACCAAGTTTAATCCCCAGTACCAAAAATAATAATAATAACAATACTAGCATTCAGTATAATTTCCCATAAGCATTTTGAGAAAGGTGGGATTCTTGCATCCAAGGATACTGGGGAGACTGAGGTTAACTAGCTAGTGGTATTGGTAATCCCATATACTGATGAACCTATTTATTCCTTTTCATTCTCAGGAAACAGTCTGACAAGGTGCTTCTTCACCTTTTAGAATTCCATCATGTTGTCTCTTTATGTTGCTTTTATTTAAATTGGATTTAATATTTGGTAAGTTCTTTCATTCTAGAGACATATCATTGTTCAGTTCTATAAAATTTTATGTTTCTCCATTTTCCCTTTGAATATTCTAGAACAATTATTTGACACATATCCAAATTTCTGCACATTTTTCTAGAAATATTTGTTCCTTTATATTCTAGGAGGGTAATGACAACTCCTCAACTCTTCATGGCTACTAAATTTGATTTTTAAATTTTTGCATGTGAGCAATATGGTATTCAATTTTCCCAATCACTTTTAAAATCACAATACCTTCCTGTACTTCTCAGTGGATATGTACAGTATTTACTCTAACAAACACCTCATTTTCTTCTATGTACTGTTTGTGTGAGGACATGTTTTATGTGCCGAGTTTTCTGTCTCATCTTCATGGTGTTTCTCTCCATGAATATTTGGTCATGCTTGGTTGTATGTCTACCTTTGTTCTTAAAATCTACTGCTACATTTCTGGTAATTCCACATCTATTTGCACCAACTCTATGGGTAAGGGACTGGTCTCATCACTGTGGTTTATATGGACCCCTGGATAGCTATAATGAAGGCGCTGAAGATTTTCTGCATCCTACAATGTTGGCTTGTTTATCCTCTAGGTGTGGAATTGCTCTGTTCTCCATGAGCCTTAGCACCCATTCAAGTCTTTAGTTGCTGTTTACTCACATTCATTATGGCTGCCCCCGGCTCAGGCATTTTTGTCTTTCACTGGTGGGTCCAGGGTCTGAGTAGAAGTAGAAGCACAGAAATTTCCAACTGTGGCACTCAAATGAATTCATCTGAATGCCAGAGCTCTTTCCATCCTCTGCTTTTGACACAGTAACATTTATAGGGCTATTTTAACTTTGTATGGTAGTGTGTCTTCTGGCTCAGTTTGATTTTCATATTTCATATATAGGGGATGTTTCTTCAGTGAAGGTAATTTTCTATGTGGGTGTGGATCCATTTTCTTTATATAGACAGTCTCCTACTTATGATTGTTTAATTTATGATTGTTCCTATTTTACAATGGCCTGAAAATATTATTCACTCAGTTAAAAGCATACCTTTGTAACTGTACTCTTTCCCTAAAATGTACTTATAAACTCAATTAAAGCTGGAAAAAAAAAGCATACCCTTAAGTGTGATCATATAAGATTTTCTATACGATATTGCTGTGAACCATACCTCTTAGTCAGCCCCATAATTATGAGGGTGAACAACAGATACTCAACAGTAAACTGTGTGGCTAAACTGAGATGATCTGTAGGTTAGGAATACTCAATGCATTTTCAGTTTATGAAAATGTCATATTGTGATGGTTTTCTTTAAATGTAACTCCATTATAAATTGAGAAACATGCATTTTTTTTTCTTATTTTGAGAGTGGAAACCAAAAGATATGTTTGTGTTCTGCTTTCTTGAATTTAGAGAGAAGGAATTCGATTTAACACTCTGTTTACTGTTTTAGGGCACCTTTCTGAAATGTTCAGATCCATGTAACTTGTCGATATAATGGTTTTATCTAATTATCAGTTGAAAATGGCCTTCAGTCTTTGAAAGCTTGATGCCTGTGTCCTCCAATCTGAGAACTATTAGACTTTTAATGTCATCGGTCCTGTTACAGAATCCAGTTGGAAACTTTTTGAGAAAAGCAGGAGGCATGTTCAATTGGACCAACTATTTTCTTTTATTCTTATTTAAATCTTAAATTATTAATAGAAATCCTTTCTAAAATAACTTACAAGAGATGAGTAAATGATGGTAAATGTGCACTAAATTCTCTGTTCTATCCCACTTGTCCTCTTCAAAATGTTTGTACTAATCCAGCGTCTACTTTAAGTGATACTTTTTTCTCCTGGCGGGTTTCAGGTCAGGAATGAGGGTATTTCCTGGAAGAGGAAAACATAATGATGTTTATTTGTGACATCTAGCTAAGAGTTTTGCTTCTATTTATGATTGTTGTGTTGGTGTTGGTGGTGTAGCTACAGGGATTTTAACACAGGTTTTTCATACTGAGCTATCTATATTCACAGTCCTTTTAAAATTTATTTTCATTTTGAGACAAGGTGTTGTCAATTTGCCCAGGCTGGGCTCAATTATGATCTTCCTGCCTCAGCCTCTTAGAGTGTTAATGTTACAGGAAATAACACTGGAGATGAAATATGAAATATTATATCTCCTAACCTATTAACTGTATGATATGATGAGTTCTTATTCTCTATAAATGAAAGAATGAGTCCTAGGAACAAAGGTGGTTAAGAGTAGGAAATGTATTCCTATTTATTGATAGGAAAGCTCCTGAGGGCCAAGAGGAGTCTTAAATGAGTAGCTGAGGACCCCACTTTACAGAGGAGTTTTATAGGGTGAAACCCATGTAGGTACAAAGTGAGCCACAGACATGAATATCCAATAAGGTTACAAGTAGTCCCTAAGATAATGGTCCAATCGGGAAACAAGTCACATAAAAAGCATGGATGGAAAGAACCAAGATTTTCCTAGGAAGTGATGAATCCAGAGGTCTCTGGTCACCCCCTGGGATGGTCGATGTCTTTCTAGACTTCTTTAGGCTTTGTGTTTGTTCTTTGAGGAAGTATGCAGGTCTGATCATTTTGTCTTTAGCTTGAGGCCTGGTTTTCACCACATGTGTCCCCAGTGAAGTTGTGGTATGTTCCACCTTTGTCCTGACCCTCTAGAGAAGCTAGCCCTACCTGACTGACTATACTATTTCTACCTAGCTCATCTATGTATAATGCTAATAATACTACGCAAATACGCTACAATTCCCAAATAAGATTTTGCTTCAGAAATATGACATGGTCATAGTATATTAAGATTTGGTAATATACATAGTAGGGGAGTTGTTTGAATAAGCCACCAAGCTCACAGAAACTGGTATACCAATCCCTATTTGTTTCTCCTCTCCCCTCCTAATAACATCTACCCCATTAATAATTTACTCTACCTGCTCCTTGAACGTCTTCGATGACTCTTGCACACCATTTCTTTGCTTTCTCATTCTGATCACTATAAATATTTCTTATTACAAGCTCCAAGCTTCTGCCTCATCTCCAGGCCAATGCATCTACTCTGGCCATCATCTGAGACTGTATTATTTCCACCCTTATTTATAATTCTGGCTTCGTGGTATTTATAATCACTGATCATGACCCTCTTAAGCTTTCCTTTTCTATATTTCTGGCTTTTCAAAATTCTCCTGTTCATTTACGGAGATTTAAAAAATTCTTTCTCCATTTTTCTAGGTCTTGCACTTCCTTCCAAGGAAAGTCAAATAGTGCAAGTGGGGGTGGCGTCATGCAACTGTTATCCCTTTTCACTGTGTGCATTGTCCTTAAAGCAGAGCCTCAGAGCTGATAATGGAGCCACACATAAAAAATCATAATCCCAGTCAACTAGCCCTGCTAATAAATCAGAGAAATCCGCCATTCTCCGGCTGCTTCCACAGCTCCCAGGGTCTCCGCAATATAATGGGGCATAATTCACTCCTCACAAACACTTAATACCACATTTCCGCCATTTACAATCTGATAATATTCAAATACTATTGCTGTATTATGCAGCTCACAATTGCAGATGCGATTCCCTAACAGCCTCACACTTTGGCATGCATTATGTAAGTTGGTATAAAATTGCCTGTCTTAAAACTCTTCTTCAATTGCAACCCAATATCATCATTTCACACACAGAGCTTCGGGAACATTAAAAATTTAGCTTCTTCCCTATTTAACAGGTTTAGCAAAAGGGAGCAAAATAGACAAACAGATGTTCCCTCTTTTGAGTCCCCAGGAGGTCTGAGGCAAATAAAGAGACCCCATAATGGAGACATAGCAATGACACTGAAGGTGCATTTATTCAGATTTCAAAGAAAGGAAAAGAATGAGACCTTTCTATTGTCTTCTCTGGAAAAGAGGACATTGCCTATATCCGTGCTGCTGGTTGGTCTTTGGCACTGAAATGATTTTCCAGAAGGTTACTACTTTAGAAAACAGCACTAAACTCTTCTCACCAATCCCCTACATAGTTTTCTGGAAAATAAGGTGTTATGCACATTTTTTATCTCTATTAGTAGGTCATAACTCAGAGACTAAAATGTCAAAAAGTATCCCCTTGCTGTACCCAAACTGCCATGATGCCAAATGCTTAAACAGGATACACATCTTCCATTCCACAGCTCAGAATCTGTGACCAAACATGCATATATCCTCGGGGAAGGTGGTACAGGGATCCTCATTCATCTTGTGTGGTAAAAGACAGATATAAGACATTTTCCAATTGCAAGTTTTGATAGAAGAGGATAAAAAACCAAGGCTCCTAGTTTTAAGCTAGGGAAGTAGGAAAGGCGGTTATCAAAAGATTAAAATAGCACACTGTAGAGTAAGATAATTTTTAAAAAAAGTAAGATATTATCCCAGCAAAGTACTGAAAAAGGAAAAAGGCAGAATATTGAGTTTCCATCTTTGGCTCCATTTCTAAGGAGGTGTATGATTCTGGTCAAGTTGCTTAAACTGGGGGCCTTCCTTGTTTTGATTGATTGGTTAAGGATTTGGGCTATAGGCCCATCTAGCCCTGATCCACTTTGCTGAGGAGCAGAGGGAGAATAAATTACGCACTTTAATGTCTTTGGGCTTAGATCAATGAGAACTTAAAAAGGAAAATAGAGAAGGTAACATAAGGAGATAACACATATAGACAGATGGTTGGCCAATTAGTCATTAAGATTCCCCTCTCTTGCTTTGCTGTCCTTTGCCTTTGAAGATGACTGTGCTAATGCAGCTGACTCTCCACATGTGGGTGTGGCTGGGAAGATGAAAGGAGGCTGCAGGCACATTTCCCTTTCCAGCATCATCTTGTTGGGGAGGATCTGTCTTTTCTGCTCCTACTTTGATTTATGTTCCTGATTATTCGGACACCAGTTAATCCTTAGTGACAGCAGCTGACCAGTTCCACAAAGCTCAGAGAAATACATCCAGGTCCCATTTCTGGGAGGAGGTGTTTTTCTGACAGTCTGGGAAAGATGACTTTGGTGGGATTGCAGCTGCGGGGGAAGTTAGAGAGGTGCCGCTGCTGCATTCTAACTATTACTGGACAGGCCTAGTAAATGTAGGAGAACCAACCCTCCTGAAGCTAAATAAAGCCCAGAACACCCTAAACTAGAATTTAAAAAAATAAATAAAATCACTTAACTGGAGTGAAAATTTTCTTTGATTTTTATCACTGTGTCTGTCTTACCTGAAATTGTCTAGCTGTATCATACAAAAAGATTTTTATAATTGGATATTTCCCTGTTTTCAGGCCTCGGTTTGCTTATGCGTATGCAGTCAACTTAGTGATATGTGTGCAACCATACTAAAATTATCCAAGTCAATTCATTTTAATCTAAAGTTTATTCGGACAACAAATACAGTGCATTAGTTCTAGAATTCTGTACTCACTGTGTTCATGTATGAGCACTTATATGAGCCTTTAGCCAGATTTGAAGGTCTCTATATTTGAGCTTTGCCTCTTCTCCCCCAGATCCTGAACTGGGAGTGAATCTCAAAGCCCTGGGGATCTTAAATCTCTTCGTTCTATGCATAATGAATGGGGTGATATATTTGGTATTTGAGTTTCTCCGGGAATAGGGCTCTCCTTTTGCCATTAAAACGATGATTTGCAAATGATCCTGGAAAAGAATGTACAAAACAGGGGAGTTAGGTAGGCTGTGGGAGGACAGGAAGTGCTTGCCTCACCCTGACCGTGGTTAATGCCTGGTGCTAGGTGCACTGTGCAAGCTGCACACTACCGAGCCAGAGACAATGTGGGCTCTGCCAGTGCTGCTTTCTGCACAGATCCACCCCAGTCAGCATTCTCTGCCACTTCATTGCTTTAAGGTATTTGAAAACTCAACTGTTTCATTCGAAATAAAAAAATAGAAGCCAAGCAAGCATACATATGAAAAAAAAAATCTTAACACCTAGCATTTCTCATACAAGTCATAATTGAAGATGGGTTTGGCCATTAAAACTGTGCTGAGTAGACCACTTAAACAGGAGATGACAGAAATGCTAAAAGTAAGGTGTAGGAGATATCAGAAAGCATAGTAATATTTCATGTTTAAGTTTTTATTTCAAAGAGCCTAATGTTTAAAAGGATGTCAAATCAATTTGCTGCTTTTTAAAATGCTCATTTCACCAACATTTTTGATATAGATAGACTTGAAGATACACTGGTGGTTTTAAACTAATTCTGATATGGATAGAAAGCGAGAGTGCACAGAGAAATCAATAGAGGTGGAGAGGGATAGAGTCGATTAAGTTCTTCTTAGTCCCACAGGCAGATTCAAAGAAAGGGTGAATAATCATTTGCTAAATCTAATAAAAATTAATGATAGTATTTTCATTCTTTGTACATTATCCATTCACTTAATAAGTAATTATTAGGGAAACTCATTAGATACTAAGGTTATATCAGTGAGCTAGATATGTCCTGGATATTGACCCTGTACTCAAAACCAAATAACTGAAAAGAAACCATAGTCAGGGAGCAAGTAATTTCAGTTATAATGAGAGTTATGAGAGACTAAATGGGTAAACTCACTTCATCAAAAAGGTAGAGAAGCACCTTAATAAATGCCCTTCATAAGATGCCTTTAATCTCATAAAAATATTGCAAATGGCAAGGAGTAAGTCAAGCCTTGGTCGATAATCTCTAGCTCTTTAGGAACATTTTCTCTTAGCGCAGCTAGAGGCTGTGGTAATTATGGTTTAAATGTAAACTGCACCCCCAAATTATGAAATGTTCAGAGTTGGAGCTTTTAGATCTTAGAGTCATGATACTTATCAGTGGATTAATCTACTGATGAACTCATAGTTGAATGTGCCACTGAGAGTTAGGGACTGGATGGAAGGGAGAGGTGACTGCAGGAGTGACATAGAAGGGTGTGTCATTGTCTCAGCTCTTCTCTTCTCTCTGCTTCCTGGCTGCCATGAGTTGATCTGCTTTCATCTCCCACACCAGTCTATAACGCTGCTTCTGCTTGAGTCCAGTGGGCCATTGACTGAACCCTTTAAAATTGAAAGTCAAAATAATTCTTTTCTTCTTTAAGGTGTGAAAGTCAGGTATTTTGTCCCTGTAACTGGAAAGAGATCGATATCGGTGGCTGAGGTGAAATGATGATAACTGTGGATGGATGTGCTTGAGAACAGTGTAGGTCAGAGGGAGAGATTGAGGCATGAAATCACACATCAAACTGGGCACAATGGTTTACAACAGTAATTCAAGTATTGTGGAATGGGAGACAGATGACTGCACATTCAAGTAACACCTGGACAACTTAGCAAGACCCCTGTCTCAAAAAATTAAAAAATATATATATAAAAGGTGCTTGAGATGCAGACCCTTGTTTGACATGAACTCACACATACAAACACACACACACACACACACACACACACACACAAACACAGACAATATGAGAATATAAAAGGGAGCACATTTTATGAGATAAACAAGATTTAAAAAAAAAATTCTACTTTTTCTCTCTGACCCGAAGAGAGATTAAAAAAATAGCCCAAGTGATTTTCATTCCCTAGAGAAGTAGGAAGAGTTCTTCAATTTTGTAAAGCTTGATACTGAAATTTATTGGATTTTCAGTGGCTTTGTGGAACTTGGATTAGTAAGAACACAAAAGGCATTAGAATGTAGAATCAAAGAATTTATGTGAGATATCCTTTATACATCAGAAAATAATCTGAAGAGAGCCACTAAATTTTCAGGATGGAGACTTTCCAACATTTATTGCAGTTTATCACAACTGAGTCTAGTAAAATGCAATCCACTCCAGCATTTCCTTGCATATGCACTGTGAAGTGAGTACCATGATAGAGGACAGCCTCGGATGTCTGTAGAGTGCCTCTTTAGATGTCTATATAGAGGCTCAAGAAAATTTCTAGTGATAATGAGCAGTGCCAGTAAAAAGAGGAAACTGAATCTTATTTAATGGTTGGATATCTGCCTGGGTTCTTAAACTGATAACCTACCCACTACAATGATACAAAAGCTAAACTATGAATAGGCAGGTGAAGAAAGCAAAGGAGAATCACTGCTAACACCAATTGACTTGACAGAGATGAGCTGACTCTAGGTCAGGTGAATACTGGAGCACTGCAGAAGTCAGCCTTGAGCCTTTTTGTCTGAAGCTTACACCGCAGAACTTTCCACTTGGTGAATGATTCCACATTGCAAGAAACAAGTATAAACATTAAAATTACCACTAGCAAGGTAAAGAGATATTTGCCCTTTTCCTTCATCCCTCTACTTCATTCCTAATTCTTGGGGAGCTAAAATAAAGCTACAGAAAAGGTCAACCAGGGAATGAATGGTGTTCTCCAATGTCCTTCAACTCACAATGACAGAGCAGAAGATTCAGAATGAATAGAAGATACAGCTTTTTATGCGGACTGACCAATTTTAATATCTGAAGTAGCTGAGAAGCTATAGAATTTTCCAAGAATATTATTAAAAGGTAGGAAATTGGAGGAGGTGGTTAGCACAATTTGAGGCAGCGTTGAGAGAATATAAAATCATCTCATCTTATATTCCGGTAGAGGGAAACTTCTTGGCGTAATTGTTATGTAGCCGTTTCCTGGTTCCCCAGCCCAAACTCCTTCCTACCTCCTGTTGGCCTCATGCTGTAGTTCTGAAGTCAATTACTTTCCTCAAGACAGGTGGGTTTTTGAGTGCATCTTCCCCTCACAGCATCTGGGAGTAGAGAATAAGCAGTCTTCGTAGGTAAAAAGCAAATGTTAAGCAATACAAATGAGCTCAGAATCTAGTTACTAGTTAACAATAAATGAAGAGCAAATTTTGTCCCTTGCTTCATTTGGGAATAGGATGCTTGCTTTACCTTAATGTAACCAAAAGTCTTCTCATCACAAACCAATCCCCATAAATTACATGATCTTGAAAGATGAGGTCAAATCTTTGCCTCTTGAGAATAATAAAATAAAATAAAGTGAACTAAGTAAAATAAAATAAATTCCTACTTACTATTTACAATAGCTTTCCCCCCAGCAACATCTTGCTATTATGAGTAACAGTGGCAGAGCCCTGCCATGTTGAAAGAACCAGGTAAATGAAAGATTGAGAACACTGTGATTGAGATGCACTCCAGACACAGGACAAATGTGTTTACGGGAGATTTGTGTTGGAAAATGTCTCAGGAGTTCTTAGTATATTTTGGTGGCTGAACGCAGGGCCATGAATATCTTTGCATGGGAAGCAGATGAGTGATAAACAAAGCAAAAAGAGGCTAGAATAACATCTTAGGAAAATTTCACAATGAACAGCCCTTTTCTGCTTTATTTACAAGCTTCTGCTTCTTCACATTATTTGCATAATTTAAATATTTCAGATAAAGTGGGTATTGTTCTCCTCTTGATATATTAGGGGAAGGAGGCAGAAAATGTTTAAATTTATGTATCAAATCCAGAAAGGGAACTCAAACATCATTTCCTAGTAATATATCTTGTACATTGCAGTCTAATTTCTCATGTGGACCAAGAATTTTTAACTTCTTGTTAAAAATACAATAACAAGTTAAACTTGTTCCACAGATAATAATTCTGTCTACTCAAATGTTTAGCGGTATGTCTAAGAAATAGTTTATTTGTTAAAAGGGAGAAATTTGAAAATCTAAAAGCATGTATGTAAGCATGATGATCTTTAATAAGCTGCCACTATGTATTTAACAAACTTGAAAAATGAGTTATGTCTTTGCTTTGAGGCATGCTTCAGGTGGTGTTTTTAATGATATGTGAGGGCATCTTCTCTCACGCACCAAAAAATCATGGTTATTCCACATATTATCCCCTATTTACCTTCCTAATGAAAGTAGATGGAAGATAAACACTGCTTCTACTGAGCCTCAACCCTGTGATCCATTTAGAATATTCCATTGAGCTCTATTTATTACCAGCAGATGTGGCACACTCTGGGCGAACAAGCTGTCTTATCTTCTCAAAGCTCGTAGAAAACAGCTGGCATGTTTTTACCCTCAGGTTCCTGGAAGAGCCCTGTGTTCTTCTTAAGGTCTCTGCTCCTCTTTACAATGAAGAGTGAAGTGCCTTTTTCTCTACTAACTGTCAAATTGTCAAAACACACTAAAACTGCTTGAAGTTGGGGTACCAGAGTGGTGGGGCGACCATCTGCTCCCTCTGACACGATGACTCCCCATATTTTGCAAGATGTAATTGTTTACATCTCTTGTGCCTATACTTCTTCACAGTGGAGGCGTTAAAAATGTCCACGGATAAGGCTTTCCAAAGAGAAAACAGGATTTTATGGCCCTGCAACTTCAGGATCAGTGGTTTTATGCTCCTTGGCCTTTATCATAATGCGAATCTGCTTCCTCTATGCAGTTTATGCTGTGGTTAGTGTTGATTCAGTAAACAAGTTTTTTGTTTCATCTCTACAGATATTGTGTCTGTGGAGAACAGATTGTTTTTCCTGATAAAGCTTCTTGGTCTTACAGCATATTTCACTAAACTAACTCTCATTTGTACTTTCAGTATAAAATAAGGAAGCTGGCTCTAAAAGAATCTTCAAGAAATAAAAAGAAAGGTAACAGAAGGTGGCATATATTCAGAAAGCAACTGAGAAATGGGAGCATTCATAAAACAAGGTGTGTAATAAAATATTAGATATCAGTTTAGTATATATTTTTTCTTCTGTACCGTTGTTGATGAGCTTATAGCATAGATGCTAATAAAATATACTATTACCAAAGTAAACTTTCTAGAAGACAGAAACTTGTAAATTTCTACTCAGCCAGTTTTCCAGTTAAGAGACTCACATAACCTTTTTTGACCTTTAGAAAGATCTGTCAGCCTGGTGTGCCTGATTGTTTGTAATGCTTTGTATGAGGCAAGGTATCTTTAAGGGCAGTAGTTGTGTCCTCTGAATCTCTGTAACACAGATCCTGGTTATAATGAGAGCACCTCGAAATTGTTCATCTGTGCCATTGTTGTGTCTGGCCCATTAAACTTTGAGCTCATGAAAGAAAGGAGTTCTATCTAGTTTCTAGTAGGTCAGGGGCACATACTTCCCAAAGAAAAATGCTGGCTAGAAAGAAATGATTGATTGGGTGATTTGGAGTGTTTATACAAACACGTGCACTGGTTACATAGATATATTGTACCTGTGGCCTGAAAAGACAGTAATAGAAGTGGTCTCCTGTTGGCCCTGTCTCAAATTTGGCTCTTTTAGAGGGTTGGTGATGAAGCTGATAGAAGTAGAGGTGACTTTCCTACTAAAGTCCAGATGTTCAAGTTCATTTATATTTAATGCTAAGTAACCAAAGGTGTAACCTGCAAAATAGTTACTGTACAGTGACTTGTTATCCTTTTTCTCCACTTACGATGTTGAAATATAGCTTCCAAATATGAATATTTTGGTTGATCACGTGATTGCTTTAAATTGAATGTGACTGCTAAGAGAAACTGAAACCCTTGTAGTCTTTGCTCCCAGAGAAACATAAAATTGCTTTTGCTAAGTAACATGGCTTATTACATGCTGGGGGTGGTGAAAGGGTAGAGGAATCAGTGTTGAGCCGGGACAGAATCAAGGGATGATTTTTGTTCTAAAGGTTCAAATCTCCTCATGGTTATATTACAGCAGAGAATATCAGGCATGACAAGAAACATTCACAGAAGAACTCTGAGGTTAGAGAGAATAATTGTACTTAGATGCACAAATTAAGAAGGCATTTGGAGGTGCAAAATGTAGTCCTGGAAGGTGAACCTGAGAATAACTCATGAGAAGTGATAATGTTCTTGAAGCAAGGTACTAGCTACCCCCCCAAAAAAAAATGCTTGTGGAAGACATGCTGTATAATATTTAGGCAGTATTGGAAGAACCTGGAAGACAATATTTCCCAATTGTACTAAAGAAGGTTCATTGTTATTGCCATGTGGGCAAGTTTTCTCTTGGCTCTTCATTAAGTAAGGAAAATGCCATTCTATGAGAGGCTTCATCTATGTCATATGTTTTGTGCATAGTGGTAAACATAAGGAAAATATTTAGTAAAATGTAAGTGTTCCTTGGAAAACTCTAACTTAAATTTATGTGATTTTTCTTATTCATTATTACACACTTCTTCCTGCTAAGGAGGATGGTTTATAATTCTAATCCAAAAATATTTTAGGATAGGATAAAATAATTTGTAGCATGAAATTTTATATAGAACCTGAGAATAAAGGTTAGAGTTATTTTTTTCTTCATATATTGAGGTGGACATGGATGATAACTTTAGAAAATAAATGGTCTTAATTAGGTTGCATTTTAGCCTGTCTCTGTACATGAATAGAAGGACCATTTATTCATTAAGATAGTGTTGTGCAATCTTTTTTCCTCTAAGAAAATATTAACTCCATGGTTTCATTTCTTATTGGTTAAATTTTAGTACACACCTTATACATAAATGTAGCATTATATATGACAAGTACCTATGAAGATGGAAAGAGCTGACTTCCTAACTATTGCTTTTGAGTCCCTCGTGCATATTAGAATCACCTGAATGCCATCCAGGTGTCTCTCTCTCTCTCTCTCTCCCTCTCCTCCCTCACCCTCTTCCTCCCCCCACCTCACTGAGAACACAATCTTTTGATAGAATCTAGTTTTCTACACAGGTGGGACTGAACATTGGTCTTTAAAATTAGCTCCCAATGGAATTTTCATTTGCAGCTGGGGTTGCAACCCACTGGTCTATAGCGTGTAGTAATCTGCAGTTTTGCTGAGGCACAAAATTGAATCACTTGTGCTCAGAGTCAGTGACTTAGCCAGCGAAGGAGGCCAGCCTGCCTCACTGTTTCTGCACCTCTGGACAGCCTGGTTTTCCTCTAGTCAGGCTTATACACATGCTGACTCTTAGGAAGCAAACAATAAATTCAAAGAAAGCAAACAAACAAAAGCACGACAGAACAACACTTTGCTTCCCTTTCGTTGTGAAAATTGGCTGAACAGAAATAAACAGCCTCTCGTGTCTCAGATACAAGTGAAGTGGTTGTCAAGAATTCTAAGTAAGCCCAATAGTAGAATATTGGCTAAATGGATTCTAATTAAACAATCTTAAATTACCTGCTTCTCTTTTATCTATATTGCTGATTGCTTAAGGGTTCCAAATTGATATTAAAAACAGAAGACCCTGTTCAGTAAAATGGAAGTTAGATTTTATTGATCTCATCATGTTCAGGATACATTACCATAGAAGTCAAGATTGGCTCCATATTAGCTCAATAGTAACACTCCAAACAGACTAGACTCACCTAGTATCTTTATCTCATCAATGTATTGTGTGTGGGGGGGGGTGTAGGTGGGTGTGTGGTGTATATGCCCATAAGCAAAATACAAGAAAACAGGTAAAATAATCACCTTTGTATAAAAAATTTTCCTGCCAGGATTATAGAGACACAATTGTCACAGCTACTAATTTATTCCCAATCCCAAATTAAATACTGGTTTTACAACTCTCTCCTTTATTATTGTCAGCCCTTGGTTTCTGGAGATATACACTACCCATGGACTCAAAAGGATCTGAACTCTACTTTCTATTCTACCTCATGTTATGGGATATTATTTTAGTAACTATTAATAGGTATTTATTAGTTACTTACAATATTGTAATATCTAGATACACAAGTTTGTGAATTCATTTTGTTTTCCTTCTCATTCATTAGTTTTTAAGGAAGCAAAGGTCTATATTCTATACACTAAAGAGCCCTTTGTAAATAATCAATCCACACTCTTGCAGGATCTCATTCAAGCTCTGACACTTCCTCTCCTGTTAGCAATTATTTATTCAGTGGATTGTTGTTGGAACTTCCCTTCATTTCACACTATTGGAAAGTTGTGAGAATAAAGATGCATTGATCAAATGTTCATGTTTCTTTATATTTTCTTATGTTCTAGGTATTATTTTATGTCATAAAGTTTTATGCCCCTCAGAGGGCCAAATGATTAGAGATCTAATGCAATGTAAATATATTCACAAATGCACCAGTTATTGAATAAGTTTCCTTACCTTCTTCTTGTTCTTAAGATTCAGACTGTCATTTTTCCTGTTATTTTCATTATGGTGGTTAAAGGACACGAGTACAAGCTTTGTTCTAAAAAAATACTATTTGGAGGCGGGCTTGGTGGTGCACTCCTATAATCCCAGCACCTGAGAGGCTGAGGCAGGAGGATCGCATGAGTTCGAGACCAGCCTGGGCTACATAGTGAGTTCCAGGTCAGTCTCAACTACATAGTGAGACCCTGTCTCAAAAAAACAAAAATAAATAAATAAATGCTATTTGGTTAATGGCACACCCTATATACATAGTGAGCCAGGTCAGTCTCAACTACATAGTGAGACCCTGTCTCAAAAAAACAAAAATAAATAAATAAATGCTATTTGGTTAATGGCACACCCTATGTTTGCATAGGTAACCATTATAATTATTATTCCTTTCTTCCAAATGCCATTCATAGAATGCATTGTTCATATCAAAGAAGTAGTAACTATACAAAAACCTTGCTCACTGATTGTCAGAAATAAAGTGTTAGAATACCTCCCATTAAAAAATACTAAACAAACATCTCTTGACCTGCTCATCATTATTGGTCCAAAGCAACGAGCAGCAACCTCGAAAAAGTCTTTCACAATACTCCTATCAGTAACACATTCATCTTTTGTGCCTGCTTTTCTAGTATTGAGTTTGCATGCCATGTTTAAATTGTCAGATTACAAAACCAGTGAAAATCTGATATCCTTTCCCATATACACTACATTGTTAATTTTCCTATTTCCAGACCCAGGTGAGGCCCAATGCTGTCTTTTGAAAATGATCCAATCTTAAAACTTGTGTCTAAATCAGGAGCCTCGAGTGTGACCACATCAGCATTCCAAATGTGTGTCCACACTCAGCAGGCCTCCAGAGTCATTACTGCACGTGTATTCTGTCAAGCTTTATCTTCCAGTTACATTTCTATGGTAAATGGATCATGGCTTTTTATTACTTGTATTTCTCATAATGGCTTTTATATACTTTGCATGTAGTAGAAAATTTATTTATACTAATAAATAAGTCCACGATACAAAATTGCAGTTTATTAAATTTCATAGTTCTTCCTGGCTGCATTTAATTTTTCTTACCTTTCTACCTCTTCCTTTCTTTTTTCTAGATTAATATTAGTCATAGCTCATTAAAATATTTTGGACTTTTAAAATTTTTTAACATTATAAATTACTCTATATATAAAAATGGATAATTAAAAGTAATTGGAATTTGTGCAAAGTAAAATGAAACACTCAGGTTCCGTGGAGATTTTTTTTTTCCAAATGTTAAAAAAGCATTGCTTTTATTGTTGAACGTTTATCTAAGGCTCTTGAGAACACATCCCAAGAATTTTTCTTTTCCTGTTTTCTCATTTCCTTTATTCATTTCCTTGTTCCTTTCCTTCTTTTTCCTTCTCCTCTTCCCATTCTTCTAAAACATTAAATCAGACTGCTATGCTCTAAGAAAATAAAGCCAGTTGAAATCTACACCTCTAAAAATATATACTTCTATGATATTGATTAGTCAACTTAATAGGAACAATAACACCGCTACCAAACTGAAACGGGGTGAAAAATCAGGTTGAGAGTATAGCTCAGAGATAGAGGTTGTGCTGAGAATAGCGTGGCCCTCGGTGTGAACCCCTGCCCAAAACATAGATAAAGCAAAGTAACAGGAATTGAGTAAGGGAGTAGGGAGTGCATGTATCTTACTGTATGAAGAGATGTGTTCAGTATGAGGAGGACAAGTAGAGGTTTCCCCCTGCTGTACATATCATCTGGTCTCTATTCTCTCACACAAGAATGAAGGAAAAGGATAACATACCCTGCAGTGATATTTGGTTAAGGTATTTTAATTACAGTTTCATTATTACCTAATAATTTAAAGAAACTGTCCAAGGGAACTGTAACGACTCAGAAAGGTCATTTTTAAAAGCAAATGACATAGAAAGGAGAGGTTTGCAGAGACCTGACCTCCAACTTTGTCTCACCACAGGAACATTGAAATTTCCTTTTATATTACTTTACAATACTTATGTTAGTTTGACAGCAAAACACTAATTAGGTGTCTTACTTTACATTTAAAAAATATAAACTATTCTATACTTGGAGGGATCAGCAATACCTAAGAAACACAGATATTGAGATCAAACCTTTTCTTATAGAGATATGCATAGAGGCCTAAAAATGACACTCCTGGCTTGCCCTACTAAATATAAAGTGTTGTATCTTTGATCTTAGTGAGTATCTATAGATTTCAAGTTCAAATATCATGTAGAAAATTAAAAAGAGAAGAGAGAGAAGGGAGAAAAATGAATAAAAAAGAAAGGAAAGGAAGGAAGGAAAGAAAGAGGGGGAAAGATGCTTATAATATGTCCTGTCTTCTATTAGGATCCAATATAAAAATATTCTAACTATTCACCATCAAATAGTAAATATCAAGACGACTTTTTTCAACTTTATCTTACTATGTGCTTGCAAGGTGCTCAAAGCATACTCTACAATGTAAGGCCAGATGTCACCTGGATTCATGATAGCCATATGGTGTGACACAAACCCGCCTGTCCCTCTGATCATTTTTTTTTATATTTTGCTGTTCTTCTTTGAAGTTTCAAGACTATGCATTTAAAAAATAAGTCTTTTTCCCCCTAAAATGTATACCACATTCAAACACATCATTTTTATTTAATACCTATCACCTCAACTAGAAAATCTTCAGCCAATTAAACCCCAGAATTTGACATGAATTCACTCATAAGAAGGAGTACCTCGCTGGTGTGAACTCAGTTCACGATCAGTTCACATGATGGGAAGGGCCTTAGCTATAGGAAAACAGCTGATATCTCATTGGACCAACACAAGCAAATGACACACGGGGCACACAAGCCAATCGACAGAAGTTTCCCATTCCTGCCAAGAGACTGTTGAGATTTCTGTCAGTCAGCTCGCCCACTCTCCCAGCCATTCCTGCTGCTGGTACAGAAACTTTCAGCTGGGGAGGCCTTCACTTGAATGGTAAAAGGTGGTCCCTGGGTATCCTTGAAAGGATCCATGCAAAGACATTTCTCTGTGATTTGTTCTAGAATTAAATAAAACAATAAGACCAAACAGTTATCTCCTTCAGCACAAAACTACTCATAGGCAGTCATATATTAAAAATGGCAATCATGACACATTTTTGCTTCTTATTCAATATAACTCAATTTAGTTAATTCTCTTGTGTATATCCATAGTAATTTTATTTGTTTTTTTAGGAATGGATCTAATTTTCTCACATTTTTGTAAATAGCTATAATTGCAAAAATTCCAATGTGAAATTCTACAGTAAATGAAGAGAACAGGAAAAGTATCAGGTTTATTTTATTGTATGTCACATTTCTTTTTGAATACCCTAAATTCTTATTGAGGTTTCATAACAGCACCATATTCCCAAATATAAATTATTTTGAGGGCATCTAGGATCACAAGACAAATGTACAATAAAATCTATCTCATCCACCGAGATTTAAAATATACTTCCTGATTAGTCAGCTTGACAATGTTATCCATCAATCCATCAAACAATTCTATAGAGTGACAACATGAATAAGTAAGGGAGATATTATTACCTATCAAAGCATTCTGTGGTGGTGACGTGTGTTGCCATCATGGTCTCCTTGATTCACACTAGAACTGTTCTTCTTGGAATCTTGTTAATTGGAAAAGGTACTATGTCTATTTTTGTTGAAAAGGCTTTCATTATCTGAGCCTATTTTCGAACCTGCAGACTACTTTTCCTTTCCTTCCACAAAGACATTGACAATTTTATAGCCCGTAGCTGATCATTTTGACAAGGTTCCATGGTGAAGATACAGCAGAGAGTCTCTCCTAGTCTTACAAAATTGACAGGAATAACTGTCTTAAAACACTGAGACTTGTTGCTGTACCATATTGCAGGCATCTCTGACTAATAAATATGATCAACATCTAAACAAATGAAGACCCTGTGTATCCTATGATTCTGGGTCAGCTATTTGATGAACAAGGTTATGTATTCTTCATTTATCAAGGATAATCAACTATAGCAATTACCCAGAACTGCCATAAATTACAAGTAATGATTGTAGAAAACAGAAAGTTATTCTATCATGGTTCTAGAGAAGAGACAATCACATGAGTTTAGCTGGGCCCATCTCTCTCTGATGATTCTAGAAATGTACACTTCCTTGCCTCTTCTTGGCTTCTGGTATCTCCTAAGACCTTGATGATTCTTGGCTCATAACTGTATGTTTCCAATTTCTAACCACATTTTCACATAACCATTTATTCCTCACACCTTTTTTATGGTCTTCCTACAAGGACAGCAGTTGTTAAATTTGGACCAACCATTTTGAGGTGCTGAGTGTATATGAATTTTATTAGTGCTGGCTTAAGTGAAGATTCAAGTTTAAGTATTCTTTATATAGTTATAGAGTCAAAACCAAAAGCACAAGACAACTATGCCATCAACTTTATCTTCTGATCATTTTTATTGTTGATACTCTGTATAGCTTAGAGAAATAAAGGATGAATTCGCTAGATTCTTATTCGTACTTGGCTTTTCCATAGTTAGATAGATTTCAAATAAAGATTTGTGAAGTGATCAAACTGACTGGATGCATGAAATTGTTCTCTAAGAAATGGCAACTAGTTTTGTAGAGTCAATTTATAGAAATACTGTTTTGTTTTGTTTTCTAATTCTGCTGCTGTCTAGATGATTACCCTGTCTGGAACTAAACTCAACACTGCTCTTTTGGCTTCATTCTCTAAATTTCTTCTCTGTATATGGCTTAGTCACTTTTCTCATTGCTGAGACAAAATACCCAATATCTGAAGTTAAAAGTGGAAAGGTTTATTTGATTCACAGTTTGTAGAGGTTTTGGTCCCTAATTGGCTGGCTGCAGCACAGGGTGGCAGAGGGGCATCACAGAACAAGCCGGAGCAACAGAAGCAGAGCAGCAAGTGATGGCAGCAGCCTTCTTTCTGTCCCTTGTATTCCATCCAAGATACTCACACACAGTGGAGCACCCTTAATCCCACATCACACTCTGAATCCCAGCATCACGCACCCTAGATCCAGCCACATCCAAAGATTCCCACCTATGAGTGCACGGGGCTTTGGGTAGAGCATCTGGACACAATACACAACTCGATGTTGTATCATTTTGTTCAAGTAGCCAGTAGCCATGTAGGTTAAAAGTCCGTAGCAGCATTATTAAATAGAAATTGTGTATTTACTCAGTGTCCATGATAAAAATATAGAAAAATGAGAAATTTGAATCCAGTTTGGGAAAATGAATGTGTAGTTTGCTTTCAGTCATTTAGAATTCCACAAAATGTAGTTTTTTAATACAATGAATATCAAAATACAACCCTACTTGAGTACCATTTCCTTGAAATTAATTTCAAGAATTAAAGTCACCAAAAATTCTTTACTGTAAGTAAAGGAACTGTGTCAGGGCACTGTATTTTTTGAGGAAGGTAAGTCTTTAAGGTATTACTGAGTTTATGCATTTGGTTTATTTGACTCAATTGACTATTGAAACTTGAAATATTGAAAACAATAGTGAATGAATAATGTAGAGAAGAAATCTGAGAATGGGATGCATTTTTTGTTTATAACAATTCTTCAATTTATATTTTTGATATACATCCTCAAATTAGAGGTTTTCATTTTCCATAGATACAAGTATAGAGACAAAAAAGAGCTTAGCCAGGGCACCTGAAAGGAGAAGTTCTGTGTCCCTGAATAAAATTTCATTTTCATTAACTATTAAGTTCCTTACATCTTATTTATTGCCTAGAATAGTACCATGTTGCACTCTTATTTAGCGTGGCACACCAGAGTATATGATGGATTTTTTTCTACTTTAAATCCCTGCAGAGGCACAATGATAGAGACATAATGTATTTGCATACACATACAAGGTAGTTTGAATTTAATGCATTTCATATCATTAAAGTTAACATTTCATGTATTATATTTCCTTTTAGAATACACTTGCATACATCCATATCCATATAGATATATGCATGCACACACACAAAATCCCATTATGTAGATCAATTTACATGATCACAATGTTCATATCCATAAAGCAGTGAACTTCCCAAATCAGATGCATGCATAAAAGCATTGATGCATAAAATTTCCATCTTGCAAGTACAGAGAAAGTTCTAGTAGGCATTTAGTGCCATGACAGGTCACTTAGGTTACAACTGGCTATATAGGACATGCTAATAAGATTTAACCTTCTTTTCCTGTTGCTGAAGAGAGGAAAGAGCGGAGGGATGAGACCTTCTTATCTTTGAAGATATCAAAGAAAATTAAAAACAACCACTTTCCTTCTGATCCCTGTGGCTGTTTCTGAGCTGCATAAATGAAGTACACACAAAGAGAATATATTTTTAGGAAGACAATGTGAGGTTTTAATCCATCTTCTACTGATCTCATAGTTTAAGTAAAAGTGATAAAACAGAACTTGATGGAGTGTGTGTATAGATTTATTTCCATCTCTATACTTAATATGACTCCTCATCTAAAGCAAACTCTACTGGGATTAATATTTAAAATGGAAAGCCAAAATATCAAAGTGCTCTATGACAACACTGAAGTGAAAATTTATTAGACTTGTCATTTCTGTTAATTATTGTCATTTCAGCTAATTACTAGCCATTCCTGTTGGTTATTAGATGTGTCATTTCCCTTTCCAAGCTGCCATCTAGCACTGTCTCTGAATCTGGTTTCATTGCACACCCTCAAGCAGTGGGTCACCAGCAACCCAGGTTCCTGGGAACAAAAGGAACAACTCCGCATTTTGTTGAAAACATAGAATGATTAGCATAGAAATCTTCAATAATTCTTGTCCTTGCTTGCCAGAACAATAGTGAAGGGATGGTATGATTTTGATATAAATAAAAACCACCAAAGCAAAAAGGGATTGTCTATAGGCTAAAGGTAATCTATAAAAAGTTTGTCTGCAGCTTAACCAAACTCCTGAAATCACAGGAACTCAACAATATTCTGTTCCCCAGGGCTTTTCAGTCCATATTAAACAACGGATAGAATGCTGTTGGCTGAGGGGTAGCTTATGGAGAACAGCATGAGGCTGATATCCTGTAAAAGTCTTCTGTCTCAAATTCTATCCATGGATGTTGGAACACTTTGCATATATGTGCATATGCGAGTGTTTAGTTTTCCCTTCAAGGAGTCCTAAAGTACAATTTGATGAAGGTAATAGAGAGATTAATCTTGGAATTGCATCAATAAAATGCAATTCAGGTATCGTGGCCAAGAAAATAAACACTCTGTATTTAAAGGAAATGTCAATAGTCTTAAGCATCCCTAGGCAAGCAATATGGACAATTGATATTGTTGTCTTTAGAGTTTGATTGAGAATCACGGCACAGTCAGTATATATATGACAGGTTGTGCTAATTATGAAGAATATCGGGGGCAACTATATTGGATAGCTGCATAGATGCCTTCTCATCATAGTTTGACTTTTTTACAAAATTAAAATGGAAAAGTGAAAGATTATCTTGGAATCTATTCAGTAGAAGCAGCCAAATTCATCTGATGAATTACTTTTGCTGTAGATGTTTTCCTCTAAGATAATCCAAATACCCAATTATTCACTTACTTACATTTGTCACTTTAGCCTCTAAAATCCACCCTTCCTCTAAAAGCTTTGTCTAAGTTCATAACTCAGTTATCTTCAAATAAACCCATTTATATTCATATTACATCATCATTTTCCACTTCATATGTTAGGCTGAGTCTGCCATTCCTCACCTGTTTGACATATTCATTCAGTCTTATTGAGACACTCATTCTGGTCAAGCTTACTGAGGTTCAAAATTATCTACCATAGTAGTTAGGGTTCAAAATTATTTATTGTGCATTGTGAAAGGAGAGAAGACAGAGCAAGATCTGACATAGCCTAAGAGCACTTATGTGTTCTAAATCCATAAAAGTCTTAGATTTTATGTTTCTAAAGAAGCAGTGGCACTATAACCAAAATGAAGGTCCCTTGGTCCAAAAAAGAAATCCAGCTATTTATTGGACTAAAGCAGATGTGTTAAGTATTGATGAAATATATAAAAGGTGAAAGAGTACCTTTTATAAACAGCACAACATACTAAATGAGTGATGAAATAAATAGCGCAAACTCAGATTGGAAGTTAGTGTGATAATGCACGCGTGCATTTGCTGTTGTGCTCGGTATAGACAAAACAAAGTCAGCAAAAATGGTTGGACGATGCTCTGAAACTCACTCTCTCAAATACCCTTCTCACACACTATATAGACTTACTTTCTAATTCTTCTCTAGAAAGCAAAATAAGCATCATGGCAAAAATAAAAGAGATTCTTAAGCTTATGCAAACAGCCACTGGACACTGTTGGGCTGTTTGTTACCTGTACAGAGTTACTGCTTCAAGCTTGAGAACTTAGTTTCTATCTTCCTACCAGAAACTGGCAATAGGATACAAGTATTTGCCTGGAGCAACTCTGGGACAAATTGAGAAGGGAATAGAAAAATAACTTACTGCAAGTGTGTGCGTGTGTGTGTGTGTGTGTGTGTGTGTATGTGTGTGTGTGTTTGCCACAATCAATCACATTTTCTCTGACATTGCTTCATTTATGGATTATTACAAAAACACAGGAAGAATGTGGAAAGAAAAAATAACTCTGCAAGTGTGTGCGTGTGTGTGTGTGTGTGTGTGTGTATGTGTGTGTGTGTTTGCCACAATCAATCACATTTTCTCTGACATTGCTTCATTTATGGATTATTACAAAAACACAGGAAGAATGTGGAAAGATAATATCGTAAAGCCACTGGAATGAAACTGGTGGGAGGAAACCGTTTCTCCCTGTGTTCCCAAGCACCTCTGCACTCAGAATCCCAGCATTGTTTAAACCTCTTTTCTATATAAGAAAGCTAATCAAATGACACTCAGGAAAATTGACTTGGGTTTTCAATCTAGTTTTAGATCTCTAGTGTACTTCTTTCAAATGGCATTTGTTATTCTCTGCATATCCTTAGGAACATGCCGTGTCAAGAAATGCCATGCAACTTCAAACCGTGTTTTTTCCCACCTCTATAACTTTTTATGTATTCCCTTTTTACATTTTATTACAGCATAACATCGAAAAATGAAATAAAGATTATAGGCAATGCTTCAGGACCTAGAGTTCTGTGCCTTGCCCTGAATATAAAACTGTGTTGATAGAAACCACTGTTATACCTCTGTAAATTGCTCCGATCTCCCCACTGACCATCACTGTAATTATTTCTGCTTGAAAATGAAAGGTTTGATCAGCAGAGATGTTATTTTTTCATGTCCACCTTCCTTCCTTTCACTTGCACTGCTCTTTTTCCCTTGGTGGTAGAGTCTAGAGATTAAATCTATATTTATTTATAATACGTATCTCTGTCATGCATGGATAATTAACCAGACATTTTTTAAAAAATTGATCCCCATAACTTTTTAATAATTTTAAGAATATGTTCTTTATTGTCATAAATTTTATAAAATTAGAGTAATTGTTCTTTCCAAAGTCACATAACATGAGGAATTGGGGACAGTAACAAAAAGAAGGTAGGAGGAAGAGATAGAAGAAGAGCTAGAGAAAGAGACACAAACACAAACTACAAAACAGAAATGAAATTTCTAGAGGAAAAATAAATTAATTCACCCCCCTGCTAGCATTAACACAAAAGCTGCTGTGGTCAACTGGCCTTGAAGCTATTTGATCTGTAATAATTTTGAAGAAAAGCGCTAAAGCTTCTTTTTGCTAAGTTCAGATTTTTTACATCACATGCTTCCTCCACTCTTTCATCTCTACTCTAAATCGACTCAACACCAGTTAAACTAATGAACAATTCTGCCTTTCACCTGGACAGCGTTCTGTACGTCAGGACGCACGCATGGCTTGGCTTTCTTCAAAGTTTATAGAAAATCAGGAAACATTCACAGATGAGGCCATGGGTGTGGGCTTGAGGTAAAGGCATAGGCAGGCACAGGGGATACGAGGCAGACTTGCTTTCCTTGTCTTTCCATTGCAGGGAAAACTCGGCCATTTTAAGGACTCTTTTATGGATCTAAACAAGTCAGAAAACTCTCTCTTTCTTAATAAGAAGGCATTCAAGATATGTAAAGGAAAAATAATTTTCATTAATGATCTGATAAAAATCATGATTTTTTAAAATTTTTTTTCTCTTTGAGTTTATTGGTACATTCTAGATATACAGTACAGTTACATTCATCATTGGGATCTTGTACCTTTACATGACATGATTAAATCAGATATAAAGAGAAAAATTAGAAATTAAAACGAATCAAAATTTGTTTTATTCTATTTATTGGCATGGGGATTATTTTTCTATAATTGTATCATATATCTACTCATAACTTCCTCAAAATCTCTGAGGTTGTTTTCCTCTTTATTACTTTTTCATCTCTCCTTTCATTCCATCTTTATTTCCAGATTTCAGATCTCTCTCCCTCTCCCTTTCCCCCTTTCTCTTTCTCTGATTTAATGAGCCCTATTAAAGAGTGATGATTCTTTTATTTCTCTTGGAAAGATACCCAGCAGAGGGATGGCCTGGTCAAATGGAACCTCTAGTCCAAGCTCATTGAGGTATCTCCATATTGATTTCCATAGTGGTTGCACCAGTCTGCACTCCCACCAACAATGGAGAAGGGTTCCTTTGTCCCCACAACCCCGCCAACATTTGTTATTGTGTGATTTCTTGATAGCAGCCATTCTTTGTGGGGTGAGGTGGAATCTCAGTGTTGTTTTCATCTGCATCTCTCGAATGATCAGTGATGTGGAGCACTTTTTCATATATTTTCTTGCTACTTTTACTTCTCTGTCTGAGAAATGTCTGTTCATTTCGGATGCCCATTTTTGAATTGGGTCTTTATATTTGGGGGGACTGATTGTTTTGAGTTCTTTATATATCCTTGATAATAGTCCTTTGTCTGAGGAACAGCTGGTAAAAATTTTTTCCCACATTGTAGATTGTCTCTTAGTTCTGCTGATGGTTTCTTTTGAAGTACAGAAGCTTTTTAGTAAGATGAGATCCCAGTTGTTGATTCTATCTGCTAGTTCCCGTGCTACTGAGGATTTGTTCATAAAGTCTTTTCCTATACCAATGTCTTCCAGAGTTCTGCCTAACTTACCACCAGCAAGTAAATACCGAATAGTTTCCCTGGTGTAAATAATCTGCAACAATGCATAAGATTCTAATAAGATTACTGACATTTAGAAATGGGAAGAAAGGAGTTAAAGGTGTAGGGAAGGTGGGATGGGTAGGGGAAAATAAAAAAGGGAAAAGAAAAAAATGTGAGAGAATGAAAAGATGAAAATAAAGTGTTTGTAGATGGGGAGGGGAGGAGGGGGTGAAGGGAGGGCAGGGGTAAGGGGAAAAAATGAGAATCAAGACTTGTCATGTAGAGGTACAAGATCCCAACAATGAATGTAACTGTACTGTATCCCTAAAATGTACCAATAAACTCAATTAAAGCTGAAAAAAAAAAGAGTGATGATTTCTCTATGCACTTCCTGAAAGAAGAACCCTCTCATTACAGACTTCTCAGGCTATTGAGAACCAGTCTACAGTGTGGTAAGATATTTTCTCCAGAAATAAAACATCATGAAAAATGGGAGAAATTCTTGCCTAGGTAAAAACATTCGCAATACACCAATGAATTGTTGCCTGTTTCTCCCACCCAAATTTCAGGGGATAGAAAAAAATCAAAATTTACTAATACCTTTCCTGGTTTTTAATGAAAATAAGAATGGAAATGTTCTAAATATCGGCCCAGGTTATGTTCTTGTCTTGGAATTGAGGAAAACCACTAGTTTGCACACACATTTTAATGTATGACCACTGAATCTTTTATACTGTGCCCACATATGACAGTGATGTTGGCTGGGATAAAAGCAACTGCAAAAAACATCTTCACTACTTAGGATAATCAGATTTATATACCATCCTGCCCTATATTCAGATAGGTTAAAGCTTTGAGAAGTGAGTAAACTTTTTTAAAGCTACAGACCTAGTTTTGAAGGTGGAGTAGACTCTGGAATCTTCCTGTTGATATATTAGAATGAAAAATATTTCAGTTATGCAAGAACAGCGAATCTCATTGGACACACACTTCAAGTGGATCCTTTAATGGGCATTTATGAAACACCATTAATCACGAGGGAGAGAACCTAAGCTAATTAGTCCAATAGAATGTCCCATTTTAATCTTACTATGGCTGTGCAAAAATGCCCTTGATTTTGGAAACCCAGAATATTTCAGCAATGACTAGACTTCTAAGGCCATCCAAAATAAAAGTAAAAGTGTTTACTTGAAAGAAGGAGAAGGGTGCAGTGGAAACAGTTACTGTGAAATTCAGAAAGAATACCTGCCAGCTCACTGATTTCCCCATGCTTAGGTTGACTTCAGGTTTAAGAATTGTTTTTGATATGCATATCACTGCTTCTTGTTTGAGTTAATTTGTTTAAACATTCATGAAGGGGAAGGTTTTAATAGAAATGTGCCAAATGTTTTTTTCAATTACAGAAGAACTGAGGTGTTTGCTGATCCATGAACAACGTGAATATTCAGTTGTGGAGAGTTTTACTGCCTAGTAACAAAGTTTTTATTTTTACCCTCCTTGTTAAATGCCAAAATCTGTATGGAAAATGATGGGAAATGCTTTTGCATCAACTCTATTACAAATGACTTGTTATGAATAAGGCAGAGGTTTGGCTGGGGCTTTGTCAGGTTAGAAAACAGAAACAAATCAAATGTGAGGCAATGAAAAAAAAATGCTCTGGGCTGAAAAAATCAGCAAGAATGCAGAAGATCAGAGGCAGGGTAGAGAGGATTGTGCTCAGTCTACGCCTTCATAGGTTTAGTATGATGTTGAGGGCAGTGCTGTGGAAAACTGGGTCTGACTCCCGGGAAGGTGATTGTCAGGCATTGAGACTGATCCACCAAGAACAATGTGACCAGGAGCCAGGTGTTGGAGTTCAAGAAAGTGTAAAGAGAAAAGGTAGCATTTTAATGTGAAAATCATCCCAGCCTTGTTTTATTCTTATCTCTTCCCTCCCCAGACCCAACAGAGTATATGGCAAATAGCAGAAGCTCAATAGATAGTTTGGAATAAATGAATGAGTGAATGAATGACCTGAAGAAGTAAGCAAGGGTTTTGCTGTGAAACTGGGAATTAATGTCATAATTTTCTTATATTATGTTGTAAAATTTTAGTTCTTGTGGACAGGAAAGGCCATTAATAGTGTAGTTGGTTTTGCACTGCTACACTCATAAACTACTGACTTAGATTTTTTTAGATTCCTTTGTTCCAAGGACTAGATGAACTTCAGACACCAATGCAAAACTGCAATAGTGAAAAAAACAAAAATAAAATAGATGGTTGTAATCCCCTTATATGAAATTTTGGGATAATACATAATTAATATTTTAAAATGATTCTTCCCAGTTACTATCAGAGAAAGGTAGTGCACTCAAAATTCCTTCCATTTTGTAATCTAAATGGATTTCACTTCCTTTCCAGTGGAGCCCAATTACCTCAATCGATAAATTCCCTTAAAGTTTACCACATTGCCATAGCCACTTTCTGGACACTACTGTCCATTAATCTGCTAATGTTAAAGTCAGTTCCACTCAAGAGTTTGTAATCAGCAGAGAAAGCTTGGCTTTTGTCACCTGGCTGCCAATGGTACACAGCCATGGGACTCATATAGAGGTAAAGAAGACAAAGGAAAACTATCAGGCTGGGGCATCTTGCTCTTACTGTCTTTATTCAAAGTAGCTCCACTTTTATTTGTTTTGAATAATCATACATTGAATAATATTTTATTTCCTTGAAAATACTGTTCTCCTCCCAATATGAAAGTCGCAAAGAAAAGAATGCAGAGATTTATATATGTGAGGGTTCTTAATATTCTTTTTAAGGAAAAGGAAGGACTTGGTGACTTCTAAAGACCTCTTCCTACTTTGTCAATCTTCATTCAAGACCTGCGAGATTTAAACAGACTTGACTGAGAAGTCTTGCTGGGTGAATGTACCTCTCCTTTTAGGTCAATGGAATCCAAAACTCAATCTGTCATGTTAAACCATAAAGTTTCATCAATCCTGCCCTGGAAAACCTCTGAACTATATCAAGCATATAGTCAATCTCCTTAGTTCCTCAAATGTGACCACTGTATGGTTCTGAGAATTCCCACAACTGAAAATATTAGGGCTAAAAACAAGCAATTGTCCCAAACAAGAACTTCCTCTCTATGCTATCAAGCCTTGTGATCAGCTTTTCACATTTCCTCTCCAATTTTTCTTGAAAAAAAATCCCAGTTCTCCAAGTTCCTAAAAATATACCTGCCTCACCACTACAAAATATTAAATATTCAACTTAAACTGAGCCTTTGCATTAAAATTTTAGATTTGAAAATGTAGTTGGCTTTTTTATAAAAACCTACAAATCCCTTTCCTTTACTACTGTGAATAGAGCTTAATAATTTTGCTTTCATTAAGTTTATTGGTTCATTTTAGGTATACAATACAGTTACATTCATCATTGGGAACTTGTACCTTTATATGATGTATTTTGGTTCTTATTTTTTCCCCAGTCCCCTGCCCTCTCTTCAACCCATTCACCCCTCCCTATTTTACAAAGACTTAATTTTTAATTTGCTGTTTTTCAGTTTGAGAAGATAAATAGCCCTCCTCTTCTTCAATACCAACTCCTCTATGTCTTTACTTAGTCTCTTTCTCACAGATTTTCTCTAAGAAATTACTCAATAACAATATTACCCAAATCACCCATTTTCCTAAACACTTCTTCTCTATACATCAGTTCAAGATTATGCATCTTGCAGAAAAAGCATTTGATAAAATTCAACACCCATTCATGATAAAAACCCTGCAAAAAATTGGAATAGATGGTCTATACCTCAATTTAATAAAGGCTATCTATGAAAAACCATCAGCCAACATCATATTGAATGGCCAAAAACTGAAAACCTTCATGTTAAAATCAGGAACAAGACAAGGATGCCCACTATCGCCACTTCTCTTCAATATAGTTCTGGAAACATTAGCCACAGCAATTAGACAAGAGAAAGAAATTAAAGCAATAAAGATAGGAAAGGAAGAAGTTAAACTATCATTATTTGCTGATGATATGATACTCTACATTGAAGATCCAAAAAACTCCACCAAAAAACTTCTAGACTTAATTGACAGATTCAGTAAAGTATCTGGATACAAGGTGAATACCCAAAAATCAATAGCCTTTCTATACACAAATAACAGACAGACAGAAAGAGAAATAAGGGAAAAAATTCCTTTTACAATAGCATCCAAAAAAATGAAGTATCTAGGAATCAATCTAACAAAAGAAACAAAAGATCTCTACACTGAAAACTACAGCACTCTGAAAAAAGAAATCGAAGAGGATATAAAAAAATGGAAAGATATCCCCTGCTCCTGGGTAGGAAGAATCAACATAGTGAAAATGGCCATACTACCGAAACTGCTATATACATTCAATGCAATGCCAATTGAAATTCCAACACTATATTTCACAGAACTAGAAAAAAGAATCCAAAAATTCATTTGGAACCACAAGAGACCTAGAATAGCAAAAGCCATTATAGGCAACAGTCACATGGCACCAGGTGTAACAATTCCCAATTTGAAACTATACTACAAAGCCACTGTGATAAAATCAGCATGGTACTGGCAAAGAAATAGGCCTGAGGATCAATGGAACAGACTGGAAGACACAAAAACAAATGCAGATGTACTCAGCTACCTCATCTTCGACAAAGGAGCTCACCATCCTCAGTGGAGGAAAGATAGCCTCTTTAATAAATGGTGTTGGAAAAACTGGATATCAACCTGTCACAGATTAAAATTAGACCCTTATCTTTCGCCATGCACTAAATTAAAATCCAAATGGATTAAAGATCTAAATATTAAAACAGAAACATTAAACTTGCTGGAAAGTAAGTTAGGCAGAACTCTGGAAGACATTGGTATAGGAAAAGACTTTATGAACAAATCCTCAGTAGCACGGGAACTAGCAGAAAGAATCAACAACTGGGATCTCATCTTACTAAAAAGCTTCTGTACTTCAAAAGAAACCATTAGCAGAACTAAGAGACAATCTACAATGTGGGAAAAAATTTTTACCAGCTGTACCTCAGACAAAGGACTATTATCAAGGATATATAAAGAACTCAAAACAATCAGTCCCCCCAAATATAAAGACCCGATCCAAAAATGGGCATCCGAAATGAACAGACATTTCTCATACAAAGAAGTAAAAGCAGCAAGAAAATATATGAAAAAATGTTCCACATCACTGGTCATTCGAGAGATGCAGATGAAAACAACACTGAGATTCCACCTCACCCCACAAAGAATGGCTGCTATCAAGAAATCACACAATAACAAATGTTGGCGGGGTTGTGGGGAGAAAGGAACCCTCCTCCATTGTTGGTGGGAGTGCAGACTAGTGCAACCACTATGGAAATCAATATGGAGATACCTCAAAGAGCTTGGACTGGAGGTTCCATTTGACCCAGCCATCCCTCTGTTGGGTATCTTTCCAAGAGAACTAAAAGAATCATATCACAGAGAAGTATGTGCACCCATGTTTATAGCGGCACAGTTTGTAATAGCTAAATCTTGGAAACAACCTATTTGCCCATCCGTTGGAAACTGGATAAAGAAGTTGTGGTTTTTCTATAAAATGGAATATTACTCAGCCATAAAGAACGAGAAAATAGATTCATTCATAGGAAAATGGATACATATTGAAGATATACTCCTAAGTGAAATAAATAAGTCACACATGTGTAAATACCGAATAGTTTCCCTGATGTGAATAATCTGCAACAATGCATAAGATCCTAATAAGATTACTGACATTTAGAAATGGGAAGAAAGGAGCTTAAGGTGTAGGGAAGTTGGGATGGGTAGGGGAAGTGTAAAAAGGGAAAAAAATGTGAGAGAATGAAAAGATGAAAATAATGTGTTTGTAGATGGGGAAGGGAGGAGGGGGTGAAGGGAGGGCAGAGGTAAGGGGAAAATTGAGAATCAAGACCTGTCATGTAGAGGTACAAGATCCCAACAATGAATGTAACTGTACTGTATTCCTAAAATGTACCAATAAACTCAATTAAAGCTGAAAAAAAAAAGATTATGCATCCTTGTGTTTCATAGTATTTTTTTTTAATGTTATGTTCCCAAATTGCATCATTTGCCTACAAATGCATCGTTTTCCTTTCTTTATAGCAGTGTAGTATTTCACTGTGCATAAATATCACATTTTCCTTATCCATTCATCAGACATATATGTTGTTTCATGATTTGTAAGAATTTTTTTGTTTATGTCATGTATGCTGAGTAACTAGTTTGAAGATGATACAGTGTGTATCTACTACACTTATTTTCTTATTATATTGTCAGGAAATTTTGTTGTATTTTTCACAAAATACAAAAATAAACAATAAAATACATATTTGCAGAAAAAAGAATCATGTCTCCTCATTTTGCCTTGACTCCCATGTTTCTTTCTGGTTGCCAGTTAAGTTTATTCAGAGCAGCAATGGAAATAACTTGTATATATACGTGTGCGCTTGTGTGTATGTATATAATGATCTTTTTTAATAATGTTTTTTAAAATTTGATACTGGGAATTGAATGCAGGACTTCATGCTTGCCAGGCAGGCATTGTATCACTGAGCTACATTCCCCAGCCCATAATAATCTCAAATAGATTAATAGAAAGATATTTCATTATTTTGTATACTAAGAATTATGGAAGCAATGAAGTTGAATGCTTTGAAGCTAATCACTAAGGATTCACAATCTTTCTTCCACCCTCAGGATGTCAGCTATGTTCCTTAGGTTTGCCCCATGGATGCTTCAGACAGCTACATTCAAGGTTTTAAGTAGAGAAAAGGGTAAGGCCCCTTCTCTACCCCTTAATTCTAAACTCTTATAAAACCTGTACGTTTCTCTTCATGTGTTGTCCGGGATCGTCACTGTACAAGATTCCCTACATGGGACTAGAAAAGACCCAGATGCCCCAAAGCATATGGCAAACGATGTCCAAACAGAAGTATAGATTTGTTAGCAGGGAGGGAGCCAGGGTGATAACGGTGCCATAATGTTCTTTACCAATTCAGTTAAGCAGAATGCCAGATCTGAACATCATTGTGTTTTACTGCATTGAGTGCTGCTTACTGCCTTGGCTCCATCAAAGTCTCCAGTAGGATATTGTGTTATTTTACTAACCCCAGGATTAATGATAAAGTGAATATGTATCAGTGAGTCTGTATGTGTGTGTGTGTGTTGGTTGTGGAAAGGGAATAGAGAAAAGTGGAGAAAATCCAATAAAAGTTATAAATTCATGACTAGGTTACTGAACAGACTTCTTAATCATTTATAACACTTGACTGCTTCTTATACTTGTTGAGAAATCTACCATTTAAATAGCCAAAGGTCTACTGGCCTAGAAATAGAAGAAATCAGAACAAAGGAGCAGGCTTAACGAAGCATTCTACATTCCTTTAAGTCCTATTTCCATTGCATTATGCACTGCTGCAACTACAAAGAAATGATTTTGACAACATAGAGAGATGGATCTCTATTCTTACCTGTGTTCCTTCAGGCTAAAACCCCATTGTGGTGTTTCAGTGACAACATGGAGTATTGGAAATTTGAAGTGGGATCTCATAGTGAACATAGAGATTTTTTGTCATATGTGAACTTGGGTATAAGTCAAGTTTAGTGCTTAAATATTCAGAGAACATGCTTACACACGACAGCTGAATAAACATCTTATTTTTCTTTTACTCTTTTAAATCTCTATTCTTATTTGAAAATAGCTTCAGATTCCTAATTATAATGACCTCTTTTCTGTTTCTTTCTCTTTGTTTTTATCCTCATTTCAAATTGCTTTAATCTCCCTTAGTTCTTCCTTCTTTTTCTTCCTGTGCTTTCCTTCCTGTTCTTCCTAATTTCAGGAGTCCGCTGGGCTGAACATTTACCACGACTGCACACAATTAGGGTCTCTCCCTATGTATCCACTGCTCAGCTTCTGGAAGTGTGGGGGTAATTTGCAATGAGCAGAGCCCTTGTTTGGCCAGATTTGACTATGTAGACAAACAATCTAGATAAATAATTCCCAGCCTCAGCTCACAAAAAACACCCTTTTCCTCCTTTGTAGTGTATTTTCAGGCCTTAAATTTTTTATGTTCCTGCTTTAACACTTCACTTCACAATACCGCCATAAAAAAGTAATGTCTTTTCTCTTTTGTGAAAAGAGGAATATCCTCCCAAGAAGCTATCTCTCAAGATGTGTTGAAATCCCAAGAGAGATAGTGTTTTACATTTTAAAAAAATGCTTCCCTGGGTATTATCTTGTTAGATACGCCTCCAAATCATGTGAAGTAGGCAGGGAGGTAAAACTGCTTCAAAGATTTTTTGGAATGATATTACAGACTAATTAAGGGGACAGCCAAGATTGCTCCTAGTCTCCATAATACTGCCACCTGTGCGGTAGCTTCACATAAAATAAGCAGATATAAAGACAGTGAAAATTTAAGAAATATACATGTATGCTTTTGCTCCCCTTTATTTTCAAGGGGAAGTAGCATTTGCAATTATCCACTCCATAGAAACTGGAATTGCTTCCCCTAGGTGACAGACACACCCTTATCTCCACAGGCACAGCTGTGTCTTTTCCTTTAGTCCATTTTATTCAGCTGTGTGACATGGCATCAGCACCCACCCTAAAACAAGCACTGGTCTTTTCCTTCCCCTTTCTTTCTTTTCCTTCCTGCCTGTCTTTCTACTTACTCTCCTTCTGTCGCCCTACTCTCCCCCTCTTCCCTCCCACCTCTCTCCCTTCTCTTTTATTCTCTTTGTTTCTGTGTTTTCTCACTTGTTTCCACCCCTACTCCTGAGATGAGAAATCTTTGACTCGCTGCATTCACATTCTCTCTGCTTTCATCCTTTCTCCCCTCCGCAGTCCTATAGTGTAATGCCAATTATTAGAAAATATAATTCACTGTGTCTCACACTATTATTTATAATCTACTCGAGCATTTTCTTCACATTCTTAATATCCCTGGTGTCGAAGAGAATTACAGCTGGGAATCTGACTGCGGGCCTCTGTGTAACAAGAGGAGAGAAAAGCATTGTTTTCACAGGCAAATTTTTTTTGTTGGCTGGTGAGGTTTCGTGATTTTTCAAAATGACTACATATATTGTTATGCATTTTAACTTATTTTTGAAAAAACATTTTATGATTACCTTTTCCTTTTCTTACTTTATAGAAATAAAGAAGTACATTTTTTTCAGTAAATCAATCTAAAGAAGGAAACCTCTTCCTATGCATTTAAAAGGTATCTAGTAGGTGATGACTCCAGGGCAGTTTCCACAGGTAATATGGCTCTGAGAAGAGGGGTTTGTTGGATACCAGGACTCTGTCTTTCCCCAGCTCTTGCATCCATTGTCAATCTCTCACCTTCCAACCCAGTGCCACTTTCCACATGTGTGGGGATACACGCACACACAAACACACACACACAGACACACATGCCATGGTGAAGTATTTGACATATGCAAACGAAGTCTAGATCTTTCCTACAAACTCAAAATTTACATGACCTAGGATATCTGATATGAGGTAAAGATTCCCTTTCTTCTTCTTCTTCTTCTTTTTTTTTTTTTCAAGGAGAGATCAGATTCATAAACTTATGTGGAGTCAAGACAGACCTAGCAAGTATAGGCAAAAAGATATGAATGATAGTGCATAAGGAAAGAAGTGACAGAACAAAAGATAGAGATGATTTTGTGAGGAAAAAAATAATTCCTTCAAGGCTAGCAAAGTGCTATCCACTTCCCTGGATTTGTGAGAAACCCATCGTCATGGAATATTCAGATGAGAGACCTACTGTCATTTAATAATCCAACCATGGTTCCTTCCTCAGACCCACACAGCATGCATACAGGCACAAGTGCATGCACACACACACACACACACACACACACACACATGCACATACGCACCTGCACCCCCACAGAATTTGCTTTTGTGTACCTTCCTGCTCATTACAAGCACTCATTAACCCTCTTGAGTTACTCTCCTTGAATAATTCAGGGGTGGACAGCAATCACTGTAGCATCCAGCCCACAGTTCATGCCCCCTTCTCCTACTCTTCTTGAAGCATAAAGATGTTTTACATTTGAGAAGTGTAGTGCTGATAATGATAGGAAAACAGACATATAACAATACGAAAGTACAAGTGGTTAGAAGCATTTTAGGGTTTTATGTATTATCAAGCTCTCTAGTGTATATTTTACAAAATCCTTTGAAATCCATTCATCCATGCAGTTAAATGATACACTTGCAAACTATTTATATAAAATGGGTCATAGTCTGTGTAGAATAATTTTCATTTTTCTTATATATATATTTCTATCAGTCTCTAGAGTTCAATGAGTGAATTAATTCATCATTTCAATTATTGTCTTTCTTTGCTTTATTTACTTGTCCTTTTAATTCTAACTGAGGGACCCTCTGTTTTTCTATATGAAATAAACCACAGACAATGAAGCTAGCCATTGATTTCATGAAATATACTTTTTTTAAGCTGGGAGGCTAAGAATTCAAGTACAAGGTAAATGTGTTACAGCTATGAGTCAGTGAGTAGGGCCACATTTTCCCCAAGCAGCTACCCTCTCCAGTTGAACTTGAATTGGCTTTGAGTTCAATAGGAAGACAATTACAGTCTAAAAATAGTGAACAATTGAGGATCTTAATATATCCTTCCTTACTGACGTTACTCCCCTGTACAGCACCTAAACACTTACCTTGACAATATGCTTTAAAATGAAAGATAATGAAAAGGCAACACATACTTCTTTTCTTTTCAGTGCTTATATCATTAACTCGGAGGTAGAGAGTATTGGCAGCCTACTTAATGTGAACAAATGTGAACAATCAACAAATAGTTGAGTTAGTTTTATATTTTTCCACTTTTTTTTATAAAAAACAAGTTTATATACAGGAGCTTAAAATGTGAGCCATGTGATTTTGGTGATTCCCATAAGCATTTTAAAAGTTCTTACATTTTAATTTAAAACTGACAGTACACAATGTCACGATGAACATTAAAATTCATGCTAATCATTTAATTGTTCAGATATGACATTAAATAACAAATAAAAAAGGAAAATGCCTTATGCTTCAATATTTTAAATAGACACGTTGTTAATACGTGTAATGGGCTGTTTAAAATGGGTACCTAGAGTCCTCCCGATTGAGTAGCTAGTCCTACCATCAGTATTATAATTATTATCCCCTGATCTGGGCAGGAGCTTTATGACTGAAAATCATTAGAGAAACTAGGAATAGTTTTGCAAAATCACTATTCTGATCAGAGAACTGTTCCTTATCTATTGAACACAATTCCCATCCTGTAACTTATTGCTAAAACTAAGATTTTTTAAAAAAAATGCACAAATATTGGATTCTGAAAAATACCACAGTAATTATTTTATATGTCGTTCAGAGTCCTCTCCAGAAAGAAACTGATAGCATAATGTTCTGCCCTACCCCAGCAGCTCATCTCTGTATGCATGCATTAGTTCAGCTGGTACACAGCTTATCACCTGTACTGTGAACATCCACGGTACCTTAACTGCCCACCTACACTGACACGAGGCTGTTCTTGTAATACCTGTCACACAATGTAATCTAGTCTTTCCTGAGGAGCAAATGAGTGATGAGAGTGATGAATTAGATTGTAGACCTCTTATAATAATCATTTTGGTAAAAAAGGAGGGGTCAGATTCTGAGATATTACATTAAATTCTGGTTCTGATTGTTTTTATGCATTTACCAGAGAGAAAGCAGCAATGTGTCAGTTGTTATACAATGCTGTCTTCGTCTTACTGGACTAGGACTATTTGACACCACTATTTCACTTTATTATTGTGAGATAAATAATAGTTCTTATAATTGAAAGTGAGCAGAAAGACATTAGGCACAATTTCTAAAGGTAAGGACTGCCTAAATCTGTCTTCAACTGATGCATTCAACTGCCCCATTTAGACATCTTCAAATCCTGATTCCATTCACACAGTACCATCCTGAGCAGTGAAGACTTTCACCCCATTTATTACACTGCACAATTGACTCACTGCCTTCTGGGGAATGGGGGTAGTTTGCTCTCCTCTGGTGGTTCATGTATCATTTGATGCCAGAGGCAGTGAGAATACAACATTGATGGACCAATGGACTGATCCAATATGGCAAATCCCATATTCCTGTTTGGGTACAAATGAATAACCTCATATAGTTCTGCACATATTCAACAAAATGATGAAAAGGAGGGAGAATAAAACAAATGGAATTTCCTGATCATTGCATTTCATTTTATTTCTCTGTTTTAACTTTGTAAGTGAATTCAATGTCTGTAGAAGGCAATTGATTGCTCTAAAAGAAAATGAAAGAAAAATGTTAAAGCCCCAAACTACAATTTCAACACATTTAGGCTTGGTTCTTTTCCTTTGCTGAAATTCTCAGCTAGGTAGCCTTCAAAGGCCATCTTAGCATTTCAGAAGCAAGATATTTTGGACTCCAAAGTGCAGGGCTGTGGTCCCAGATCCCAAAACTTTAATTAGTAGATTGGGAAAAGAGGGCTAAAGACAAAAGCAAAAGGAATGAGCTAAGTGTACGGATGAAAAGAAGAAGTGCTGTTTTTATCTCCCTTCAAACCTCCCAGCATCTCACACTTCATGTAATGGACCCTGTTTTACACCAATCTTTTCTCCTTCTCCATAGAACACTCTGGCCTATTTTCAAGTTCAAGCTTTCTAGAATGTCATACAATATCCTTTGCCTGCCTTTCTCATTCCTGCACCATATAATTTTTGTGTCTTCTTCTTGTATGAAATCTTTCCTAATTAAACCAGATAATAATATTCCTCAGATGATATTAGTTTCCAAAAAATTCATTATATGTTACTTATCATTGTTACTCTGCACTTTAAAACAATTTTTCACCCAATAAATGATATTTTGTGCTAAATAAATTCACTGAGAGGTCTAGATTCAATCCTTTACAGTTTTGTAGTGCCTTTTACTTAAGTTCGTCATTAGTATGTGCTAATAAAATTATTATTATCCTTAAAGGAAATATACACAATCAATATAATGTATTGATATACAATCTATTATAGTTATCAATATAATCAATTTAAAATTACCTGTATATTTTCATATGTCTATGAAATTTTCTCCATATATATATATATAATTCAAATATTCAATAAAAGGTTAGGTACAAAATCAGTTGATTATTCTCTTTTGATACTTCTGTGATGGCTAGAGTAGCTAACGTATACTAGGAGTATGTTTCTAAGTGCCAAAGTCCACTAAGCACTATCCTATCCCATTTTTTTCTTTTGAGGTCCAAGGAATAGGAAGTCTAATTCCAACTTGATTGTTTCTGGTGGGGAGAAAGGAAGAAGGCAGATACACCTGTCCATCATAACCCAATTAGCCAATTTAAAAGATCAGGTCATATGCCACACAAACTCAGGCAAAAAAGTACAGGACAAATGTACAAAAGGCTCAAAGGGTATAAACAATATGTTCACCACAAGAAGGCAATTCCCCCAAAAAGCTTGAAAATAATTGAATGTGAACATTATACATAAATCCAGATGAGGTTCAGGCTGTGACCTTGAAGTGAAAAGTCTCCTTAAACTGCAACCAAAGCTTTCCATTCTAAAGGGATTAAATCACTGAAAATCATTCTCGTTCTTTGTATTCAAGTTTCACATTTTCTAATGCTCACATTAAAAGAGCAGGCATAATAGAAGTTTAGTGTTTACCTTCTGTTTTTTTCTTTTCTTCCCAGAAAGCTAGTATTGGCTTTACTGCACATCAGAGTGGGTGAGCCCTTTTCACCCTCTGCTTATGGTTTATTATCATCAATACCAGGTTAGCAAGCTTTCTAATGGAAATTACCGGTGCATGGAAGAATGATAAAGCAATCTGCTTAAGGGAGAGACATATAGGCACTGAAGCCTCAGACATCTTTTCTAGGGCTCACAGTAATTATGAGAGCAAATTTAATAAACTTTGCTTGAAACTTGTAATGAATATTCTTTGATCCTATTGCTGCTATTGCATTGTAAACTAGGCAATACTAGCAGAAAACTAAATGTTCAGGAAGTTGGGCAAGGCTTAATCCTGACTGAGGCCTCAGCATTTAGTTTGAAACCAACTTCTGAGACAAGGTTGCCTGTGGCATTCAGCAGTTTGATTCTTCCTTTCTTACCAGTCATGTGGCAATGATCACAGAATCCAAACTTATTCAGAATATCGGCTACCATAATATATGGTGATTTCTTAGGTCAGAGCTTTGAAGGGTTAAAACTGGATCAGGAGGAGGAAGGATGTTTCCCCAATGGGCAATATTTATAGCAAAGGGAAAGTGTTTCTTTCCAACCGCTATACAAGAATAACAAGGAGAAAAAAAATGAACCTGAGCAATGATTCTCAAAATGGCAATATATGGGCAGGACTTAAGAAATACACCTTTCCAATTCCCATGCAATTTATGCATGTATGCCTAAATATCTAATTAGCAGACACAGATGCCATTTTGCATTAAAAAATATAGGGTTTTACAGCTGCAAACCAGCTGTGCCCATAAATTTCATCATCACTTTGCTGAGGTGTACCAAGAATTTGGACTTGAATCTATTTGAACCCAAATGTTATCTTCAGTATTTAAATAACCAAAGAATGATTGACATATTTAATCTAGTAAAACATTTTCCTCAAAGAAGAGGAGAAAACCATAACAAGGATATAGAAAAATTAGTGGAAATAGATTAATCTTGACCTATAAAAAAAAGCTTTCATCCTACTTTACTTTGGGACTGTTTTGCAATGGTGGGGATGCTGTCTAGCTCACTCTCAATTTTAGTAGACACTTGGTAAATGTGGAAATAAAACATTTTAAAATTGGTGAAGGGCCAGGGATTTAGCTCAGTGGTTCCACTGCCTGCTTCCCAAGCACAAGGTCCCAAATTTGATCCCCAGTACCAAAAAACAAAATAAAGTAAATAAAATTGGTGAATGCAATTACTAATTCAAGAACCATATTCCTGATTTTATTTAATGTTATCCAGTTTGCATTTAAATAGTAGTGCTGGATATATTAACAGTATCATTCAACGCCGGGCATGGTGGTGCACGCCTGTAATCCCAGCACTTGGGAGTCTGGGGCAGGAGGATCACTATGAGTTCAAGACCAACCTGGGCTACATAGTGAGTTCTAGGTCCAACTCAACTACATAGTGAGACCCTGTCTCAACCCCCCCCAAAAAAAAACAGTATCATTCAAGTCATTCATGACATTAACATGTCAATAAATTAGTGATAAAACTTTTAAAGTGACATCCACTTCTTATTGGACTTACAACTTCATCTGATTTGTGCACAGCCACCTTTTCATTATGTAAGTGCCAATAATAATGGCTCTTCTAGTATTGCTGAATGGTTAAAAGCAGAATATATTTAAATTATTCAGTCCATTATCTGAAACAAAATAAATCTTTTATCCCATGGTTTGGTATCTGTTTTACTTGTCACTTCCTTTCTTTCTTTTCCCACTTTTTTGTTTTCTTTCTTTGTTAGGGACAGAGAACTAAAAAAGGAGAAAATCAACACTGTGTGCAATAAGGCACACTGCTGTGCTCAACACCTCATTGTGCACATTATTCTAAATCAGGGATTCTTTCACCTGAAAGTTCTAACAGTGTAGCCTAACCCCAGGCAACAATTAGGAAACACTATGCCACCATAAGCTGTATTTGTTTATTTTATTGTTCCTTTAAAATGATTTGAAATCTGACAGAAAGATCAGTTATTTGAAGGCTTCATGAGAAAAAAAAATTGTTATTGGACGAGGAATAGTAAGATTAAACTAAGAGAGAAGGGTGGAGGAGAAAGGAATACAATGTACAATAATCCAAAGTAATACCCATTAATCCAAACAATAATACCATTTTTTATACTTAGTCTTGTTATATTTCATAAATTATAGAAAAATTTAATATGTTAGTAAACTTGTTTATGGACGAAATAAGCCCTGAGTTAAATGTGATTAAAAAGAAGCAGTAAAACTTTCACAACTCTCTTCATTCTCCAATTCTACTTCTTCCTGCTTTCTGGCTGCTTTGGAGGGAGACATGTCAACCTGAGACTGGTTTTATGTTTTCTTTATCACCTCTGCCCCCAGATAGCCTTCTTTTTCTTTCTCCTTGTCCTCTCTTCTCTCTTTTCTTTTCAGTCTCATTCTTCTCTATTCATTTTCTGTTGAGTGCTCCATTTTTTCACGTATATTACCTCGTTATGATCACAATGTGTAATGACATGATAAAAAGTCTGGCTTTGCTCTTGGCAGGTATTGGGACAGAGCCTTAAGAGTTGATTTGTACATAAAGAGAACACTTTCTGAATGAAACTCTGGGAAAGCTAACAATAGAAATTAGCTATGTAACTAAAAGCCACCAGAAAAGGCATTGATCTGTTTAGCTGCAAATAACTCTTAACATCGTAAGAATACTTGTTTCACTCAATTTCAGACCCTTAATGGATAATTTAGTTTGTGCACCTATACAGAGAGAAAAGGAAACCCAATAAAAGAAATAAAAATAAGTCTTTCTAATGAAAAAAAAAATGAGTAGAACCGCAGACAAACATGGGAACTTTACAAAAACGGATCTCAATTTGAAGAATAAAGTAGATAATGGCAGAGACTCAATGAGAGGATAATAAGAATACTTGTTTCACTCAATTTCAGACCCTTAATGGATAACTTAGTTTGTGCACCTATACAGAGAGAAAAGGAAACCCAATAAAAGAAATAAAAATAAGTCTTCCTAATGAAAAAAAAATGAGTAGAACCGCAGACAAAGATGGGAATTTTACAAAAACGGATCTCAATTTGAAGAATAAAGTAGATAATGGCAGAGACTCAATGAGAGGATGGCTTTCATCAACTGAGATAAAAGTAAGAAATACTAGACCCAATAAAGGCTAGAAGCTCAACACCAAGAAAAACTAGGCTGAATCATAGAAAAGATTGTTTTCACTCATATAATTCAAAGATTCTGTCAAAGTTTCTAATAAAGTATAAATAGCACCCTCCCTAGTACTATTCTATATAACTTTTACATGTGCTTAATCCATTGTACATTTCATTTAGTTCTGAGCTATGGGGTTCAACGGTTCTGAATTTTGTATCATCTGCATAAGTTCAGTTTAGAGACATTTGAATGGATTAAGAGTATCTTCCTGGACTATAACTATAAAGCAGAAACCTAGGTGGAGATCATCTCTCTGGGACAAGGCTGGATCAGGGTGTTCTTTTCCTTGTCTTGCTACTCTCTGAACACACCTCTGTGGATGACAGGGTCAAACCTACAGCAGAATAGTGATTGAAATCAAGCACAGAGAAGTAAAAATATAAATGGTTTACCACAAGCTAAAATGCAATATTTCACTGATGATCCCTGATATTTGTGTAATGATTTTGACCCAAATAAATTTTATAGTACTTATTCTGTCAATTCCTTACACTAGCTTTTAGAGAGATTATTACACAAACATTTTGCATCTTTGCTAGAGAATGTATAACCTGCAGAAAAATTAAATGGATGTGCCAAGGATCCTCTATTGTAGAATAGTGAACAGAAAAGCCAAACTCAGTAGTATTTTTTGTAACAGAGTGAGCACCTACCAGGTATGGCCTAGAATTTAATTGTGCAAATAATTCAAAGAACCAGAGTCCTATTCGATTCTAGATAAGTACAGATTCTTTGCTAGGATCACATGAAAGAGTTGCCTTACACCAGAAAACAGTCTTTTTTTCTTCATTTTTTTATGTGGCAATTATTAAAATGTGCCACTGATACTCTGTATACTGACTGTTCAGAGGTTTCTAAGAAAGGCATTGTTATTTATTATGTTTGGGAGGGTTTGTGGAGGAATAAATTGCATGCATATCATGTGATGGCAGCTGGCAGTCAACTGCGACTGTTGTTGAGCATTTCACAACATGTTTTATGTGGCTGGGAACATTTACATTGAGGTCAATTAGGTTGCCAAAATAGAGAATCGCAGCTGAGGGATGCTTAGTGAAGTGCATTGGTGTTTGGCAGGGGAAATGGAACTGATAAACCTACATGTGCTTAGTCTGCCAGCTGGTGGGTGGTCCCAGCCATGCTGCTGGAACACTATTCAATTCAATTCACAAGTATTTTTTGAGTGAGTAGATCGAGCAAAGTACTGCAAGGGCAGCAAGATAGCATACAGTGTGATTCAGCTATTAGGAGGGTTTCAGTTAACAATAGATCCCAATATTTATCAGAACCGTAAGAGGACCATATGCTAAGCACCATCCTAAATATTCCGTGGACCGTCCATTGGATGTTCACAACAACAGCACAATAACATGCTCCTATTTTCCTATATTGTCAGGGAGAAAATTCTGAAGGTAAGGTGGGAGATTCAGTCATGCTTTTGGTAATCTCTATAATTATCCTTTTCTAGGTTTGTAAAAGAACTACATCTCACAGCCACCATGAATATTGATTATGACCATGTGGCTTCCTGGCCAAGAAAATGTGAGCAGCCATGATGTGTATCATTTCTTGTGGAATTGTTTAACAGCTGGTGTACAATTTCTTGGTACCATGCTACCCACTGATGTTGTAAATGATGGAGAGCTCCTCCATCTGGGTCCTGGAGCAAAGATGAATTACAATGGAAAGCTCACTGATAAAAAGGACACATGAAGTAGAATGGCCTTGCAAACTCTGAGATTTAATAGTTATTTGTTATGGAAAATAAAAGAAACATAGACTAGCCAATAAAAGATAACAGTCATGATAATTGATATAAAGTAAACTAACAAAAATATAACACATAAGTTTGTACCAATGAAAAACAGCAATTATAAAAGTTGCAAACATGTTTGCAGCTCTTAGTAAGTTGTGGAACTTATTGTATATGTTTTACATATTATTTAAATCCTACAAAATTATAATTCCCATTTTACTGATAAAAAGCAAACACACAGAAGTGGTTACTAAAGTAGTAAACACACAGAGCTACGAATAAAACCAGGAAATGTTGTCTCCAAAGCTTACACTCTTTATAGCATAAACTAGAAAGGACCTCAGGCAAGAAAATATTACCTTCCATCCTCCATTACAAACTGGGTTTAGTTATCAGATTATTTCCTTTCTTTCTTCCCCATTCTTCCATCCCTATACCTGTTTCCCTTCATTTTTATTTTCTTTTCATCTCTCTCTCTTCACTCTCATTTTAAAATCAAATATATAACTATGAATTGAACATTTGCTATATTCAAGGGCTTTTTTAAGTTCCTCAATAATATCTAGGTGAAGCTCAAAATCTCATAAAGGAAATACATTTGAACATGGATACAGATGCTTGGGAAATCGATTTTTAAAATGAATTTATAATTAATTAAATTTTAGCTTATTATGTAGTACATAATGTTTCTATTCCTTGTTGGAAATAAGTACCTGAACATAACACATTTGTTTTTCTTTTCCCATTCCCTTTCCCTTCCATTCCTCCCCACTTCCATTTTTGTATATGTTTGCAAAACATGTTTACATTTCTTGTGTGGAGTTGATGTATGTACATAACACATCCAAACTCCTTTTGTCTGATTTACTATCATTTCTCTCCCTTTCCCCATCCTGTATTTATTTATTTATTTATTATTTTATTTATTTATTTATTTTTGCTATGGGGATCAAACTCAGGTCCTTGCACTTGTGAAGCAGGCAGTGGAACCACTCTGGCCCCTTCCTGTATTTCTTGATGCCCCACCCTCTCTTTGAGAAAGATCTGTGTTCCCACATCCTATTATCTAACTTTTATTTTGCTTTATAGTTTCATTTTGGGCTTCTCATATGAGATGTACAATGTGATATTTTAGCTTGTATGTCTGACTTATATTCCTTAATATTATGGTCTCAAGATGCTTCTACACCATAGAGTAATCTTCAGCCATACAAAAAAGATTAACTTGAGTCATTTTTAGGAAAATGGATTCACTCTCCTTTTATTCTTCTTACCCTCCTTCCATTTCTTGTTTCCTGCTTTTTATCTTCTTGTTCTTTCCAGAAATTTATTGTGCATCTTCTTCATTCTTGAGTATCAATCATGAAATCTCTGAAATTTCAATGCTTTAGTCTCCCTTCCTAAACTCTGATTTTTTTCTCTGTTTTCTTTCCAGCCTGACAGAGTTGGGCACTAACTGTCAGGCCAAGAATTTCTAATCACTGTATTATTTTCTTTCTATCTTGGTTTACATTTCACATGGCTAATTGGAAAGTTAAATATAACCTTCATGTTAAGAACTATAGGAAATAGAGATGCAGATGAAAACAACACTGAGATTCCACCTCACCCCACAAAGAATGCCATCAAGAAATCACACAATAGGGGCTGGAGATTTAGCTCAGTGGTTCGGTGGCCTGCCTTGCAAGCACAACGACCTGAGTTCAATCCCCAGTACCAAAAAAAAAAGAGAAAAAAAGAAATCACACAATAACAAATGTTGGCAGGGTTGTGGGGAGAAAGGAACCCTTCTCCATTTTTGGTGAGAGTGCAGACTGGTGCAACCACTATGGAAATCAATATGGAGATACTTCAAAGAACTAGGTTTAGAGGTTCCATTTGACCCAGCCATCCATCAGCTGCATATCTTTCCAAAAGAATTAAAAGAATAATATCACAGTGATATATGTGCACCTATGTTTATAGCAGCACAGTTTGTAATAGCTAAAACTTGGAAATAGCCCATTTGCCCAACAGTTGGAGACTGTAAAAAGAAGATGTGGTTTTTCTATAAAATGGAATGCTACTCAGCCATAAAGAATGAAAAATTAGACTCATTCATAGGAAAATGGATACATTTTGAGGATATACTCCTAAGTGAAATAAATAAGTCACACATGTATAAATACCAAATAGTTTCTCTAGTCTGAAAAACTGTAATGGTACATAAAATCTTAATCATATAATTGACAATGTGAGATAGAAAGAAAAGGGCTAAAGGTGTAGGGGAAATAGGAAGGATAGGGGAAAGGTAATAAGAGAAGAGAAAAAAAAACATGAGAAAATGAAAAAATGGAAATAAAGAATTTGTCAATAGGGAAAGGGGGGGTGAAGGGAGGGCAGGGATAATGGGAAAAATGAGAACCAAGACCTGTCATGTAAAAGTACAAGATCCCAATGATGATTGTAACTGTACTGTATACCTAAAATGCAGCAATAAACTCAGTGAGAAAAAAAAAAAGAAGTACAAGTAGTAGGTGTGGATCAGAGTGGCATGGCTACAGGCAGATCCCATCCAGGGTTCCATCCCAACCCCAGAGGCTCAAGCACACCCATCCAAGCCACTTACCCCCATACCATTGATAAGTGCATAGAGAATCTAGGCAGAAGACTGCTCAAACAACAGGAACTGGGGCGCACAGCCCCCAGCCAAAGGCCCTCCCAGAAAACAGTTATATGGATTCCCCAGCAAGAGGCACACTTAGATAGTATCCAAGTGTGCACAGTCCCCAGCCAGTAGCCTGCCCAGAAAACTGCTCAGCTCAGGGATCCACAAGGCCACCATTCTGAACCCAGGTATTAGTGTACTGGTAAGAAACAGAGGAAAGTCCACTCAGTGGCTTATTGAGAATTGAAGACCACTGGGTGAGCAAAAATTTGCCTCAACAATGGCACAGCATGCTACATCTGTTGAAATAAGAAGACATTTAACAAGTCGTATAACCAGATTTTCAGATCACCTAAGGCAACCCCAAAGGGAAATAAGATGGATCTGATATTCAACCACCTGGACTCCCTAAACTGGCAATTAAAGAAGATTTGGAAAAAAAAATGAAATCAGAAATAATTTCTTAGATAACAGCAGAGAATAAGCCCATAGTGCAAGGTATGATTAATAAATCTAGAGCAGACAGAGATTAAAAAAGAAAAACTAGAGGATCTGAGGAACATGATGAAATCCCAACATAGAAATAAATGGAATCCATAAAACCAATGCAAACAGATTACCAGGAGATTAAAAACTACACTGAAAGTCTACAGAGCAGAATGAGCCAATGTGAAGATAGAATTTCAGATATAGAAGTTAGGATAGTAATTAGTAAATAGCAAAAGAAAAATTTCTTAAAAAATAGTAAGGGACCATGAGACATCATTCCAGCAGCTGCTAGATGATGCAAAGAAGAATAACATAGGACTGATCAGAGTCAATGAAGAAACAGAAGAGAGTTCAGATGACATAAAAAACTGTTCACAGAAGTAATGGCAGAAATCTTCCAAAGTAGTGGAAAATAACTTGACGTACAGATACGTGAGACATATAGGACTCAAAATAGCCATGTTTATCTGAAAAATCTACACGTAGGATTATAAGAGTTAAGATTCCAGAAACCCAACAGAAGAACAAAATTCATCAAGAAGTCAAAGAAAAGAAATAAATCACATACGAAGGAAAGCCAATCAAAATCACAGCAGAAGCAGACTTCTCAATGCAAACCCTCACAGCAAGAAGAGCTTGGAATGATGCATTGCAAGCCCAAATGGAAAACAGCCTCCTACCCAGATTGATGTACCCTGCAAAATTATCTTTCAAAATTGATGGAGAAATAAGATACTTTTATGACAAAGAGCATCTTAGCAACTTAATGAATACCAAACCAGCACTCCATAAAATGTTAAACAATATCCTAGGAGAGGAAAATGAGGATCACAACCCCACAAAGCCCAGCAGAATTAATCCATTAGGCATGAGAAAAAATTAAACACAAAGGGGGAGAATCTAACAAAAAGAAAAATTCATGACAAGGATAAGTCAATGCACATCAATTATAACCATCAATGTTAATAGTCTCAATACTCCAATCAAAACAAATAGACTGGAAGAATGGATCAAGAATCATGATCCAACAATATTGTGCACAAAAGAAGCACAGTTAATTAAAAAAGAAACTCATAGACTGGAAGTTAAAGGGTGGAAAACAGTACTCCATGTGACAGGAACCCTCCAAAAGCAGGAGTATCTATACTCTTCGCAGAGCAAGTGGATTTCAAACAAACACTGATTAAGAGAGACAAAGAACACTACATCCTTGTAAAGGGAAAAATCCAAGAGGAAGAGATGACAATCATAAATATATATGCATCAAGCACTGCTGCACCCAACTACATAAAACAAATACTAATGAACATGAAAAATCAAATAAGCACTAATACAATAGTTGTGGGGGACCTCAATACTGCACTGTCACAAATAAATAAATCAGCTTGACCGAAAATAAACAATGAAATACTACAACTCAATCAAACTCTTGAACAAATGAATTAACAGATTTTTACAGAGCATTCTATGCCAAAAATTCCAAATATATTCTTCTCAGCTGCACATGTGTCATTCTTGAAAATAAACTACATATTCACTCATAGAACATGTTTAAGTAAGTGAAAAGGGACTAAAATGATCCCCTGTTTACTACCAGACCATAGTGTGTTAAATTGGCAATATTTTCATAAACACATAGAAATTGAACAACACATTTCTGAATAACTAATGGGTGATGGAGGAAATTAAAGAAGAAATCACACAGTTCCTACAATTAAATGAAAATGACAACACAACATATCAGAATCTATGGGACACAATGAAAGCAACCTTATGAGGGAAATTCATAGCAGTGAATACTCATATTAGGAAAACAGCATGATCTCAATTAAATAATCTTATGCTGAACCTAAACCTTCTAGAAAAAGAAGGGCAGGACAAACCCAAAGCTCATACAAGGGAGGAAATTATAAAGATTAGAGCAGAAATCAATGCATTAGAGACTAAGAGAACAATACAAAGAAAAAAAATCAATGAAGCCAAGAGTTGGTTCTTTGAAAGAATAAATAAAACTGAGAAGCCCTTAGCCTACCTATTCAAAAAAAGCAAAGAAAAGGCCTAAATCCATGTAATTAAGAATGAGAAGGGTGACTTTGTAATTGACCCAACAGAAATCCAGAGGATCATCAATACTTACTTCAAGAACCTATATGCCAAAAAGATGCAAAATACAGATTCCTAGATATGCACGAATTACCAAAGTTGAATGAAGGTGACCTAAAAATTCTAAACAAACTACTATCAATTAATGTAATTGAAAACTTACCAACTAAGAAAAACCCAGCCCTGATGGTTTCACTGCTAAATTCTACAAGACATTTAGAGAGGAACTAATGCCTCTACTGTTTAAACTCTTCAATGAAATTGAATGGGAAGCAATATTCCCTAATTCATTCCTGGAAGCAAGCATCACCTTGATCCCCAAAGCAGAGAAAGACCCAAATGAAAAAGGCAACTATAGGCCAATCTAACTAATAACTAATGATGCAAAATCTTTAATAAGATACTGGAAAATAGAATGTAGAAGATAATCTAGAAGATCATACATCCTGACCAAGTGGGATTCATCGCAGGGATGCAGGAATGTTTCAACATATGCAAATCAATAAATGTAACACACTCTATTAATAGAGCCGTGGACAAAGACCATAAGATCATTGCAATAGATGCAGAAAAAGCATTTGAAAAAATTCAACATGCATTTATGGAAAAAACCCTCCAAAAATTGGAACAGATGATCTCTACCTCAATCGGATAAAAGCTATCTATGAAAGATCAACAGCCAATATCATACTAAATGGTCAAAAATTGAAATTCTTCACGCTAAAATCAGGAACACAACAAAGATGTCCACTATCACTACTACTGTTCAATATAGTTTTGGAAACATTAGCCACAGCAATTAAACAAGAGAAAGAAATAAAAGGAATAAAGATAGGAAATGAAGTCAAACTGTCATTATTTGAAGATGACGTATTACTCTAAATGGAAGACCCCAAAACCTTCACCAATGTCTTCTAGACTTAATAACCAAATTCAGGAAAGTAGCTGGATACAAGGTCAACACACAAAAATCAATAGCTTTTCTGTACATGAAAAACAGACTCACTAAGAGAGAAATGGGGCAATCAATCCCTTTCACAATAGCATCCAAATATTGAAATACCTAGGAATCAATCTAACAAAAGAAATCAAAAGCCTCTACTCTGAAAACTATAGTGCTCTGAGAAAAAAAGAGACTGAAGAGGATATCAGAAAATGGAAAGATATCCCTTGCTCCTGGGCAGGAAGAATCAACACTGAAAATGGCCATACTTCCAAAACTGCTATATAGACTCAATGCAATCCCACATGAAATCCCAACTGCATACTTCACAGACCTTGAGAAAACAACAAAATATTCATTTGGAACAAGGAGAGACCTAGAATGGCATAAGCAATTGTAGGCAATAAAGTCAAGGAAGCGGGTACCACAATTCCCAACTTGAAACTATGCTATAAAGCTACTGTGATAAAAGTAGTTTAGTACTGGCGAAGAAACAGACCTGAGGACCACTACAACAGATTAGAAGATGCAGAAATAACTCCAGACACACTCTGCCACATCTTCAACAAAGGAGCCAACCACTCTCACTGGAGGAAAGATAGCCTCTTTAATAAATGGAGCTGGAAAAACTGGGCTTCAACTTGTCAAAGATTAATACTAGAACTACATCTCTCATCATGCACTAAACTAAAATCAAAATGGATTATAGATCTAAAAAAAAACAGAAACACTAAGTTGGCTAAAAGCGAGGTTAGATAGACGTTGGTGTAGGAAAAGATTTTATGAACAAAACCTCAGTTTCCCATGAACTAGAACAAACTAGTGTTTTCCCTGAGAAATACTGAAATGAGAATTTTCTCCATTCTAAAAGTATATCATATACTATGAAACTTTGGTAAGATAGTGACTCTTTTTTGGTAAACTCTATCCTGAGCTTGCTAAAAGTATGATATAGCATATCATAGCATTTGTCTCATTTTGCTGATAATGGTGTAACTCTTTACTTTTTCCCTCTAAAATGAGAGTGTATTGATAGTAACCATTGTGGTACATTTATTTTTGTCTCCATATGTTTTAGTCATTCACCTGGCACATAGGACACCCACAGTATGATAGAATAATCTAAAAAGATTAAGAAAGATTCCTTCTCACTTCACTTCATCCCACTGGCAGGTTTTTTTTGGGGGGGGAGAGGTGGAGGGATTTTATAAGCTTTCCACTATAGTCCCTGCAAAATGTTCTCTTTTTTCTAGACAATTTCTACCTGTTGAATCCAATGTTGACAATTATATTTACTTGATGATACTTAAAAGTATATTCCAAGTCCAATAATTGTAATTCCATTTATCAATGAACCTAAGAGGAGTGGTATTCTTTTTTATTTTTCTAAGCTAAATTCTTACAGAAATATTTTTGGCTTCTTAAAATTGGCACTGCCGCCTAGAACCCCATTGGTATTCTTTTCAACCTTTCCAAGAGTCCTAATGTTCTCAGGATAAATCTCTCTGGGTTCTGAAAAGACCTCAATGCTTTTATCCAAAAGTTGAAAACAACAACAAAGCTAACAATAATGGAGGTTGAGAGAGCTCTGGCATATTTGGTTCCTGATGCTGACACATGTCCTTGTTCCTTAGATCTTCTGATACATCACTCTACCAGATTATCTTACACTTGTTTATCATTCTTGAAATATTTTCTAAAATTTCTCACTGTAGTTTGATGATATAGGGTACACTATATATATATATATATATATGTATATATATATGTCTATATATATTAATAATAGCTATGGTGAAGATGCAAAATACATTTTAAAAGATGATTATAGATGTAGTTGAACACAGAGCAAATTTTGGAAATAGACATTTATGTTAAAATCCTAGAGGAGTCATCTAACTGATAAAGTACGTTCCAGTTACTTATCTCTGAGTCTCCAGTTCTTCATCTATAAAATGGTGATAATAAAACAAACTCACAGCCTTTCTATAGTAATTCAATGAAATAACACCTGGCACATGGAACTTGTATAATAAATAGTAGCTCTTGTCTTACAATATAATTCCTGTAAGCAAAATTTGGAAGGTGAGAGACAGTGAAAAATAAGAATGGGGATGTGAGGGAAAGGTTCATGGGGCATAAGTTTTTCTAGTAATTTTCAAGACATTTCTTTTTTATTTTTCCTGTTTGGGAGATATAGAAAGATCCATCTCCTAATATGTAACATGATGAAAAAGAATGCCCTTTCTTTCCCTCTTCTTCGTAGACAGATTTTGATGAACTTTGGGTCAACTAGCAATGAGGACTTTCATCCTTCTCACAGAAGTCTCCTCACACTGAGGCTTCCAGCATTTCCATACCACAATGCATCCAAATAGCCAGGCCCCTTGAAAAGTTAGATTACTGATAGAAAGTGGAGTCAGCCGCTCTGTCCTCTGCCCTGAAATACGATGTCTCAGTAGCTTCTGTCAGAACAAAATCCTGCCATGCACTATGAAGCCCTATCCTCACAACTCTACACTATCAGAAGAAATAGATTATAACTTTAAAGTGACAAAGTCAACATTTTTGATGATTTATCATGGCAGTTCTCTTTGAATTGAAAAAAGGAAAATACGTGCTAATTTCAGAGGACACTTGATGATATCTAGAGAAATGTGGCTTTTATGACTAAGAAGATGCTACTCACATCCAGTAGATAAAAGACAAGCATGCTATGAAGTATCTCAAAATACCAAGCACAGCCTCCCTACTACAGTGCACCATCCCTTAACATTAATAGTACTGAGGACAAACAGCCCTGAATCAAATGACTTACTCAGACACTTACTACCAGCTTTTTTCCTCCAGGTTTGAATCTGGGACTCCTGTCACACTTTACTCCTTGGCTCAGCTGAATTTGAGTTCATTTCTTCCTCAGGACAAATGCTCTTATTCCTGAATCCTCAATCTCATGGCATTCCTTGATTCTTTCTATCTACCTGTCTCAAAGGGAGGATGACGATACTTATAAAAATGATGGTTTCTAATTTCAGTTTAATACTTCTAGTATAGTCCATATTATACAGTGCAATTCTCTAGAACTTCAGGGTTATAGTGGTATACTTTCATTTCTAAAATTTAACTCCACAGAAAACTATGTTTTTGTGAATTTCATCTTCAATGTAACAAAAAATTTTCAAACTACCTTAAATTTGGAAAAAAAAAGCTACAATGACTTTAAACAGATTTCGCTACCGCAGGTCCTTCCTGAGCTTTCAGCATGCCATTTTATCTTGACAACTCACAAATTGAACATGATATATGAATGTTCATTAAATATATCTTATCTTTATACTGTTTTTCAAAGGAAAAACTTTCTAGACACTTCTTTTGAAGTATACTAATATGCACACTGTATCTTACCCCAATTGTTCACTTGACTCTTCAAAAGTGAGGGCACTGATCTGAGCTTACATGGCTAAATGAAGTCAGAATCTGAGACTATAAAACCCTAATTCACTGTTCCTTTCATTACACATTGGATATCAAAATGACATATTGATTCCAGTAGATACTAATATTCCACATTTTTACATTTCATTCAATTGCTTCTTTAAAATTTATTCTGTACACACTGACATAAGAATAACTATATACTAGTGTATCATATCCTGTTCCTTTCACATGTGTTTTTTCATGTGTAATATTCACATTTACAGCTAGGCTTACAGATACTTGTTAGCCCTTGTGAACATCTCCAGAACATGTATAGTTTTGTTAAGACATCACTATACATTATTAACTGATGGAGAATTATGTTTATAGAACTACCCACTTTTATGAATCTACAATATTTTATGTTGCTATAAGAGTTCATTGGAACTTTTTATAGTGAAATATACCTTGTTTTACTAAAATACATTTATTATCATAGTTTTTCCTATATGATGTTCTGGATCATTAAACATAGGCTATTACTGTCTTACTTTGGGTCCACTGAAAACAGAATTTAAGACAAAGAATGAAAATTGGGGATAAAACAGAAAAAGAGAAGCAAAGAAATATACGAGAAATGTGACATAATGTGGGTATCACTTTAAAATGAGATGCACAAAGTTCTAATTATTTTATGCATATATGTTTTTCTTTTTACATTTACCAACATGTATTACTTCATTTAGTAGGTCTTTACTTTTTCAAACTCTGAACGTGGTAAATATATCCACTTTATTTTCAAACTCAGATACAAAAATCTCAAAATTTCTTGACTCATCCAAAGGGACTTGTGGAATTTTTATTTGCCATATATATATAATTTTTATTTATGTAAATGCATATTTATTTATTTAAACCAGTCATTACATCATTATATCCTGCATTTCACATGAGAATTTCCTTTGAGCATATCATATGTTCCATCATAAATGATGGAAGCCCTACTTGGACAAATATGTTGTCTTAAAAAAAAAAATCTCTGTACCTCAGCCAGATGTGGTAGCAGAAGCCTATAATCCTCGCTATTTGGGATACTAAGGCAAAAGAATCACAAATTCAAATCCAGCCTATATAACTCAGTAATTTAGCAAGATCCTGTCTTTAAAGAAAAAAGGGGGAGGGACTGAGAATGTAGGTTAGTTTGAGGGCTCTAGGTCCAATCTCCCATAATTCAAAAGAGCAAAAACAAAAACAAAAACAGTCTATATCTCCCAAACTATTTAAAAGAACTCTTGCAATATACAATTATACAGCAGTTCTTTTTTTTTGCATTCCTGACTTTTTCTATTTTTTCATAAGGTTTGATTCCTACTGGTATAAAGCAATTGGAGAAATGCACAGAAAAATATGAGTTTCTATATAAAATATTTAAAGGTATTCGCTGAAAGAAATAAGGTGATAAAGTTACAAGTACCGCAGACCCATGTCTCTTGTCCTGGCTCTGATATTAATTAGCTAAACAACCTTGAGAAAGTCATCTTCTCTTTCTAGGCCTTCATTTTCTTATCTTTAAAATGAGCTATAGCTTTCTTTATAAGCTACTACACAGGACTGTTTGAAAGAACAAACATCATCACATAAATACATTTTGGAGGTGCAGAGCACCATATAATTGGGAATGCTATCACAAATAAAAAATAAGTGTCTCTAAGTAGGGTAGTACTTTGAAAATGTTTAGTCTAGTCCTCTTACGTTAGTCATGAGGAGACTGGATACTAGAAGGTTATAGAACTTATTCAAAGTCACAGAACTGGCTGAGGCCATAGCCAAAGAAGGAACACTAAAATAGAATAATCTACTACACTCTGCTTACTTAATCTTGCCAGATTATTAAAATATTCTATTCACTCATCCCCAGTGTACTTACTTTCTATGGCTCATGATTCTTCTGCTTCCCTGCAGAAGTCAGAATCACTGTCATTGGCATTTACCCTTTAGTGACTCTAAGCTTTTAGAGATTCGACTTTACATAGATGACCAGCAAATCTCTGAGTGATTGTGTGCCCATGTTAGCCATCTTCTTCTTTCTCTGGCCTGGACTAAGCCAAACCACGTTGAATCTTATAAATAGTCTCCTCAAATTTTCTTATTCAAAAATCAAACAAGGCTCCAGAAAGCTCCTCCAGGCTGTTTGTGTGTCTGGACAGCAGAGGTGACTCTTCTGCCTGCCAGCTGCCAGCTGCCCATTAACCCTGGGCCATCCCCAACTCTCTGGTTATTGTTGTTAACTTACCACAAAGATTTCTCTAGAATTGGAAGAAGGCTTCCAATTCCTCCTAGCTGTATACTCATACAGTACATGGTATTATAAGCCATAAAATTAAGTACAGATTTAATCAATAAATTTCTGGCCTCTGACTCTTTGAGAATATTTTCTTTATTTTTTTGTACATAATACTGTCTTTCATTATCTGTCATCATAGGTGTAATTATTGTCAACAAAATAAAAAGTAGAGCTGCATGATTAATACAGCTCAATTTGTATGTTTTTCTCATTCTTAAAGAGGATGTTTTAGTAGTTGCTTTTGAATCATATCAACCTATTATTTCTGTTGACAGGGGAAAATGTCGAAAACTCCAAGCACTTTCCATTGACAGTAGTCAGATGAAACTCATATGCACAGAAGGGAAGGAAAAACTGCATGCTGAGCCAAACCTGAGGCCTAAGGAAAGGCATCATATATCTCATTGTTTTATTTGCCTTCCTTGGTGCTCCAATAACTATTCCCAATTTTGTTTTGCATCATCTATTCCCCCAAAATATACTCCTTAGGCTTCTATATTTATAGGTTCTGCTTTCCTTTTCATTCTTTTTATGTTCTTTTCCCCCTTTTTCTTTCCTCCCCAATTATTCTATGGAGCTTTTTATTGACTTTAGCCTTTGATAGCTCTATGTATTTGAAAGCAGCCATTCACCACCTCCTCTGGAGAAGTACCAATAAAGTGCAAAACCATTATCACAAAACTGTTTCTCAAAGTTTTGTCACATCCCAGACAGTTTCATGAAGATATGCTGAAAGGATTTGTTTTGTTTGGCTTTGCTTTAGGGATTGCTAAGGGCAACCAGCAGTCCTGAAAGGGATTATAAAATCATGAGTTATTGTGACATCTCTTATTTGTTTCTGGGGGTGTTTGATTTTTGTGGGCCAAAAATTCAAAGTTTTGTTACAGAACAATTTTCTAACACCCCATGCCATTTAAAAAAAAAATGGTTTACAGCTCCTTTCTTGAAATCTAAAAGCTCTCTAAACCAGTTTTAACTGATTGCTAGGTCTGACGGCACTGCATTAAATAGTAAGAGATGCAGAAATAAAGTTGGAGATTTTTTGTATTATTTTCAAAACAAGCTACACAAGCCTGTGGTCAAATGCAGGTAGGAACAAGAATTGGCTAAAGTGGATCATTCAAATGTACTTACTCTGAAAGGAATATTCCGTGGGTCAGGGCTGCTCTTGGCACATCTTCCATGGCAAGATGGGCTGCTGGGTTTCTATCTGCATGATTTCATTGTGAGGAGACAGATCTGTGTGCAGAAAATTCTCAACAGCCTAGAGGGATTTAGTTATATTTGTAGGGGAAGAATATTTGAGTAAACCATGGTTAATTTTTGTTTATTTGTTTCCACCTATAGTAGAAATTCCAGTTGAGAAGTATGAAGATAATCATTCTGAGCATTGATCTATGAACAGCAGCTCTGGAACTTAAGAGCAAAATAAGAAGTAGAAGCATAGTTTTCCAGACAGTTAACAAAAATGTGTCTATCATGCCCTGATAGGAAGGGTACCTGGTGGTAGGCTCAAAAAACATCACAGTAAAAACAAACATAAGAAAAGACAGTCCTTGTCTTCGGGGGGCTCAGATCTACCAATACAGGTAAGACAACAGTGAAGAGGAGGTAATGTGGAGATCAGGTGGACTTAAAATACACTCAAGTTGAGTGGAATTAATGAAAAGGAGCATTATTGATAGAGTGTTTTAGAAGAAAATTGTAAAAGGAAGATATTGTATTGTAAGAATGTGAAACATTTTTATGGGAATAGAATTTTTTTCCATATTAGCACAATATACACAGTAAAAATAACTATCTGTAAAATGTCAACATTCTGTAAATTATATATTTATTCTGACTCTACAAATTATTTTCTTCTAATTCCCTTAATGTCTAAGCATGATTGTAGTTTTCATTCCATTCAGTCTTGTGTGTGTGTGTGTGTGTTTTAGTCATTAAAATTAAACAAGTTTACTATTTATTTCGTGAAAACGAAATAAATAAATACCCATTTCTCCCTTCCATTCCACCCAGGGAGACTGTCATTTATTGTTATGGCTTCGATGGTAGCCCTCCAGACTGTAGCTTTGGTCTCAGACTTGTCTCAGGACCCTGGCCATATGTGAAGTGTCAAAGTCTACAGTCCTCTGGGCTTTGTGGACCTGGGAGAGGGTTTGCAGGAGGGAAAGGTGGAGTCACAACAGGGAACAGATGGGGGAGGGCAGTGGTGATCCTGAGGAGAGGTATTTGGAGACCTCAGTCAGCTTTCTGTGGGTTTCAGAAATAGATGGACATAATAGCCCTGTTTGTACCTGTTCTGAGGACCGGGCCCTCCTCAGTGGGGATGTCAAATGCTTGGATGTCCTGTATCATCTCCTCCAAAGATGCCTCAATGATCTGACCTATATCGGAGGAGCTGAGGAGTTAGTGAATGGCTTTGGGTTCAGTTTTCTTTACTATTCCATGGAGGTTAAACTTCTGATCTTCAAGGCACAGCATTTTCTAGTCTCCCTTGAGAGTTGTGATAAGACATGGAGAAAGGGTTTGGCGGCTGTAACTCCGTGACTGATTCCTTGGAGTCCTGCTTAGAATCCTTCTTTGAGTTCTGTTCCATAGCCCAGCTGGCAGCCCGGAGGGCAGCCCAGGCAGCATGGCAGGGAGGTGGCCTGTCCTGATACCTCCGAGTCTGATCTGGCTCTGTGCCTGCGAGTCAAGGGGCAGAAGAGGGAGGGTGGGGGAGGGTGGGCCCATTTGTCTTATATGACAAATAACTGCTTAAGCATAAATTTCATAAAGATGGTAGCAAAACATTTTCTACATTACATATACAGACAAGGATTCGAATTGTCCAGTCTGATTGGTCTATTTGTCTTAGCATGACTGAATAGAGTCAATTACGATAGAACACACTCTGAATATCATGGCTAATCTGGTCCAGCCACATGGGCATTTGATATTTAATTTAGTTAGTGGCCATTTCTGCCTGTTAAAATTTTTACTGCTTATTTCATAAGCACTGTCTGTGGACCAGTTCCTAAAGGCAGTGGAGTAGAACTCAGCTCCTCATAAGTTTGAATATGCTTGAAAAAGCCCATCTTTCACCTATTGGTCTATTTTCCCAGCTATCTAGCACACTAGTCACTTCTCAATCCGGCAGCATAGATACTCTGCCTTTTGTGTCATTAGATACCATCTTCCTACATATATAGTTTCAAGGACACACCCGTCTAAAATGATCCATGACAACAAACCTAAACACAATTATTGCTTTCCAACTGGGAGGCAATTCAAAGCCATCTCTGGTTAGTATATCCACAGAGAATATCACAGGCTCCTTTAAATGCTGTTTGTCTTGGAATTTGCCATCTCCATATGTTGTATATTTCTTTGCTAATTCTATCATAATCCCACCCAGATGTTACCACATCATTTATAAGCTATGGACTACAAGGGGAATTTAGGTACGAATGCAACACCTTTTATGTAGTACAGAGAAAAAGTAGAACACATGCAAACACACAGACACTGATAATAATAACTGAGCATGAATAAAAGCAACAGCATTCATTTCAACTGCATATCACATCACCTGTGCTGATAGGTCCCCTTTATTTTTAATAAGCCATATTCTGTAATTCTAGACCTTTCTCCAAAACCCTAGTTGGCTAGTGTTTTGTATAATGATGTTAGAAAAACTTCAGTTTGTCAGGGATTTATGCTTTCTCTCTTCTTGCCTGTGCAATGTGGTGGTGGAATACTGGCACGTTTTGCCACTGATCATAGCTATACAAGAATCTGAATAGGAGAGTCCCTAAAGTCCCAAAATTTACATAGTAACAAAATTTACTCTTAAGATTTCTGCACAGTACTATAGCACCTCTGTTCACCTTTTTGTGAAAAGATAACGTTTTTAGACGAGTAACATGCAGAATCAGTTTCTAAGTTAATGAAACACATGTCTTTTCTTCTGGGTTAAATTATCCTTCCTTGGTCTTTTGTCATTTCAGAGCATCAGAAAGCACAGATTTTGAGAGTTATCTTTTAAGAATAATCATCCAACCAACAGCTCTAAACCAAGGTCTCAAGATTCAAGGATTGATACAAGAATATTAACAGATCATGTTATGTAGTGTAGGTGACACCTTTGGAGGAGAAGTTCACTGTGAAACTAGGTATTCTGGTTTGGATAAAGATGTTTCAATTCTAAACCAGGTGTGGTGGTGCGCACCTGTAATCCCAGCACTCCGGAGGCTGAGGCGGGAGGATTGCTGTGAGTTGGAGACCAGCCTGGGCTACATAGTGAGTTCCAGGTCAGTCTCAACTACATAGTGAGACCCTGTCTCAAAAAACCAAAAGAAAAAAAAAAAAAGATGTTTCAGTTCTAGAACACACATTGTAGCCAATTATAATGATGTTTTCTTGTCAACTTTTTGAAAAGAATTTCACTTTTATTCAGCTATCTGGTCCTCATGGAAGAAAGCATTGCTCCAAGTTCTTTTACCAGGTGTGATAATTCCATTATGTTTGCCAATGTTTGTTGTGAGGGTAAGCATATGACCCAAGAAGCATTTCTGTCAAAGAGTTTTTCAGGAAAACACGAGGATGGAGGATGGGGAGAGAGGTGTAAAAAACAGATGATAGCTACTTTTGTTAGATGCTAGATTTTTTTTTTAACCATAAGATGTATAATGTCATTTGTTAAAATCTTTTGAAATTTAAAAGGAAATAGGGATTTCACTTAGAGGAAATGATTGAGAGTGAACAGATCTCTAAGAAAATTGTACTGCTTTCCCGGGAATGTTCCCAAGTCTGGAAAACTCAGACCACAAGAAAACTGACTCTCCTCTGGAGAGTTGTGAAATGTTCAAAAGAGGTTAACTTTTTAAACTGAGAATTAAAGAGAAGTCAATGAAGGACAAGTGTGGCAAGAAAAATAAATTTATGTGTCAGAGATCGAATACTGGAAGCATGAAAACAGCATGCCACATTAGGAGGAAATTTTTAGTGATTATTTTGTCAGAGATAAATGAATCTAGAAAAGATGGTCAAGGCCTGATCCTGGGAGTTATTTTATAGGTTGCTTTGAGGAGTGGAAATTCAATTAGAACTGATGGGGAACAACTGAACATGTCTCAAATTCACATATTTATATTCAGTGACTTTTTTGTTTGCTTTATTGTACTGCAGATTCGACTTGGGACATTGAACTTGCAAGGCAGGTGGTCAAAACCACTGAGCTAAATCTCTGGTGCTATATTCAGTCTTAATAAGAGTTTGGATACCAAATTATAGATTTATGAAGAAAGAAAAATCATCAAGAGGAAATTACCACAACAAAATGGGTGAAGGAGTGAGGGAGCTGACAAAAACATTGGTTTCATTTCATTTACTGACCCTTGCCTTTCAGCAAATCTGTTTCTTGTAGCTGGCCCAAAGTGGATTTGAAACATTGCTTCATGTACCAAGGCCATAACAAGTCTTCATAAAATCTTTACAAACAGTTTATGACTTAACGCTTGGACCACTAACAAATCTAACTTTTGGTATCCTTTGCCTTCTCTTAAAGAACAATCTTGGTTGTTTTTATGCTGTTTTCATCACTTCTAAATTACATTAAAAACTTCTGCCAAAGCATAAAATCATCATTTAAAAAAATTCATCTGGCCCATCTGTTATCAAAGTGCTACCTTCCCTGAAGACTGCTAACACAGTTTTCACCCTCTCCAGCAGTCAGTGTTGCCTCTAAAGTCCCCAATAGAGTCTTAGGGAAATTTTCAAATTCTTCCCCAACCTTTACGATTTCACTCTATAAACACACAGACAAGATTTAGGCTTGGTGGATGGAAATGACATCTCATCTCATCAATATTTCCCTCAAGTTTGATACAATTTAATATTTTATACTCTCAAAGTACTCATCATGTCTCCCCCCGAATCTGGCATAAAATTTACTCTCTGCATAGATTAATCTAACTGGTACTGATGAGAAGTAACACATTAGACTCAGGCAAGAGGAATCCCAGCCAAACTTTTGGAGAGCACCTTTCCAACCCTCCTCTGGCACATGCCTTTGCGCAATAAGAGTTATCCATCCAGGTGAAAACGTGTTCTTAATTGTAGGCCCCATTCCTTTTCTGGATTGTGTGGCAGGTGTATGGGGCCTCGGAATATTCTATCAAAAAGGACTGAGTAGGCCTCTTCATTAAGCGTCTGAGGATATTTTCAGTGTACTCACTTCTAGGTATGAGGGGTGTCCAAAGAACAGCTTTTAGGCACAGGTGAGAATGAAGTCTCATGTTCGGGGTCTTTCGAAGGTTATGTTGATCACCACTCTTGCTCTCAGATCCACACATGGAAGAGCCAGTGATGTGTGATTTGATGGATTGTAAAGAGCTTCCTTGTTTTAAAACGTTCTTCTATAGCCAGTAATTATGGCTGAAATTCTACTGCCACCATTTCTTTTCAAATGAAAACGAACCTGAGAGTATCAATTTTGTGGGATTGAAATGTCCAAGTTATTTCCAGATAGTAGCTTTTGAGAATAAATTTTAATATGCAGAGAATGAAAAATATATGAAAACAGACATGACTGCATTGGTCTAACAAAACACTCAGGTAAACCATAGAGAAGAGATGGCAGGTGGGATACAAAATGTGCACAATTTAGTGAGGCAACAAGCTGTCAATTCCCAAGTGGTCATCAAGTTCAACTGCATCAGATCAACATCCTTGACCTTTGTAGTTCATGAGCATTTTCTGATGTCTGCTGTGGACCACGTTTGAGGGCTAATGCTTTCCTTCTATTCAAGGCAAAGTCAAACATATGGGATAATGGGCATTCTCCATGCCATTTCTGCCACCAGCAGTTTTCAAGATCTTAGTAAATCACCTTCCCCTACTTGCACCTCTTCTAGGGTATAGATAATATTTGCTGATAGATTTCATTGACCTCTGTTTTGTCTTCTGTTTATTTCATTCTCTTCACTTTGATCTCCACTTTTTCCTCCTGCTCCTCTTCATGCTCCAATGCATCCTCCTCGTCCTCCTTTTTGTTCCTGAAACTCAGATAGCAATGAATTGAAATTCTACAATATGAAATGTCTTCTATGTAACTACAAGCAAAAGTTATTAATGCCATGTGTCCATGTTTGCCTGTGTGTGCATACACGTGTGGGCCTTAGATTTCTAATCAGGTTAAAGACAGTTTGCAACAAGAAACACCGCAAACCAAAGGGTTCATATTGCAGGGACTGCAGTGTTTTTACTCAAGAAGCATCCATTACTGATGGAATAACACAGAAACGTAATTAAAAGTAAATCTGAAGCCAAGTCCCTGGTTCTTCTCCCCAATAAGGTTGAGTTTGGATCAAACTTTGAGGTAATGTGTGGTTTTAGGACCACTGAAAAAGTGAGAGTAAGACCTTTATGGTAGAATTTCTGTTTGAGTGGTTGAGAGACTCAAACTATTAGCCACAAGATGATATTTGAGGCTATCCCTTATCTAATTAAAAATAAAATCAGCTATTGCTCTAAATAATGTTTTGAGATAAATATAATGATGAAATATACAATATAAGAAGTGTGCAATGTAAGGTTGGATATGTTGCAGTCTTACCATATATCAGGCTTGTATTAAGTAAGACGTTATCTCATTTTCGTTCCACCACAATTTTCCAAGGGATAGATAAATTTTCTACTGTCATGTAACAACAATGATCTCGCAGGAAGATAGATTTCATGAAAGAGCAACGTTGAAGTGGACTGAGGGAGTAGAATAAGAAATGATGCTCAAATGAGAGAATAAGTGGCAGACAGATGTCAGCAGAGCAACCTACCAAAGGCATAGCTGGTTGTTTCGGTTTCAAACATGAATCGTATATTCAAGTGAAAGAAAGATAAAAACAGGAAGTTCCTAATACCTACGAAGACTAGTAGAACCAATTGTTGGAGATCAAAATATGAAGTAAACGCAAGTGAAGTTTTTTTTTTTTATGTGAGAGGAACATATTCCAACACAAATTCAAATAAACTGTGATGCAGAAGCAACAGTGGTGTGTGCCAGATTAAGGGTAAGTAATTAAATGATGAGCGACTCCACACAAGGAGATTGGGCATGGCTGTATAGGGGAGACAGCAAAAGTTATACTTTTTTAGCATAAGTAGGATTCTGATCATCCAGCACAGCACTAAATTTGCAGAAATTATCAGTAAATAAACCATACAAAGAAAGAAGAGCCTTATATAATACCTAGCCAAAGGGGGCACTATATACATTAGAAAAACATCAGACAAAAATTAAACTATTCTAACAAATCCTGAGGCGAACAACTTTAATAGAAGAAGTTATTATTCTTGAATCTATACGATATAGTATTTAATGACTCAAAATCTCACAGACTTAAATAAAAAGATTAAGGGACAGAAGAAGCTTGATTTTGGTTTTTTCCAGCCACCTTTTTATGTGCTCTTCCCTCGCTCTTTATGGCCCACTCTCCTCAGATCACACAACCCCAAACAAGACACAATTTTCAGATAAGTGGCTCCTCCCAAACAATGAGGAATAGTTCACATTTCTCCTCAGGTGATAGAGAATAAAGTTGAGGTACCGCTTGTCACTATTCAGATCCGAACGGTCAGGTAAGCTGGAGAGACCCTGGAAAGACAAATGAAGTCAAAACAACAGCTGAAAATAAATAGTCAGAAGTTAAGAAGTCCCATAATAGGAAGCTATAAAGTGCTACCAAACAGATGAACAAGAGAAATCAAGCAGAGAGAGAGAGAGAGAGAGAGGCAGAAATGTGTCTGATTACATTGCCCTAATGCAAATCATTCTGTGTGGAGCTTTGTTGGTATTATAGTCTCTGGTGTGTGTGCTATGCGGGGAACCTCTGGTAGCATCTGATTAGAAAGGTGCGGCTGTCAGTGCATTTTCACTCTTTGGAGATGTGAAGTGATGAAATAGCAAAGTCAATATTTTTGCCAATCTTCCCTGCCCTTTGCAAATCTCGTATCTCTCCAGGGGCTTGAAATCCGCCGGTCCTGGAGCGGATCCACGTGTGACTGCCAACAAAGCCTCTCCGAGGAGAAGGAGAGCGTTTGATCCCACCCCGGGCAGACAAACATGTTTCCCTGTGTTCCCCCCAGGGAGTGGTGCTAACTCCAGAGAGACGCCGTGATGGGGCGGCAGGCTCTGCTTTAACGAAGTAAAGGATTCTGTGGTGATTTTATTTACTTCCTTTGATTCGCTTTCCTTTCTCTACTTTTTGTTTTCCTTCATAAAAAAAAAAATCAACAGAAAGTGAATATGTGTTGCACAAATTGATAAAGCGATAAGGTTTTGTTTTTAGCATTGTTGTGGAAGAAATTCTTTAAAATCATCTGCAGATTTATCCCACCCCCAGAACCCTTTCAGTAGAGTTTTACCTCCTTTGCTTTTCTCTGCGTCCTGGTACTGAGGCCTGGCTATCCTATAAGCAATCTTGGATGAGACACATGCTCAGGCAATTTTGAGTTATTTGTTAATTTGAATAATTTGTTAATTTCCCCACCATTTCATATCCTTAGTATTAAATTTTATTAAATATGTGTGGAACATTATTTATTAAAATCTCATGGTGCTTATCTTTTTTTGGCACTATGAAATTCCTGACAAGCTGGACATGGTGGCACACACCTGTAATCCCAGCACTTGGGAGGCTGAGGCAGGACGATCGCTGTGAGTTGGAGACCAACCTGGGCTACATAGTGAGTTCCAGGTCAATCTCAACTACACAGTGTGACCCCGTCTCACCCCCCCACCCCCCAAAAAGAAATTCTTTACATGACCTGAAGGTGGTTGTACCGTAGTAGTCCAGATAGAGTTTTGAGTCCAGACTAACAAAGATATGCAAACAGCATGGTTATAATTTAGAAATTTGTTTAATGATGCTTGTGTCCAAGGCAAATCACTGACATGCTGATAATACATGCTTTGTTTTTTAGATGAAGAATCAAATTCTAAAATGTACTCTAGTTTTAATGCAAGTGATTTATGAATCATAATCATGAAAGTATATTGTCCAAATTTCTTAGTGAGTCCTTCAAGGTTCTTAAAAATTGGAGATCAAATGTGTAAGTACTTTTCAAAATTTCAAATTACCAGTGGGGTTCAGCACCATGTCTCCTACTTATAGTCTCCTTATTTTCTTTACAATACCACATGATATAGCATTTAGAAATAAGCTTTAACATAAGACATTCTTTATAGTCCGAAATCACTTTCTCTCCACCTCAAATTTTAGTTTCATAAGCTAATGCAAGCCAATATATACTTCTACTTTCAGTCTCCACATTTATATGAGGCATAATTTAGGTTGTCATATTATTCAGCGCAGGCTTCATGTACATGCAATCTGTATAGTCACATAGGTGCCCACACTCTGAAGGGTCCATATTTAATTTAATGCCCTACTTTTCCTGTCCTGAAATTCTAAATTTTTACAAAGAAAGTCCTGCATTCCGTTCTTATATCGTACTCAGCCATGCAAATAATGTAATTGGTTCTGTGTAAGTTGAGACAGATAGCAACACAATTCATAATAGTTAAATCTTTTAAGCAAATTATATTTCTATCGAGAGATAAATGGATAATGGAGATGTAGTATTTACCCACAATGGAATAGTCTTCTGCCATAAAGATAAACTTGAGTCATTCATAGCAAAATGGCGGCACCATGAGACCATAACGGTAGGTGAAGTATTTCAGACACATAAAATTAAACAGTACGTGGTTTCTCTTAAAAGAGAATTCCGAAACATAAATAAAGAGTAAAATAAAAGATAGTTAATAGGAAGTAGGGGGTAGATCTTTCTCAAACGGGACAGGGGTCAAGGGAAGGAGGGAGGGGGTTAAAGGCAGAGAAACGAAAGTGAATGATCAAAGTACTTAAGTTGTGTCATGTATGTGTGCCTACTCCTCACAAGGAATGTGAACATTATGTATTACAAACATATAATAATAAAAATAAAAAAGAAAGAGATAGGCAACATTGAATATAACTGATGTACATTTCATTTTTTTCTTATTATGATTTTTGTATATATTCATATTATAATTTGATTCATGTTAAACTCAGTCCTTCCTTAAAAGCAGTGCTTTATTGATGTTTAAGAAAGAAAAATTCTGACATATTCAACTCAAGAGTTCTACAATAATGATCTAAGGAAGAGTAACACTGAGTCTAAAGACAGTAGACACATGAATCTGTAATCCAAGCTTTCAGGATCCACGGTCAAAGGTGTTAACTACTCCCCACCTCTGAATGGATTTCATGGCCCATGCATCGGATTTAGTATTATTTACAGCTTCTTTGAGACTCTTGGAATTCTTGTATTCCCATGACTCCTAAAAATCAAAACTAACTATACATTCTACAAATAAAATTAGAAAATACAAAATATGCAAATAAAGAAACAGGAAAAAAATTTTAATATTACCAATTTTCTTTTGTAAGAATACACTGTCCTTTCATATAGCAACACATTGAAGGTATTGTGGTCTAAATAATTTAATCTGAATCTAATCAATTCACCATTCAATTATTAATTTGCCTAAAACATATGGGGTAGAAAAACAAGTTCAACAACTCTAGGTAGTCTTATAAAATAGACTACAAAAAATGTAAAAATCAAATATAATTATTCCTAATTTAGATTTTGATTTAAGAAGATCATTAAAGCAGGGATGATTGTTATAAAAATATATATAGCAATGAGAATGAAAAGTACATAAACGGACCAATTTCAACACTTGCAGCATCAAGTAACTTGTAATAAGTGACAGAATAACTCAATCGGAAAATAATAGTCTCTCCAACAAATAGTAACATTTGGCTATTGCTAAACAAGAAACTTCACCTTGATGGCTACCTCTCATAACATTTAATACTTAAAATAAATAAATATTTTATATTTAAAGCTAAAATTATAAAATTTCAGTAACATGTCACTACTCCCCCTTATCCATGGAGCATATGTCTTAATACCCTCAGTAAATTCTACTGACAGTTTGGATCCTTATGTACACAATAACTATCACAGCTACTGACTTAAGGGCAGGTAGCATTTGCACTGTAGGTAATGCTGGACAAAGGGATGATTCCTATCACAGGCAGGATAGAAAAGAATGGCTTGAGGTTTCAGCTCATTACTCAGAACAACATATAATTTAAAACTTACAAATTGCACAATTTGGAAATTTTCCCATTGAAGCTTTCAGATAGCAGTTAAGTATGTGCCACTGAAGCTATTGAATATTAAGCTGTGAATGAAGAAAGAAGACTATAGAAGAAAAGAAAATTATTGTAACCTTTGGATAAGGAAAGATTTCTTAGGAGACAAAATCCATGAACCATAAAAAGAAAGAGTGAATGAAGTTGATTTCATTTGAAGTAAAGACTTCTCTTCTTTGAAAAAAAAATGATTTAAAATGAAAAATTGTGCTAAGGAATCAGTAACAACTCTAACCTGATAAGAAGATGAAAAAGCTATAAACTATTTGCAGAACATGTGAACAAATATTTTATAGGGGAATATGTCCCAGTGGCCATTAAGCACTAAGGTCTCATCATACTTAGTCATCAGAGAAATGCAAATTTACAAGTGGGGATAGCGCTATACAACTATTGGAATTGCTAAAATTCAAAACATTGATTATATGATGGTCGAGGTATGGGGAAATATCTTTTATGTTTGCTGGTGGGAATGCAAAGTGACAAAACCACTTATAAAAACTCTTGAGAAATTTCCCAGAAAGTTAAATATACAGTCAGCATATAATCCCGAGATTCCTTTCTCACCCAGCAATGTAAGAAAAATTTAAAGTTCCTAGCAAATATATGCTCTTAAATATTAGCGTCACTTTTATGTATAATAGACCCCTAACTCAAATATCCATCAACAGATAAATAAAATATTATGCCTACACAAAATGTAACTATATTCTGCAAGAAGACAGCAAAGAAATGGTACATGAAATGATATGGTTGCGTTTTGAAAACATTATGGTTAAAGAGGCCAGATATGAAAATGTATCCATTACATGATTATATTTATATAGAATATATATATATAATTATAGAAAATTCAAATTATGATCCATGAATGGTTGCCTCATGCCAATTGTACAGGAAGGAGAACAAAGCTAATTTGAAGATGTATTCAGACTATTTATGGGTTGGTATGTTTTATAAATAGATTACCATGTTAGTTAAAATATGTATACAGTTATCAAAATGTAGTTACATAGATGAACTGCACTGTGCCTATGTGTTACCTCTGTTACATTAACTTGCATTTTCTGTGACTGAGGAATGAAAAGAAAATTAATTGAATTAATTAAGAGTTCAAAAATTTATGCAACACATATATTGTATCAGTTTAATCTTTGTTATAGGAACTTTAAGTGAAGTCTGAAATTATTGATAGATACAGATAAAAAGAAGAATATTGGTAAGATTTAAAGCATAGTACAATAAGCTTTGTTTCCAAAATCTGGTGTGTATGTGTGTGAGTGCACATGTATGTTTATATTTCTACGCTAAGTATTTAGATGTTGGAGAGTGGAAGAGAGAGTCTGAGAATTAAAGCTTAGGACAGGAATGATACTAACAAAATAAAATGAAAACAATGGCAGCACACATGAACCACAAATTGACAACTAATTTGGTTTCAAGAGCACAGTCCCAAGCACAATTTTACCCATTTGCAACTGTTCACACTTTATTACCAAAGCAGCTAACGGAATCAGTCCTTGGGTGTGGACTGCCTTAGTGAGTGGCATTCCAATGATGGCAGCAGATAATTTACAACTGTGGTTCTTGAGGAGTCCAGAAGGAAATGGAATGGAACATACTTTGGACTTAGAATTTCTGTGACTGAAGGTAAAAGAGATATATAGGCAGTAGGAAAAACTGCATCATCAATTTGTGAGTGTTTAATTTTGTAGTGTAAGGATTTCTTTTACATATTCATATTTTTCTATTTAATTAACCTGCTACTAATGTTCGTCAAAATCTGCTTTCAACAGCACTTGCAGAGAAGCACTTGCCTCTAAAAATGCAGTTGCAGGGGCCCCCAAACGCACTGAACAAAATCATTCCTAATATTCTGTCAAGGAATCAGTTACTTGATTTGTAGGTGCCTTAAAGTTTGAAAATCCCAGTTAAGACTGCATCCATTTAAATGCTGAGATATTTTGTAAAATTCTGTAGGCCACATTATGAAAGTTAAGTCCTAGTTTTGGTCATTTAATTCATCCAATTTCCTGTAAAAAGAGTGTGAAAAAGAGATGAAGGAACCCCAGGAAGAACACCTGAGGAGCCCATGCAGCTGGAGAATGACACTGTAATTGTGTAATCTTGAGGCATGAAATGGCCAAAGAAAAGAAGTAACTGGGAAAAACTACTGTTCCTGGAACTACAAAACAATATAAAAGGGAAACTAGATATTTACAACATACAAATTCATTAAAAATTAAAAATAAAACTCTTCTGACAATTATTTAATAGATAACACTTTTGGGTAATTGTGTCAGTTATTGCTTATATATGTATGACGTCCCCTAAGAATAGTATAGTGAGGAACAAAAGAAATATATATTCTGTGTTAAAATATATGTATAAAATGGCATTGTATACATAGAAACGCACACATCACACAGAAAACCAATATATACTTCATAGATGAGACCAAGTTAGCTCATAATAAACAATAAATATTACATGTGAATGTTTGTGGACTTCCCTATAAATTTTACATAAATAGAAAATAAACAGAAGTCAAAATACCAGAGGAGAAAATTTCATAGAGAAAATAAAAAATGACATGATCTATAAAACTTTTAAGTTTGGGTGGAATTCAGATGAAGTTCCGTGTGGTGGCTACTAACTGAAGAAAGATAATATAAAGTGGTCATGTAATACAAGACAGGGTACTTTGTCATTGGATTTTGGGAGTAAAGAGTGAAACGAGTCAACATGCTGAAGTTAATAGCACATGAAACTTAGCAGCCTAAAGTTTTAATTTATTGGGGAAGTGAGTGAAATACCTTCACTGGAATTGTGAACAGTCAGTAACCACATACGGAATGAAAAGAGTCATCTTGGAGAAGAAACTCTCCAGTTGATAAGGCTGGAACTCAGCTTACAGGAAATGTTTACATGAACACAAATAAAACAATAAAAATGTATAGAACTGTGGGAAAAGCCAAACATAGGCATTGAAATAAGCTAAATCCTGGAGATAAGATCCCCCACCATCAGTAATCTTAGGGATCATCTTGGGGTATTTTCACTCATCGGAAAAAAAAAAAAATCTGGAAGTTTTTCATTAGAAACCAAAGGTATTAGCCTCTGGTAAGACCACTATGGGAAGTTATTCTGATGCTCAAGTGGGGTAAGTAGGATGGCATCCCCTGGCACATAGCATAAATAGCAGTGGTTTCACCAGGGTGGGAATAAATATAGGAGCAGGACAGTTGGAACACACAGGAAGGGACAAAGGAGTCATAGGAAACAACCGAGGGAATGAACAGCTTCCTTTCCCATTGGTGATGTTCTTAAAACCTTTGCCTCTCCTTTTTAAATAGCAGTGTCCACGCGTATGCATGTATATACAAATATATAAATGTTCTCCTTCTTTTCTTTATGTGTGGTACTCTGAATTCCCCGTTTCCTGTGTGCGTACATAAGGGGTGTGAGTGTGTGAAAACAGGGGGTCTGAGGAGCAAAAGAGACAGAGGGAGGGCAACGGAGTGGAGGGCAAGGGAGGATGAGGAAGAAAGAAGGAAGGGGTGCCAAAGACGGGTGATGACTTGGATGAGTATAACATCTTGTTGGCTAAAACGGAGATGCCTGTCATCCTTCATTAATAAAAATTAACTGCAAACCTTCCCATTTCCCACAGGAGGGCCTTTTAAACATTCCAGGAGGGGCCTGTGGGGATGCCTGGCAGTGAGTCAATCAAGAAGCAGCAGGAGCTGGCAGCAGAATCTATGAGGATTTTACAATATATATATTTATATATACATTTATGTACATTCCTTGTGTACCTGCCAGCCCTAGGCAGATCTCATCTGAATTTGTTTCTGTGGTCCCTCCACAGTCACTTTTCCCACCCTCTTGCCTCTGTCCCCCTCCCTCACCGGCCCTACAACCCCACCCCCGCCGTGCCCTGAGTGTTGGAGACCTGTGCAATATCATTTTCCGCATAATGAAATCTGGAGTGACATTAATATAAGTGTAATTTTATAGAAGGGAATGGGCCTGGCTGATAGTTTCTACCTGCTGTGTTTTGATGATAGACATCGGGATGTCACCATCTGTGTAATGAAATTTCACCTCCGTAATGGTTCAGATTATCAAACGTTCTTCCAAGCTGGCTCTGGATAGTTATTTATTTATTTATTTATTTATTTATTTATTTATTTATTTATTTATTTATTTATTTATAAACGGGTGCCATTAGACCTGTTCATCATAGAATGGATAAAGAGGGTATTAAGTGTGCATTAGACAGAAAGTAAAGAACAAGTGAATCTAAACATTTGCTATTGTCCCACAGATCCCTTGACAGTGAGATGTAAGGTATTATTTTCAGTGTTGGACAGTGGTTTTTCTTCTGTATTAACCACTATATGTCTTTAATTCAGACATCCACTGATGGGTTAATTCCAGATGAATGTAAAATTAGGGTAGGCAACTTGCATAAAGTATTAAAGCATGGATTTCATGGATTTTGTCTGCAGTATCTTATTTAATCATGAAGTTACACTGATGAGCTGCAATAATATATATTGCTGAAGGAGACAAATATAAGACAAATATATCAGACTTACCCAAAGTAGCTGCTATTAACTTCTTAGGAAATAAGATTAGGAAATTCAAACTAATTTAGAGATGGAAGCATTTTAACTCAGAACTCTCTGTCACAAAAATTCATGCTCTGGCCACTATTCCAAGCTGCTTTCTAAGCATTGTGGCCAAATTGGGGCTGGTGAGTTAGACACAACAAAGGGAATCTCAAATGTACCCAGCTGTTCCAACCTGGCTCAATATATTCAGGTTAGAATGTCTGCCATTTGTGTATCTGTTTCTCAACAATGAGCTAAAACTTGTTTGTTTTCTATTTCCCTAGCCTTGCTAAGATAATGACATTAAGAAGGTAAAGAAAATATGACAATAAATATTGATATGAAATCATCTCAGATTGCAAACTGTTTATTCCATTATACAACAAATTCATTTATGCATGAATGCTTCAAATTACATTTCAGGTTATATCTAGTTGTAAAATACACATTTTTGATAATCAATTTTTGAATATTATGGTTGATTATGTTTCTACCTACTATTTGAAAAGCAGATAGTATTAAATCATGATTGCTCAGTATTTCACCGTTTTTATTTATGAATTTCATTTATAAACTAAAAAATCTTTAGAGATTCAAAACTCGATTTCCAATTTCTCAGCCAGTGGGATTAGTTAACGTTGAAATGTGGCTCAAATGATAAATAATAATAATAGTAATAATAATAGTTAAATCATTACAATTGTAAATTTTTTACCTCTGCTGCTAATATGTTTATGCAGATCCGGGGGGATGCATTTCAGGTCATAATTTTCACTAACTTGGGAATCATGTGACTTGATCAAGTAAGAAAAAGTCAGTGTTGGTATTGTATGCCCAGTAAAATCTAAAGACATTTCTAGGTCATGAACTTTAAGACTGTGGAATATAATTCAAAATGTTATATGTCTTGACAAAGGTTGGAACGCTCATATTTATTTAGATAAGTACAGCCAGCAATAGATTCCCTCTTTAAGAAGAAAAGATTTCTCCTTCCTCTTCTTCCCACCCTTTCTACTTTTTTTATTTTTTTTAATTTTTATTGAGTTTATTGGTACTATCTAGGTATGCAATACAGTTACATTCATTACTGGGATCCCGTACCTTCACATGACAGGTCTTGCTTCTCATTTTCTTCCCACCCTTTCTACGTAAATCTCTTCTAGAGTTGACTTTGTTTATAAACCATTTAGTGTGGTTTGGTCACAACCACATTTCTATTGAAATCTCCAGCATTAGCCTTCCAACATTGGGATGGAAATACTCAACACAAACAACTTCAAGAGGAAATATTTATGTTGGCTCGCATTTTCAGAAGTTTTAGTTCCTGCAAGGCTGACAGAAAAGGGAAGCAGAAGAAAGCCCCCTCATGACAGCCAGGAAACAAAGTTCAATAAGAGCCAGAGAGAGGGGAAGGGAACACAACGTATCCTTTAAAATGTGCCTCCAGTGACTCACCTCTTCCAATTAGCCCAGCCTCTCATTAAGCCCACTGAAATATTAACTTGTCAATGGATTAATTCCATGATACAATTAGCACCTTCATGGACCCCGTAATCTTTAGGCCCCACCTCTGAACATCACTGCATTGGGCACCAAGCCCTTAATATCTGAGTCTTTGAAGGACACTTCATAGTTAAAGCTCGAATGTATTGTGCAAGAGGGGAACTAATTTTATTCATCTTCGTCTCCTGTGATACCTGTCATATTGCATTGGAAAATGAGGTTTTTCATTTATGTGTATTCAATGACCTTCTTTCAACCAATTTTCAAATGAAGAGAAATAGCTTATTTACATATTTGAGGAATGCTTTTAAACTCAGATTTTCTTTCAGTCTAACTCCTATGTGTTATTGCTTCAGCTTCGAAAGCACAAAGCTTTGAATTTTTCTATATGCCCTCATTTGGTAAATGTCTATGATGGGGGATTCCAAGAGGTCATCTTTGATTACAATTGTGTGTGAGCTGAGGGAAAAATCAAAATGTTTAACCTGGACAGATGGCCCTAGAGTCACTGGAGTGTGACACTGGCAATGTTTCACTGGTAGTGAGCACATGCTTACCTACCTCAGAATAAACAAACTCAGTGGTATAGTTTTGTTTATCAACAGGGGGTAAGGTAGAAGTGGGGGACAAGTTTATTTTCTTGACATCTTCCATCTGGGACATGGGCAAAACTTCCATTAACTCAAGATTAGAACATTTCCTTTAAAGATATGTTTTCCAAGTTCTTAAAACCTTTGCATGGATCAGAGTCCAGAGCCCTGGGCCACTTAACTCTAAGTTAACGGAAGCCCCTTATTATTTTGCCTCTATTTGAGTGCAGCTGTAGCCTTTTTAATACCTTCTTACAGTTTAAATTATTCCATTTGTTGTCCACTCTGAATTAAACCTAATTCACACTTTGCTTTCTCTCTCTCCATTTAAAAGGGGATGATAGTCACACATATAATTATCATTTACTTTGAATGAGAGGAATTTATTCCAGATTTGTTGTCCAATGCGTGTATTTTATCTACAATCCTGATCTTAGTCCCTAAATTCTTCAGATGCTCTCACCTTTCCTTTTTGGGAAGATGACATATTTTAAGATTCAAGAGAACAAATTCACCAATAACTCACTATAATGACTATAACTGTTTGGTTCACTGAGTCTCTAATCCTGAATATTCAAATTTTAACATTTCTATGTCCATATACATAATTCACTCATGAACAAAATCTGTCCTTCATTATTACTGAGTACTTTTTGTGGGGTTTGATGCATGGTTTTAAAACTTCTTCAGTTGCTCTGACATTTGCTCTCTCTTTACAGGATAGAGGAGGAGAGATGAACAAGTCAGTGCAGTCCATTTCTCTGACAGTTGGTCGGAAGTCACATTGGGAAGAAAATTCCAGATAAGTGTTGAGCTTCAGTGAGTTAGAGCTTTGGGTCTGTAAGCTAAAGGACCAGGATGTTAATGAGCAAAAGTTTTCATGTTTCACAATAAAGAAGAGAAAAGTTAATCGAGGTGCTACCATAAAACAATAAAAGTGAGAAAAGGGGTCAGAGAGAAGCCTCATTAAAGTGTTTTGAAGTTATAACCAAGGGCATTGTTTCAGTTACTTTTCTCTCAAAATACAGGACACCCAATAAGAAAGGGGAAAGTGTTCATTTAGCTCAAAGTTCATAGAGGTTTAAGTCCATAGTCAGCTGGCTCAAAGGTAAAGTGGCACATGGCAGAGAGGAATCACAGAGGGGAAAGAGTTCATGATGCCCATATGGCAGCGAAAGCAACAAGGGAATCTTAACAGTGTCTTTCTGCCCCTTTTATCCCAGCCAGACTATGAGGATTAGGCCAATTCTGATCACTCATGTGTAGTGGTTTTCCAACTCACTAGAGAAAGAATGGCTGCTATCAAGAAATCAACCAATAACAAAGGCTGGTGGGAACCCTTTCCCCACTGTTGGTGGGAGTACAGATTGGTGCAACCACTGTGGAAATCGATATGGAGATACCTCACGAAATTAGAATTAGTAACCATTTGTTCTTAACCCCAGCATCACACATTCCAGATTCAGCCACCTCTGAAAAGTAAAGCTTTACCTCTTCTGCATGAGGTTTTAGCAAAACACATAAACACAAGCCATAACATGAGTATTGTCACATTTCTCAGATCTCTGGGGGTTCTGCATTTATGAAAGATATGCTAGAATTAGGAAGAATCTTTTCCTACTGCTCTATAATTGACAATCCTGGCAGAGGCCTTCTTGTCCATACCTCTTTCTTTATCATACAACCTGTTCAACTATACCTTTTACTTTTTCAGAGAAGCCAAAAACCCAGTTAATATCAAAATATCTTGACATATATAATGAAGTAAAAATAAACAAGGGGAACTATTTATGTTTAACAGAAAAAAGGGAATGACACATAGATTTTTGAAAATTGTTGCTTATGTATTGAAAGCTTAATTAGAATAATTAATTTAAAGGTTTAAAATCCTACACTCGGTATTCTGTATTTTAGGAAAGTTTTGGAAAGTGAAAAGGCGTAAACAATACAGTTAACACCACCTTAGTTAATTTGTGCTTCAGCATCAACTTCCTGTCCACACAGAACCACAGGGCTCTTCGTATGGGAACAACCGAGGCTCTCATAGGGACGCTCTGTCCACCTGGTAGACAGAAGCTGACACATTACATTTTTAGAGTTAGCGGATTACAACCTGTCCACCCAGTCCAACCCACTTCCTGTTTTTGAAAATAAAGTATTATTGGGACATGGTAAGCCTTATATTTTATGCATTTTCTATGGTTGCTTCTGAGATACTGCTATAAATCTCAGTAGTTGTAGCATTTGGTCTGCAAAGCCTATTATTTGGTTTTTCACAAAAAAGAATTTGCTGAACCCTATGTTCGAGAAAATAGGCATCAAAAAGATCATATAAACAAATTTTAAGAGGCTATACAAAATAAGAACAAATATCTTAAATCATGCATTATTTCATAAAATAGCCAATAATTATTGTTCTTTTACAAATAAAGTGATATTAATCCTGAAGAAGAGAAGAGGTGATGCTAAAATCTTCAGTGTCAAGATACTTCCAAATTATATTCTTTTGAGATATTCTTAACCTGTAGATGCAAAGAAAAAGAAATGTAACTTCATTTAAAAAAATAATTCAGAGATATTTTTAAAGAATGAAAAAGTGATGAAATAAAAACACTTCCTCTTCCAAGTGATCAAAGATTCATCCCTGAAGAAAGGGATATATGTTTAATACACACTGGAAAGAAAACAAGAAAGAGATGGTTCTTAGAGATAATCTGTATCAAATTGAGGGGTTTTCAAATAATTTTTGGATTTTAGGTGTCCAGAAAACAGTCGAAAGCAACCACAAACCACCTCTCGTACCCTCCAGTAATTGTAAATAAATAAATAATGAGAAAGAAATAGCTGGCAGTAGTTATAGCCAGTGTAAGATGCTCTGTTGTTGAGGGTTGGTCATTTAGATGCTCACATGGTAACCTCTGCTACAGGGCCTGATAGAAGGACCCTGATTGAGTGGAGCCAATTGGGGAATCAGGGGTTTCCTCTGTCAGTTACAAAGCAGTTTTCAGTGAGGGAGATTCTATTCCCATCTTTTTTGGTCTACTTTTCCTTTTAAAAGCAAGAAAAGTTTCCCAGAAACTGTGCACCAGATATGCTTTTCATATCACTAGCCAGTATTCTGTCTCCTGGTTATTGGACAAATCACTTGCCTAAGAACAGAAATATGGGGAATCAGGTTTCCTCTGTCAGTTACAAAGCAGTTTTCAGTGAGGGAGATTCTATTCCCATCTTTTTTGGTCTACTTTTCCTTTTAAAAGCAAGAAAAGTTTCCCAGAAACTGTGCACCAGATATGCTTTTCATATCTCAAGCCAGTATTCTGTCTCCTGGTTATTGGACAAATCACTTGCCTAAGA
>NW_022900942.1:43904474-43942360 GCF_012274545.1 Fukomys damarensis
GAAAAAAGAATCCAAAAATTCATTTGGAACCACAAGAGACCTAGAATAGCAAAAGCCATTATAGGCAACAGTCACATGGCACCAGGTGTAACAATTCCCAATTTGAAACTATACTACAAAGCCACTGTGATAAAATCAGCATGGTACTGGCAAAGAAATAGGCCTGAGGATCAATGGAACAGACTGGAAGACACAAAAACAAATGCAGATGTACTCAGCTACTTTTCCTTTTAAAAGCAAGAAAAGTTTCCCAGAAACTGTGCACCAGATATGCTTTTCCATATCACTAGCCAGTATTCTGTCTCCTGGTTATTGGACAAATCACTTGCCTAAGAACAGAAATATATAATTCTTTTCATTATTCAAAATTCAGCCTCTGTACTGGGACCTGATGAAGGACCCATTTATTTTGAAGCACAAAGTAGGAAGATACCTAATGTGCAAATAAATAAAAGAAAGAGTGTCCTTAGGTCTGACACCTCCTTGTATTCTTCAGGATCTCCTATATGTTACAGTGCGCTCCTACCAAAAGGGCTCTGTTCGTAGAGATGATCATCTCAGTCATGACATTTGCTTGATTTCTTTTTATTGTGGCTAAATAAAGATTAACCCAAGATTATTTCAGATGAGATTTAGGATTTTAAAAATAACCCTTCAGCAAGCAACACAAACAGAAAGAAAGAAAGGAAGTTAAAAGATAAAATTATGGAAAAACATTTAACAAGGAAATAATTTAAAAGCTCAGATACCCTTGAGATATATTTATATATTTCCTCACCGTTGATGTCATGTAAGTACTCATGACTTGGACTTCAGAAGTACAAATTATAAACCGGGCATGGTGGCACACACTTGCAATCCCAGCACTCAGGAGGCTGAGGCAGGAGGATCACTGTGAGTTGGAGACTAGCCTGGGCTACATAGTGAGTTCCTGGTCAGTCTCAACTACATAGTGAGACCCTGTCTCAAAAAAACAAACAAACCAAAAAAGTACAAATTATATATTTGGCTAGGTTCTCTGCAAGTTGTATGTCTCTGATGCATCATATTAATGACAGAGATCTGATATAATTATTCTCATATCATAGGTAAGTAAATTGAATCTTAACAGGGTTAAATTAAATGCCCCATGTAAAAGTTCATATGCAGCAGACATAGGGATTAAGTCCAAAACTTTCAAATTCCGACTTCTGTGTCATACTATTGCTTTCTTTAGATCTAATGTAGATTTTCGACCTCTATTTTTAAATAAATGAACAAGTAGTTTTTCAGCTGAGATCTGATAATCCTACAAGCTCACAACACTTCAGGAATTGGAATTCAATGTCTGAACTCTTACTTTTCAGATCTTGTGCACAGTACTTACTGATTTTAAATATCCACTCTTATCTCAAGCTAAACAGTTCCAATGGCAACTTATTATTTTCCATTCTATTCTTTCTCATTTTGCTCTATCTTCGGATATGGAACATGGCACTATCTACCATACCCTGAAGTAAATACAGAAGTTTTCCCTCTTTCACACTATCTACCTGTGATCCATTTTTACATCATAGAAATGACTCTGTGAGGTAAGTTAAAATCTCTCAGTTCTCTACTTCACTGATATTCACTCTTGCTTGAATCTTCCCTGACCCTTACCTCGATAATCACAACAAAACCATAGCAGATCTTACCTACTCACTTCTGCTTTCCACAGGTTTACCGCACTGCCCCTTCTACATACAAAGTTGATTTCAGCGCATTTCTGTTTAAAATTGCTAAAAGACTTCCTATCACACTGAGAACAGCTTGAATGTCTCAATCTGACCTATGAAGACCTTCTCTCTCTCTCTCTCTCTTTTTTTTTTCTCAAAATCATCTTTGGTCTCAATACTTGTCTTCTCAATTTCTGCCATGGGAATAGGTCAGACTTGCATTTTCACAAATGGATCGAGCTTTCAGTGTCTTCACAGCCTTTCCCTTTATCTGTTCCTCTGCTTGGACTTGTATTTATAAGGCATTTTCTTAGGCCTAATTCCTAAAGAGCAGGGCTGAGCTAGGTAGGAACATTCCCATTAGATTTATCAGTGGAAATTTACTCAATTTTCTACACAAACTCTGGAATCTACCCCATTATAAAACTACCCCATTCCAATAATTGTTTCTGCTACTGGTAAGCGAAATCACCTTGCGAACATCAGTCATAGGTTCCTCATTTTTCTATCATTAGAGTTCAGTATGCCTGATGCCTGAGTTAATTCTCTTTTTTTTGGCAGCACTGCTGGGGATGGAACTCAGGACCTTGCTCTTGCAAAGCAGGCACAGTGCCACTGAGCTAAATCCTGGGCCCTGCCTGAGTTAATTCTGATGCTCAATAAACTATTTTAAATCATGGTACAAATGAATAGGTGAAATGAATAAAAGTCTGGAGGAAATGAAGTAAAGGAGAATAAAGGAAGAAAGAAAATCTCATGTCTTATTGTCCAAGAATAATATACAAATAATACATTGTGTTTGGCAATTTTCGGGATGGGTTCAGATGCACACACTACTGTAAGATGCAAGTGTATTTTTAGAGAAAATAAATTATAGTGTGTTTCTTGTATAGAAAACTGTAAACCTATCACCTCCTGCTATAAATCTGATCCTCCATGGAATAAATCTGTCCTGTAATCTCAGTGTTTTTCCTAAACTGGTATCCTATCCTTTAAAAAGCCAGAACGATCTAATCTGCAGTTACAAAACTTTACTTTTCCACAAAAAGGGAGATTATTGAAATGTATAGATTTGGCTATGGCAAAATGGCATTTATGTTTTTCACAGTTAAAATGAAATAACATATCTAACTTTTTGGGTTTTGCTTGCATGACAAATAGGCACTGACAAATACATACCACATTACCATCCTTGATTGCTCTGATGAAACTCATTTTCATCTTGTGTTCCTCTAATTACATGAAAATTGCATACTTTTTATGCATGACACATTTTGCACAGCTTTAGCAAAAGGTTGTGAAGAGAAGGAAAAAAAAAAAACATTTATCAGTTTTTTCCCCTTTCACAGCAGCAATTGATCATCTTCCTGGCAATCAATCTTGCTTTATGGGCCCACTTTTCTCCACTATTGTTGTAACCAAGTGGCAGCAGAAAGGCACTGTACACAAAAAATATGGTAGGGGGTTTTCAGTGTTTTTCTCTTTTCCTCGTAGACAAAATTTAGTATGCCCTTGCTTCCCAACGCTTATTCCTATGTTTTTGTTACTCTTCATCCACCTCCTTTTTTTTTTTTTTTTTAACCTGGGCATCAAGTTTTCCACTTCAAAATAAGGAATCTTGCCCAACACTTTATTTCTCATTGAAAACACTTTGCATCTATAGAAAATACTTAAAAATTTAAAACACTTTCTCACTCATTTTTTTCATTTCAGTTTCATAATTAAGTGGAATCTATTTAGGGAACATAATTTTAATCCACATTTTAAAGATGAGGAAATTGAATGATTATATGACTTGTGGCTTGCCTATATTAATATGATTTATTTGTTTTGAATCTTAAAGTTGACTCCGAAATCCTGATTCCCAGTTCTTCCCAGTTCTACCTTTTTCCAGAATTTGAGAAAAATAGTTTTGCAGCTACCTAACCCTAAAACACACAAAGAATACATGGATAACAAGTACCAGGGCAAATTACAGGCAATCAATTGGGTGTTGCTTTTTCCCTTTCATTTACAGGAAGCTCAGCATCACTGTATTTAACGCAAAAGGGATTGTAGAAGGCACATCTCATTCCTTGAAAATAATGACAAATTATGCAATTTTTGTTTTGCCCAACTAGATTGAAAATGCCTGGGGAATAGCCAAGCTGCCTGGCGAACGAATGCATTTGATGTTCAGGGCTTTGGAGCTGAGGGAGCTACACTGCTTTTTAAACAGGTGTGGACTCCTAAAGCTGCACTTGCTTCCCTTTTTTTGGACAGGCTCAGCACCTGACCAACTCCAGGAGAACAAAGCCTCCATCTGGACCAAAGGGAAAGAGAGATGGTCGCCTGTGGAGTAGAAAAGAACAAGGCTTTGCTTCACTTTGAAGTGCTGGAGTTCTTGTTAATCACCTGGCAAAGTCTTAATTTAAAGAGGGACTCTTACAGAAGGGGGATTTCAAGTATATTTGACTTTCATATCAAATCTACTTATCTTTCATCAGGTTTATTAAAATTGGTGAAGCCTCGTGTATTAATTGTGAGTACCATTTGAATCAGAATATGAAATATTGCCTTTAGGGCCTTCTTCATTTGGTCCTGGGATGTGCTCACATTACCGCCTTAGCATTGGAGTGATTATTTCTGGGGATAAATACTGCAGTGTCAGACACAGGGAGTACAATTGTGGCAGAGTAAGCACAAGGGGACTGTACATCTTCACCATGCTAATTAGACAATAATGAATGAAATCTGGATAGTTGAAAGATCCAACTCTGAGAAATACTGCGTTTATTTTTACCAATAGATACTATGCACAATGAAGCAATTCATATCTTTACTATTAAATAAACATTATAAAGGAATTATTATATCTCTTGAAAAATTATCTGAGTCATTTTGGATCAATATATACATGTCATAAACCATGTCCTTGAAAAGGGAGAGTTCGGTTCCATGCTCTGTCTGTGTGTTAGGTCAGTGATTTCACTTTATCTATTTCACCTGACTTCTACATTGAAGTGCTACTTAGAAATATTCATGGTGAGCATGGCAGCACATGCTTATCTTGCTATTACTTGGTAAGCTAAGGCAAGAGAATCATGAGTTCAGGACAACCAGATTAAATAGAAAGTTTCAGGACACATAAGAATACATAGAAACCTTGCCTCAAAAATACTATATCCAATATATACATATCTATATATTTTGGGATAAATATATTCAAAATGTAAGGATTAAGTGATTTCTTGCACTATTTGATATTGGGTGTTCAGTACAGCTTGCCATAAAAGAATATCTAATTCATGTAAGAAAAGTAGAGGTATCTGTGAACACATTAATAAATAAAATAAAGTATCAGTACCAGGTCTATGGGAAATCAGAGTGAGAAAAAATTTAATCAGAAAATACATAACTAAGTACATGGAATTACAGTTGAATATAAACTTTAAAAGTTGTAAAGAGTTAGAAAGAAGAGGTGGCTAATGCGCTCAGCATTGACGAATTAAGGAAGAGAATGTACAGAGGAATGAGCCAGCAGAGTTTCTAGTATGGAATTTCACCATATTACAATGAGAGTTTTGCAAAGATCACTGAGTATGTAGACTTGACTTTAACCAGTTATTAGCTTGGAAATTGAAGATGGTTAACTTTGGTAAAGTGTGTGTGTGTGTGTGTGTGTGTGTGTGTGCATGCACACATGCATTTCTGTGTGTATCTCCATTATTTCCATGAGGGTGTCTTCGTTACTTGTTTTCATTGCTGAGACAAAATATCTGACACCCAAGGTTAAAGAAAAAGTGCTTTATTTTGGCTCACAGTTTGTAGATGTTTCAGAACATAGTTGGCTGCTCCAAGGCAGGGCGGCATGGAAGAGGAGTATCACAAAGGAGGAACAGTTCATGGTGGGCAGAAGGCACTAAAGCAGCAAAATAGTAAACAAGCAACAAGTGATGTCAGCAGCACTCTTTCTGTCCCTATTATTCTATCCAGGCTACACAGCCTCAAATTAGATAGCACTCATACATAAGGTGCTCCTTTCTATTATCCATACACAGAACTATGCCAAATCAATCGGTGTACTAATTTAGTGATCACCTACTGCTGACCCCCATCATCACACACTCTAGATCCAGCCACCTATGAAAAGCCCAATCTGTGGCCCCAAGAGGGTATGGAGGGACATTGAGACCAAGGCATGACAGGTGGTATACCCCAAGACAACCTACTGGTTCATGACCTTACTTCAGAATATCCCTATCTTTGTCCAGCACAGCAATATTTTCTTTTGAAAGTCATTTTTAAATGACAGTCAGAATAGCAGTATGACCCCCAAAATGAATTTACACCAAGTTGGGTTATATGTTGCTGCACTACACACACTTCTTCCAAGATTGTTCCATTTTTCAAAGTGCATACTTAACTCCAAGATACAGTGGAATTCTGTCCAAGGGTAGGCAACTGAGTCACATTTTTGGGAAGAAGAGAGCACCCCAGTGTCCCTTAAATCACTCTATGTACTTTGCTGCCATTCACCTAAGTGTACTCAGGACTACAGACATTCACAAGGTATAAAGAAAGGTGCTTGTCACACTGGGAGTTGGGAGTGAAAAGATGGGTGGGGAGGTAGTACTTGCAAAATCCCACTTAGGGAGTTATTTATTATTGTAGCTTGTAGTTTATGCTTACAGCTTCTGTAATGAATAAACTTGCTCCAGAAGAACCACAACATAACAAGGAGTAGATGAGATTGAATGTGACGACTCTAGCCCTGTACAAGAGGCACTGGCCCATTAAATGAATGTGCACAGCTACTTCTTAATGCTCTTCCTAAGTAATCAATTTCTGAAAATACCAAATAATTTTAAAACAGCCCTGTCTGACCTCACTCTGCAGTGATGCTGGACCAGCCCTTGCTGATTTGCCTACCTAGTTTTTAATCAATCAGATTTGACATTTTTGTTTTCCATTGTTTTTGTTGTTTCTTTCCTTGGCCTACCCCTGCACTTTTTCTCTTCCCATGGTAATATTAAATGGTCGCTGCCCTCCCTCATGCTTAGGGCCCCACAATGTAGCTTAATATTTATAGGTTTGGGCCTTTTTTGAAATAGCAGCAGAGGAATGTTAATGCCATTGCAAGGGGCTAGAACACTCTGATGTTGAAGTAGGATTTGATTTCTATCCAGATAAAAAGACCCAGGATGCTCAGAGACTGAACACAGATGGAACGTGAGAAAGAGAATCTGTCAGCCTGAAATATCTCCCATCAGACTTTCAAACAGGATGTGATTCAGGCAAAAGGGTTAAAAATCCAATTTGAATTTCTTCTTTCTTTTTGACTGCTTAAATTCTTCAAGTCATCCTAAAAATGATTTTTACAACTTACTATCGTACACAAAAGAATACTTGTAAAAGGGCTTATGATTCCAATTTTTATCATATATTATGTACATTAATGTTTCTATTTATTTCTTTCCCTTTGTGATTGTACCCCTCCTTTTTTCTATCTGTAATCTCTTCATCCTTGTATTTTAATTAGTTTGTTTATTCTATTGTCCTCATACTTATTTTGACTATAATTATATTTTATGGCATGGCTTAATAAGTATGGAATGCTGGGGACTTCAGCAAAGGAATTACTATAAGGGATCATGTGAAATCACAAATTTATATGAGGGAAGGGAGGAAGAAATGTGAGTAAGACCAATTTAGAATGTTTAGTGAGATTTAGCTTTGTTAAAACTTTAAAAAAGCTTTAAATAAGGGTAGAAATTATTTTGACAAATGAGAAGATGGCAAGTTAGAGAAAAAATAATTTTTATTTTCAAGAAGCAAGTCAATAGTTCCTTTAAAAATTTATTGTGACAATAGAGGATTTGCCCAAGGAATAAAAGACAGTCAAATAGTAGATCACAGAAAATTTCAGTGTATGTTCTCAAAGTGGTAGGACATATGGATCAAGATCTTTCTTTGGGTGTTTGATGTATGCAATCTTAAAAGTTGAAGATCAATAGCATAACATACTAAGTATATTTATACTAGTGACCAGGGATGGTTCTTGAAAGAATTGAAAATATTTATGTTAAACAAAACATGTACTGGTAATTGAAAGGTAGAAGGCAAAATTCCTTCTGTGGGCTATATAAATATAAATAATTGACTAAATGAGGAACTGAGGTAGATGATGAGATATAGCAAGAATCAAGAAAGTACATGCTATGGGAAAAATCCAAATGGCTGAGTGTTTGTATACCATCCTTGAGCTAGTGATCGCCACATTTTTTAAATGATTAAAAAATAATGAAAAGAAAGAATATATGCTTTGTGGTAACTAAAAATCATGGAATTCAAGTTTCACCATCCATACATCAAGTTTTATTGAAACACAGCCATGCTAATTCCTTTTTGTATATGGTTGCTTTTGTTCTACAACGGAAAAGTTTAGGTGATAGAAAACAGACCTTATGAACTGAGAAGTCTGAAATATATATTGTATGGCTACTTACAGAGAAAGTTTTTAGCTCCTGCATGCTGTGATTTTGGGAAACTGAATCCTTGTCTGTGTATTTAGTTCAATTAAACTTGTGTTTTCTGAATATATACTATGTCCAAAGATTCTTCCTGAAATGTCAGAAATTATATTGTTGATGTGTATTCCTTTGAAATATTTCGATAAGTAGAAATTAAATTAAATTAAATTAAAGGGAGACCTTTACATAAGTCTAGCTCTAAGAATTTTTCAAGTTAAAAAGAGGAAGTTCATTCTAAAGAGAGAGCACACTATAATCGTTGAAAAAGAGATTCCAGCAAACATAGCTTAGTCCAGGGATGAGCACATCTTTAATGGATCTATTTAAATACGAAGTGGCAGAGTCGAGGTGTAAAGGGAAAATTAATTTGGCCAAATTAAGAAGATCCTTAACAGGATGCTAAGAATTTGATGCTCCTCATTGTGAAGGATCATGAAATGTTGATCTGAGGCTGACTGTCAAGAAGCATGAGTCTGCAGTTTAATTAAGAGATCTTATCAATGAACTTAGCTACCAACAGGATATGAGTGGTGAGGAGATATAAATAGGGAGATCCGTATATGGGGTTTCTGTATAGATGATGGGTTTACTAAAGTGGAGATGAAAAAATGTTAACATATGTCGTAGAATGGTATCAAATACCCACAATGATAAGCATCATATGTTATAAATATGAGCTAAGAATAACTGTATGGACAAGGACGTAAATGGACAAAGGAAATTTAGAGACAGAGGCAAGGAGGTAGGATGGGAAGGGGAAGAATATCTGAAACAAACAAGCTTTGTTTTGTATACGTGCCTGCTCTGCAAAACGAATGTAAATTTTGTGTACTGCCAGCTCACTAATACAATTAAATTTTTTTGAAAAAGATAATAAAATTTAAAATAAGAGAAGCTGAGTTGTAATGCTAGGTTTGAGTGTTCCATGGAGGTTCACGGCCACAGTTTGAAACACAGGAAAGAGTTTTTTCTGTGTGGATAAGGACAGTTGAGAGCTATCAGTGTGCAGTGGGAGTTCCTAGGGGAGGCAGATCAAATGTAAAGCAAAGGGATGAGGTGGCATGCTTAGAAAAATAATGCTCTTTTAAAGTGATAGAGTATTCTATAAGCCTCCTTAAAACTTAAAGACCCTGTGGAAACCGAGAATTAGACTGAGTACACACCTGAGTGCTTAAAAAAGGGGGTTCATAAAGAGGTCCTTGATTTATTTAAAGGCAACTCTGATCATATTTATGGTTTTGTGAAAGTCTTCTTTCTACTTTTGATTCCTAAATACAATCCTAATTTTATAAAGTTAAAAAAAATTGACAAAGCAGGGTGATGTCAACTTGCCCATGGCTCCTGGGAAAACAATCTCTCTCCATCCCCAATTAGCTACATTGTTCTTTCTGGACCACCCCCCCTTTATAGGCTGATCATATTTTGTTTTCCGCTATCTCTCTTTATTTCTTCTTTGCCAGTTGCTAAGCACTCCCTTGTTGCTAAGTGAGATATGAGCACTTAATTTACTCCATTCTTTTTTCTCGTACCAGATTTTAGAAATTGCAAATCCTGTTTAATCAATGTGTAAATGCAATGCTTTTGATGTATTTTTCCTAAGAGCAATATTTTGATCATTCTTAATGATACTTAATGAAGTCACCGCATGATTTCTGATTGTACCTAATTGAAGCTTGTGACTTGCATTTCAATATTATCATCTTACAGCTTTAGGTCTGTGAGATGAAATTTTTCTGGGGCCCAAAAATATTAGGAAATTACAAATATAGAGGTTATATTTTAAATAAAAATTATTCTAAAGTTTATGTGTGTGCACACGAATGTATATTTATGAAATTAAATGAAAATTGAAACACATTTCCTATATGTTTCATATTCAGATGATAAAGGGTGAAGTCTTTATGATGATGGAGATGTTTGACTGCTAGTTTAAGTCTTACAACATAATATAAAGGGCCTTACTGTGAATAATTTGATACACAACCTCTGTGGGACCATCTATAGAGCTGAACATGCAAACAAAGGCCAGCCCTTGCAGAAGGTGACAAATGAAGCACTTAATTTTCAAAGTGTCTTCTACAGATAAAATCCCAGTGATTTAGTATCTACAAGATATGTTACTAAAATATTAACTGGATCCAAAATCCACTCTTACTTTTTTTTAAATTTTCTTGTCTTTCATCATAATGGGTCTGTCCTGTGCCCCATATCCTCAGGCTCCTTTTCTTTGCTACAAGACAATGGGTTGTAATGGCTTAATCAGAGACAATAACCCCTGCTAATATGTTAACTAGCTAGCATATGAACCCTCCTAGGATAACACATTAGCCATGACCCAGATCAGAAAAAAATATAGAACTATAGCTCTACCAAAGGCCCTGAAGAAATAATGCCATTATAGCAACTGAACCCCATAGGAAGCCAGTGGGGGAGCTACTTCGGGGCAGCTTTTAACAACCTCGGTATCATGTGGCAGTCTTCCTGTTGAGTCAATGGTGGAAATAAATAGCAATTGTAGTCCTGACAGAAATCAATTTCACTAGTTACTTCTAATACCTCTCTCAGGGATTTCCATGAAGAGCCATAAAGCACATCCAAGCACAGATTTTTGTATAATATTTATGAGTGGAGAAGACACCGAAGACAAGAAGGAGAAATACTTTTATCATCTAATCACTTTCATTTTTAATGCTTTTCCTGAACATTAAGTTTACAAAAGTGTTTTTAATAAAAAATTTAGTTTTGTAGCCACATATTGAAAATGTTGACATTTCTGCCCATTTCGTAGATAAGGAAGCAAAGGGTTAGATGACTTAAATAAGTTCCAAATGAAAGCTAAGATTCATAGCTAATTCTTTTTAAATTCTGAGGCAGTGGTTTTCTGTATCAGTACAGCTATCTACTACCCTACACTTCAGAGAGGTTGGAGGAATTCAGGTGTAACAGTGCATACGAATCATATAAGCAGAATATAACTGACTTCTGGTTCACTAATCTTATTTCCTTCCAATTTCTAACTTCACAACTCCCCAGAGAAAGACACTAATTATGCAAAAATATTCAAAATGAGAACAGTAAAATGTGTTTTGCAGTAGGCTTATTATCACAAAGGTTATTAGTCATCATTGCATGAATTCTAGTGGTGGTAATAATAGAGTATGACTAGTATAAGTCTCATGATTGCTTCGGTGTCGTGAGTTAGGGTAAGGTTCCACTGAAAAATGCCTTCCAAACCCCAAAGTGTCTCATCTATGGACAATAGATAAATAGTCCATTCATAGCATAAAGAATACCTAAACAAAATGGCATTCTTTTATCAACTATAGAGACAGCATACAAAAGAGCTATTATGAACCACAGCAAACTCTCTACATAAGAAAGTATATTAAATATTCAGGAAAATAAGGGAAGAATTTTACTAAGTTATTTACATAGATCATCTTTTAAAACATGAATTATCTATATCTCAACAAAACCAGGACATGGGTGACATTATTTTGCTCAACTTTATATTCTCATCTTACAAATGAGGAAACTGAGACTTAGGTAAACAAGAAGTTTAAGTCATGCTGGGAGTCACTGACTAAGCAAGAGTTAGATCCAGGCATTGAAATTTTGAACCCAAACTGCATTTTTCCTCCTTGGTCTCACCCCACATTTTTACTCATATTACGAGGTGAAATACAATAAGAATAAATAAAGGGGATATTTGTTTTTAAAACCTTAGAATCTACTCTGTGGAATTAATATAATATGGCTTACATTATATAGTCGCATTAAGTATTCTGTCATTTCTTGAGCCTCCATATGTAAAGAGTTTACTCACTGTGTATTACTAACTCAGAAGCAATTCTCTTATGTTCTATGTCAGTAGATATTTTTCTCAAACTTGTGACTAAAGACTAAAAGGACAACTTTTTTTTTTAGACATTTTAAAGCAAAATGTTTGCTTTGGTTTAGACCTAAAAATGTTCCTCACAAAAAGAAAAAAAAAAAAAAAGAGGGCCTGGATTTAGCTCAGCGGTTCGGTGACCTGCCTTGTAAGCGCAAGGACCCAAGTTCAAACCCCGGTACCAAGAAAAAAAAAAAAAAGTTCCTCACAAGTATCATGTGATGAAGGGATCTGCCAATCAGAAAATGATTGGATCAAAGGGTTCTATAATCATCAGTGGTTTAATCTGTGGATGAGTGAACAGCTGAATGTGCATTTGGAAGAGGTGGGTTACTAAGGGTGTGACTGGGAAAGATGTATTCTTGTTCACAGCTCCCCTCTCTCTCCCTTTCTTGGCTGCCATGGATTGGACCATTTTCTTCCACCAAGCCCTTTTACTCTTTCCTTTCTATTTTGGAGTTAATTGGCCATGGAAGCAACCCTCCAAATCTGTGAGCCAAAATTATCCTCTCCTCTAAACTGTATGTCAGTGGTTTTTGTATGTTTGTTGTTTGTTTTTGGTGAGGGGGCAGCTATGCGAAAACGTTTAATGAAATATATCTGCCTGGAGATATTATTATTAAAAAGATGTATTTCAATTGATCGGATGTGAGGTGAGAGCCTAAAAGAATCTGTATTCCTGATAGGCTTCCAGGTGATGCAGACACTACTGACTTTCCATAACTGAGAAAAGGTGTCTACATCTACAATGGATCCCCAAACTTGGGGGTATCTGATATTACTAGAGCACCCTCAAACTGTGAAAAACCACAACTTTCAGCTACGGTCAGAAAAATGCCTATTTTTGTAGTTTAAACTAAATATGCTATGTCTCCCCCAGCTGTGAAATTTAATACTGCATCAATAAAGCCTTAATGGTGTAGGGCATTTTGGTAGCATTTGAGTGATCTTAGGGCTTTAAGAAAAGCAAAAGCTGAGAACACTGGAGATACACACAGTACAACCACCTTTTATGATGCAGGAATGCCCGTGCATCTGCTGAGTTGGGTTACAGAGCTTCTGCAAGGAGAACTGAATAATGGTGTTAGTCTGGCTACTTGAAAATCTTCCCCCCCCACACCCCAAAATGGTGGAGAATATTTGCAGTTTCTGGAGAAATTGTGGGGCTTTCTGCAAACAATTATTAGTTAGAGTCTAAGGACAAATCTTCTAATGACTCAGGCAACGGGCTGGGAACTACAACTTTGTGGAAGTGTACTGTACTTGGCAAATGATAAAAAGCAGTTAGAAGAACAAATGCTTGAACCATTTCAATAATTAAAGTCTTGAATGACTTAAGTAAGATTTGAAAATATCATGAGTATCTACAATAAAGTGCACAAACTGGAAAGATAGCATTTAATTGAGAAAGATAATGTAACGAAGCATTTAGTTGGAATTAGACAAAGAGAAGGGAGAAGATGGCGTGGGTGGGGGCTAGAGGGGTGGGAACAAAGGGAATGGGCATAAACACAGGGCATTTTATGCCCTGAACTACTTCCTCCCCCACGTGAAACTATGGAGAGCGGCGGGAATGAAGGGTATGTCGTGTATGTACGTATTTGCCCGTATGGGACTCATTAATCTGTTAACCATTGAAAAAAGAGTGAAAAACTGATGCCAGTAGATTAATAAAATGTCTTAAAGCCTAGTTTGGAATGGGCAAGCTAGCATCTAAACCCATTTAAATCTGATTCAAATGTTCATTATCACAGGGACTGAGCGTGGTGCTTCTAGCAGGGTAAAGAGCGGACATGGGCCCAAGAAACCTTTCACTACATCGAAGACACTTCAACCAAAACCTATGGCATGTGAGACAAGGAACAGAGTTGAATGACAAGGGAAACATAATATAAAACAATAGACCTATTAAATCCTGAACTCCTACTTATCATCTAATATATGGAGGGTTATATTGAGTTTTGTGGTCAGGGATAAGGTATGATATCAACTGTGTTCAAACAATATATGTTCACATGAGAAGAATATCACTTAAATGGGTCTAAGTAATACATTATTGGAGCTATTTTAAAAGGCAGTGAAATGCAGAACATACTTTCAGCAAGATACTGTTTTTAAGTGGAAGACAGAGAAGAGGGAATGGGATTGTTTTGTTCATCCCATGAAAACACCGTTAGAATTAATAAATGGAAATTATTGCAAACAGTTTTTAATGAAATATGAAGCGTTAGCACTGGTACTGCAGAACTGGTTGCCTGTAAAATACCTTCCAGTAATTGTGCAGTTCTGATTCCAGTCCTATATGAGAAGTAGCAGTGCATGAGTGAAAAGATACACTTCTAAGTCTCTCTGACCTTTCTGCAATACTGTCCTCAAGAAGTAGGTCAGACCCTGAAACAGGTTGAATGAGTAATTCTATTATTGAAAGGATGTCTTAAAGGATGTGCAGATGTCCAATTTATGATCAACTGAAAAAAAACCTATAAAAATAATTCCCTTCTCTTAACAATATTTTTGTGCCCCATACATGTTGAAAGGTGCCTTAAATCATAGAATTTCTCTTCCAGATTGGCCAAATATATGGCCATCCATTTTCCCTAGCTCCTTCTCTCTTCTAACAAGGGGCAGGAATAAAAGTAAATATCTGTTTTTGATGATAAAGAGCATGTTTAATATGTAGGTAGATTAGGAGGAGAGATAGGCATCAATTTTTGACTCTTCATATGCGAGTTCACAACTGGAAAACTCAGAAAGCTCTCATTCCACTTTACCCTGATCCAAGTCCAGTTTGAACCTGTGTGTGTGTATTTAGGTGGATTATAGCAGATATTTGGATATGGTGAGTGAGAGAAAGATCATTTATTTTCTCTCATATTTATGGGACAGAAACACAATTATCACTAAGGAAATAGAATCCACATCCCTTCCAACTCTACCCCATATATGCTATCTGGGGAAAAAAGACAAAGTACAATCTAAAACCCCATAACTTCCAAATTGCCTTTCTTTCTTTCAGGATCTAACCCACTTCCTTGAAGAAATTGATCATTGTTTGATGAATATAGAACTTCTCCCTAGCTATAAAATAGAATCTTGATAGTTGGTAACAGCTTTAAAAAAATCAATCAATATTTCAGTCAATTTGCTGAGACTGACTATGTGCTCAGTCTTTTAATTGGTCTTCTGAGATGGCAGAAGAAAAAGAAAAGAACTAGCTTTCTGAAGGCTATGTTTTGAGTTCCATTATAGCTAGAAGTCTTAAATTCTATTTCTAAGGCTTGGAAAGTGGCTGTATTTCTCTGTATATTTGTACATATTTATGTATTATATTTGTGTATATTTGTGTTTATAGATTAGTGTTAATTTTAACAAGGCAGAAATAAACTATTGTATTCTTTTTAATAATGATTTGGTGTAGGACATCACCGTAAGTGTTTGTACTACAGATAGATACAGGCTTTGGGAACTTGTCTCTAGTAAGAAGGGCTATTGTTTTTTGTAAGAAAAATGGTGCCTATTAACTGTTGCAAATTTCTACATCATGTGCAACCAGTTGGCAATATACCATTGTGTTGCCTTTCAGCAGAAATTGGGATAGTGTGTTTTGTAATGGCTCTATTGATAATGGCTAACATATTATCAGCAAAGCATCATATAGCCCATGATGGATACACCTACTGTATACATAATGCTTATTGAGTACTGCACACTATAAGGAAAATGGCTCATAAAAATCTTCGATGTCTTTTTTGTCCTCTCTTCTTTCTGTTTTTCTCCTCATGTGTTTGCTCACAGTGTCACAGTGCTATGTAAATAAATATACTGGGGTGTGTGAAGGATGAGTGAGCAGATGGATAGATATCCCTGTCATTTTTGTTGATAGTTCTAGGGACAATTCCCTTGAACAGTGGAAAGTAGAAGTTTAGATGTTCTGATGAATAAAAATTGTATACCAAATTTAAAAGAAAAGTGGTAAAGAGAGGGAAGGGGTATGCAGAAAAAATAAAAATCAAGACATGTCATATAAAGGTTCAAGATCCCAATGATAAATGCAACTGAATTGTTTAATTTAAATGTACTGATAAACTTAATGGGGGAAAAGACAATAGAAACATATATAATATTCCTGAGGCCTATTTGCTAGGTTCTGTGAGAGAGCTCAAGATATAAAGGAGTATACTAGACTGGGAATCATAACATCTGAGTTCTTGACTTAGATATTACTGAGTACCACTGCGACCTTGGACAAGCTGCTAAGCTATTTTGAGTGTCTAAATGTGTGTGTCTGTGTGTGTGTGCGTGTGTGTGTGTGTGTGTGTGTGTGTGTGTGTTGGAGGAGGTGTTGTGTTGGCTTCTCAGGCTACTTCTGGCTTTCACATTCTTTGTTTTGGCTTGTTCATTTTACCAGAAAAACATTCAGCAAATATACATTGACTTTAAAAATTTTATGTCCATTAATGACATAGAAAATATTTTTTTAATGGGGGCATTTTTCCCTGCTTCACTTGAAATCTAATTCATAAGAAAAATCACAAACTACATATGGAAGGGCTTGCTCAAGAGTTTAGATAATCAGATGAGTGAGCATGGAGGACACACTGGAGAGTGATGACAGTGAGACTCTGTGTGAAAAGTAGTTGATGAGGATAATTTCGATTTTCAGTCTCCTCTTTCCACAAAGTAATTTTCTCTCTTCCCTCTATATTCTGTGCCCTGCTGACCAAATTATCTTCCTTCCATTGCTAATCATTTATGATTTATAATGGAAATTTAGAACAATATTACCAGCCTGTTGTTAGTGTAAATGTTTAGTCATTAGCCAAGAATTAGAATTATGACTTGGGAGCAGTAAGTCATTGAAAGAATGACAGAATCTTAGAAATGATGCAAAAAATTAACAACATTATGAATGCAAAGTCAAATCCTGTTCAGTTTCAGTTCTCTCCTAGTTTGAATAGCTAATAAGCAGATACTTGAAATTTAGTGGCATCTTATCTTGTGGTGGTACTTAGGAAGAGTTGACCGAGCTGCACAGCAAGGTCTTTACCATCACTCTTGGAAAACACACTTATTTTTTTCCTCTCATTGAGTTTATTGGTACATTTTAGGTATACAATACAGTCGTATTCATCATTGGGATCTTGTGCCTTTACACAACGGGTCTTGGCTCTCATTTTTTCCCCTTATCCCTGCCCTCCCTTCACCCCCTCCTCCCTTCACTATTTACAAAATTTTTATATCCATTTTTTTATTTTTTCATGTTTTTTTTTCTTTTCCCTTTTTAGTTTTCCCCTACTCTTCCCTTTTGATCAAAGTCTGATGCAAATTCCCTCCCAGGACCTGACAGAATGTTAGGCAACTGTGAAGTTGGAGCAGTTGGCAAAGCTGTGTTGTTCCTGACAGCTTTCTACTCAAACCTTTTCTCCTAATGTCTGGGAAGGTCATCCAAATTCCATGTGTTATAGCATTTTATTCTTGGTTGGACCAACAAGAAGCAGTGAAAAACTGCAAAGGTCTTACCATGGAATTTCTAAAACGGATTACTAGAGTCTTTGCCTTTTCTAGGGAATCCTTTAAGCCCTAGAAAGGTGATGTACAATGCATTATCCCAAATTCAACATTGCACTCCTATGCTTACCAGTTGTGTGATCTTATGAAAGTCTTATTTTTTCCAAATCAGTCTATTGATTGTTAGTAACAAATTTACACATATCTATGAGGTTGCTATAAGAAATTTAGAAATTATTTATTTAAAAAGTTTAGCAGTTTCACAAGTACTTTATAGCTTTGCAGTAACTGCTGAGGGTAGAGGCAGTGGTTTTAATCTATCCTGAGACTAAAGACTGATGGATCACAAACAAAGCTACTTTGTATGAAGTACAACACAGTGAAAATACTCAACCAGTGACCACTCCTAAACCTTCTTTGTTTTTGTGAATTTCACAGCATCAGGGTCCTCCTTGGATGGGAAGCTAAAGGGACACTAAAGAGATGGATCAGAAAGATGGGAAACCATTGCAAAGGGCTCAAGAATCTGTATGTAACATAAGCAGAAACTGTAGGTGGAACAAATAAACTTTTATAGGTAGACAGATTAATAGAATGTACAGACATTGCTTACTTGCTATACTCAATGTGGTAAAATAGATGATTCATAAAATATATATTTATTTTTTAAATTACTGCATCATGCTATGATTCTTATTCCTAAGAAATAAAGCCATAGGAAGACTACCTGTATGAATACCCTGCCCAAATTATCTTTTAAATTCATTTTTATGCTCTTCGAGAGATTATATGTTATATTCAGGAAAAACACATCTCATAATCCCCTCCCACACATAAAAATCAAAATATTCATTGGTATTATATCATGCCTAAAGCCCACTTTATTGAAGTGACAGCATCATCCAAATTGGCACTGTTCTTTGTTCTTGGTGAATGGAAAAAAAAAACAATTCTGATGAGAGGAAAATGGTTCAGAAATACAGTAGCACCAAACTGTTCCACTATGGGTTCACTTTAATTTAGTAGTTATCTATTGGAGTGAAAAATGAAGCAATAAAAGAGAGAATGAAAAGAGAAAACTCCTTCTATGTGGAAACTGAAATTGCATGAAAGCCTTTGGTTTCATGTGCATGGAAAGCCAGTGGAAGCAGTGGCTCTATGTATGAGCTACTCACGTAATTGTGCCTGGCATGAATGGGAAAACCATCATTTATTTCCCTACGGTGAAACTTAAGAGAAGGTTTTTAAATTAATTATAGTACTGTGGATTAAACCCAGGACCTTTGCACAGAGCTGAATCCCTGGCTGCTTACGTATTTTATTTTGAGACAGAGTTGCTAAGACTCTAAATTGCCCAGGTTGCATTTCACCTTATACTCCTCCTGGCTCAGTCTCCCAGAGCTCTAGAATTGCAGGCAGGTATGACCATGTCCAACTGAGAAGTTCTTTCTTTATACCTTTTCTCTCCTAGCTTTTAATCCTTCATCCCTGAGGCTTATTTCTTCTCTCTCCTTTGTTATACATACAACAAATATACTTTCAATATTTTTCTTTCCCCTTCTTAACCTTTCCCCTACCCCTCCCACTTCCCCGATACCTTTAGACCTTTTCTTCCTATTCCACAATATCAATTACACATTTTGATCCTTACTTATACTTTTAGTTTATCACACCAGAGAAACTATTTACACATGTAAGAGAAAAGGAAAAAAAATGGAAACAAAGTCTTTGTAAATAGAGAAGGGTAGAGGGGCTGAAGGAAGCCCAGGGGAATGGGGGAAAAAAAAGAACCAAGGTACATGATGTAAAGGTACAAGATCCCAATCATGAATGTAACTGTATTGCATGCCTAAAATGTACATATATATATGTAAATGTGTGTGTGTGTGTGTGTGTGTATAGCTATACTTTTAATCAAAATTCATTCCATTCCCTTGGGAAGATTTTTGAGAATTTTAAATGTTTTTAGTATGTTGTATCTTTCTCAATGTTCTCATTCATGCCATGAAATCTTATTCAATCTACACTACTGTTCATTCATGTATTTATTCGACGTGTCAACTTAATGAACAATCAGGAAATATTTATTATAGATCTATTTGATGCAACACATACTGCCTGATACAGAAGGTCCTTAACAGATGTAACACTTAATTTCCTAAATAGAGTATATTTAATTTGGATAGACAAGAATACATATGAGAAATAAATCAATTGTATTGATTATCAGGAATTTTAATAGATCTCTCTATGTATTATCATAGTAGGGAGGTTCACAATGTCATTGATGTCTTTATCACTTACTGGTTAATATGATAATGCTCAGAGAGGTTAAGTTAATTTCTTGAGGGTGAAGGACCAAACAGTTCAATCCTCTGTCAGTAGATTCTGAGGCTTAAATTAATGCTTCTTTGGGTGCCACTTCCTAGAAAGTAATGAACAATGAAATCAAACCAAGAGGCAATCTGTATTAAGCGCCAAAAGAAGTATCATCAATAAAGACGCTAAGAGGTCTGAGGGGACAAATGCCATCTAAAAATTTGATGGATTGGGCAAAGCTTAATGAACCAAATGGAAAGGAAAGCATTGGTTTCAAATGTACAAGGGGTAGAATTTTAAAAGAAAAGCGAGTGTCAAAAAATAATGAGGTGGGAATACTAAGACTTACTTGAGGAAGAAAAAGTATCTAAAGTCAAGTGACTGGTCCCTATGTCTGGGAAAGGCACCAAATGCTTTACCTGGAATTATCTGTTAACGCCTCTCAAAATAATCTCATTTCTGCATGTAAAGGCTCAAAGGGACAATAACATGCTTAACATTTTTAGTAGGAGCAGTTTATTCTACAGGTCTGCCTCCAAATCCTGTTAATTTGTTAATTTTGGACATGATACAATGCTTGTCTATCAGTTTGGTGAGGTAGAATAGCTACAAATGTTAAAAAAGTACAAAGAAGCAAGCAAAGTCTGAAGGAAAGTATTGCTTTGCATATTCTTTTTTGCCTTCTGTATTTATTTGTGCCTTTTATGTATTTGCATTTTGTAACTGTATATGTAGGGAGTGATTGTTTTTTTGGCATTTCTAATGGTCTACTTAGCACATCCATATACTACAGTGTGTGTATGTTTTAGCAGAATTCTGCAATAACAAACTACATATTACAGCTATTTCAAAGACAAGAATATCCACTTTCTGTTATTCATTATTTCTCACAAGTGAGGGTTGGCCTGCTGGGAGATATCCCTAACCCTGACACTCTTCCATTTCCTTTTTTGTTGCCACAGTTGGCTCCTATGTGGTTTTGCCAATATCCTACATGTCTGAAAGATCACAGGAATGCACTCACTTAAATTCTAACTCTAACCAGAGAGTACTAGGAAAAGATGGGGAAAAAGAAATTCTAAATTCCAGATACTATTTGCTAAAACCCAAGTGATTCTATCAGCCTAAACTTCACTAGAAAGCCAAGATGAACATCCCATGACAGTCGTGTCACTGAAGAGAGGACAGACCCTGAGGGATCTTGCAGGAAAAAAAAAAGAAAAAGAGAAAAATCTATTACTCATGACCAAAATAAGCTGCACGCCTAAGCTTTTGACTTGTTATCTGTCGATTCAATGGACTATATCCCCGACTGAGCTTCGTGGTTCAATTAAAAACAAAGAGGAAGAGAAAGAATAGGGAAAAGTATAGAACCTTAGGAGATGTTAAGCAATAATGGACTTTATTAGCTGGTTTAATTTTCAGGAGCTTTATCACTTCCACAATCTGTCAGGGCTGTTTTTCTTTCCCATTCTGTCTTTAAACAATTACAGCAAGGGTGGCTAGGCCAGGCTGAGTGGCACATGGAGGACCGAGCTTCTTGTTCTGAGCAAGCCCCAGGCACTCAACCCTGGCCAAAGGTTCCAACCTTCACATCATTATGGCACGAGGCTCTCCAAAGCAGAAGTGCCCTCCAAGCCCAAGTACACACGTCCCATAATGAAGACGAATGTCCCCTTGAAGCAAGTTCAAACTGTGGAATTCATTTTGCTACAGAACTTTATTGCCTTCTAATTAGAGTGGCATTTGGTCAGTCTAGTGATAACCTGGACTCAGACCGAGATTTGGAAGTAAAAGTCCCTCTGCAGACTGCCTCCCTCTTCCAGAACTGTACCATCCTTTGTGTAAGAGTGGGTAGTGTTCCTGTTTGATAGTGCTCAGAGCCTGATTATTTCGGAGGTTACTAAACTGTGCCATAACCGAAAGTGCCTGTGATATTCTGATTAGTCTTTTTAAATGTGCTGAGTTTTTACTGTGCTTCATTCCATTTGTGAGGCAAACAGGGGGTTAGTGCCAAGTGCTCAAATTTTCCCTCTGTCCCCAAAGGATCAACAATGGGAGGGCCCAGGTATAACAAGGATACAATTGGTACCTTTTTTTCTTTCAGGGGCAAATGGCAGGGGAATACAGTGAAGATATCCAATTTGATGACCTGTCATGTGGAGAGCTCAAAACACAACATTTAAATTATGTGGAAATAAGTATTTGGAGACTTCCCTCACATAAAATCTTTTTGCAGGTGTTCTCTATTTACAAATTATGATGGGGCTATGTCTTCACAAATCCATTATAAGATGAAGCTATTCTAAGTTGTGAATGTATTTAATAGAACATGCATACCAAACCTCAGAGCAGCACAGTCCACCATAGAATATCAGTTATTTACCTTCATGAATGAATGGCTGACTTGAAAGGGCAGCTTGCTCTCACGGCCCAGCACCAAGGCAGAGGCTCAAGCTGGAGAAACATTAAACTTCAAGCTTTCAAGTGTTGTTTCTACTGACTGTATATTGCTTTGTCACGTTGATGCAGTTAAAAAATCAAAGCAAGTAAATTAATCAGAATTAGAAAACTGTGATGACTTTGCACTATTCTAAGGACCGTGGAGTCTGAGTGGTAGGTCTTCATCTAAACCTAGGAAGTTTTTAGTCAGAAACAAGGAAAAGAACAACCACAGGATAGGGACAAAGTCTATGATTCAATTCCTGATGTGTGAGTCTGGAGCCCTCTCCTCTATATTCCCCTTCATGGCTCGCGTTTCAAGGATAGTTCTGTCCATAGATGTCTGGTCCACGAAACTTGTGCTCCCTCAGTACCTCAACACTCTGAGATTTTTACTTTTGCCCACCTCAAATATCTCTTCAACTTCCTTATCTTCACACCTTCCCTTCCCTCCATAAGGAGTATTTTGTAATCCAAAATCTATCAAAAATATACAATATATAAAACAATAGGTTGCAGGTTACTAATTTGATTCTCAGGTTATTGAGCAGCATTTTCTTTCATTAGTGCCCTTAGCATATTAACTACAGTTAGTTTAAATGTGTGGTGTGATACATTTTTCACATCTCATACATGTCTGCATCTGTTTCCGGTGCTCTCGTCCTTAAAACTGTTTTTGCCTGTGAATATACATGGTGATTATATGTTGAAAGCAAAACTGGATCTACTGAGCAAAAGAAACTATGGCTGATAGGGTGAGGAAAGTATCTTCTATAGGCCTATATCTAGATCTCAAACTTTTAGTAAGCCAGTGCCCCTAGGTTTTGAACTTTCCAATTTTTTTCAGGTTTTTACTTTGAGCTTCTTGTTCAACCCTGTAGGTAGGGCACAATGGCGAACATGAGCTACTTTCCCTTCCTCCTCTTCTGTTATGCTCTGATAAAAACATAGTGTATTAAACTGTGGTACAGAGTTTCTCTAGAGGAGAGGCCTTATTAAGAAAGAAAGAATGCTCCTGTGTATTTCAAGATACTTACTTCTCTCCTTCTCCTGCGGGGATAATGAGAGACTTTTTCTTCAGTTTTCACTGAGACCAAAGTAGGCCCACTAGCTATAAAATTCATAAAATGGACTCACTCCATCAACATTGGGCTCCTTCATCATGAAGCTATTTGGTCTTAAATTGCTTATATTAAACTTCTATCAATTTATCACTTATAGTTTAATTTTCCTGTCCTGGTACTGGCTTCTATGAAAGTCTCTGCAAATTGAATTCTTCTTTTATAAGTCCTGATTTTGGGATCCATATTGCCTGCCTTATTGGCGGGGGGCAGAGGAGGGCAGTAATTTACCCTGTGTGTTTTTTTTTTCCTCTGCTAGCTCTAAAAGGACTTCTTGCTTTTCAGCTTGTTGAGCTTTTCATGTATAATTAGGAGAAAGTGACAATTTCCAAACACCTTGCATAATAGTTCAGAAAGTAAAAATACAATATGATCTTTCAAAGGTAGAGCTGGTTTAATCCTACAGATACTCCACCATCTTTTCATTATTTTGCATAATCCCTGCCAGATATACGTCAACAGATGCCCCATAGAAACAATCTTGGGTTTGTTTACCTCCTTCTGTATATCAACAATAAGCAAACTCTTTACTTAGAACCCAACAATAATGCTAAATGTCTGTATGAGTGGGAAAAGTTGAGCACATTGGAAGGTGTAAGGAGGAGAGAAGATGTGTAATGCACTTCCTCTTACTCTAACAAAAGAATTTTAAATCCCCTTGGTGTGCTTACATTACCATGAGAGTAATCATTATCAGTGCTAGAGCACTTATCCAATGTGGTAGAGACCTACAATTCTGATTCTAATACTCTGTGTGGGTTTGTGCAGTTGAGCCTTACATAAATATCTGGTGCAAGACATGTAATGTGATACTGGCCAGGATAAATCTGGGAAAATCTGCAGTTGTGCTCTCATCTAATGATGGCAGATATTCTCAAATTCTACAGATATTACCATAAAGAAAAGCAAGCCATTTCTTCTTAAATTCTCAGGTTTTTCCACAGAAGCAATACAGGGTGTGATCAAAGTGGCTGCTAATTTTTACATGCTTTATAAAAAAAATATTACAGCCAAAGATATATTCACACTCATCTCTCTCGAAGTATTCATGCTTAATTCAACGACACTTAGCCCTCACTCTTGCCACTTTCCGCAGCAGTTCAATAAGTCCTCTTCCGTGAATATCTTAGTTATAGTGTCACAGTTGCTTGTATGTCCTGAAAAGATTCAAAAGGTTTCCCTTCCATGGTCATTTTGACTTTGAGCAAGACATAGAAGTTCCACAGAGCAAGATTTCAAGAATAAAATAGATGAGGACATTATTGATGTTTTTATTTGACAGAAATTGCTATAAACATTTTGAATCATTTTAGGTCATCAAGGCAACCATGAGGAGGAACCAAGAAAGGGAACTTTCAGAACTGCTTCAGAAAGTGGCAAGAATAACAGCGTGCAGAAAGCAAGAGAAGTATTTTGAAGAGGATTGACGACAATGTTGGTTCTGCTGTAATAATTTTTCAAGTTTTTATTAAAACATTCATTGTACTATTTGAACACACATTTCATATACAGATGTTTAAATTTAAGTTCTAAATTAATAAATGATGTGAACCATTTTATAGATATTTTGCTTGATCTAAAGGGAACACACTTGCAGGTCAGAGTTCCCTGATATGCTCCCTATTGTGGCTCCCCCAGCTGAAAATATTATAGCAGTGATGTAGGTATTTCAACCAGTACCTATGCTATGGGGAGAAATGATCTTCAGGAATTAATGTATTTCTCCATGCTGAAATAGTAAAATCAGTTATCTTTTACTCTTAAGACAGTATTTAAGAAAGCTCCATAGGTATCAGAGCGATAATTTAGAGGGGCAGAGTACCACGTCAGTAGATCATTAGTTTTGTCAGTCATTAGAACAGTTAAACATTCTGTGTAGGTCAACAAATATTTATTGAAAATGTAGTAACAGGCAATAACTATGTAACATATAGCTAAGATTGCTATTGTGATTGCCAGTTTGACTGGATTAGGACTTGTGCGACAGATTAGTAATGCATACCTCCAGATGTGTCTGGGTGTCATGGGAGCTCAAATGTGGGGATTATATCTTGTTCCTGCCACTTTTCTCTCATGCATGTTTTCCAACCTACTCTGTTTCCCAACCCCTATGAAGTGAGCAACTTTGCTTCCCCTGCCCTTCCTCTATGGTTTTCCTGACAGCTAACTATGGCCAGGACCCTGTGACCCCATGAACCAAATAAACCTCTTGGCCTTTAAGTAGTGATGTCAGGTAGTTTGTCTCAACAATGAAAATGTAACCAAGGAAAGAGACAATTTATGCTGAGAAGTTAAGCACAGTTTCTTATTAAGCACTTTATATAAATTCATAGAGTACACTACCATAAAGATTCAAAAATAAAGAGAAAGTTCAAGATAATATATGAAATGAAAAACTAAATTGCAAGATGGTACACATGCTGAAATTTTCATTAAGAGGAGGAAGAAATATATATTTATGTTTTTACAAATCTGAAATATTTTTAAATAATTTGATAAAATTGGTTGTCCAAGTAAGGGGAATTAGGACAAAAAGAAACAGTGCAGGAATGAACTTTAAACCCAAAGTTACATTTACTATATTATAAAAAATGCTAATAAAATAGCTAAGAAAAAAATCCTTTAAAAAAATGATAGGGCTTCTTATGCTCATGGACTGAATTAGATACTATAACTACAAATAAAGAAAGATATACAGTAGCGTCCCATCCTCTCCCAACAAACTCACATTTTTAAAAGTGAATAAATAAGTAGGAAATTAACATTATGCAAATGTATTTCAGAGGCAAAACTCTCCATGGCCCAGGCAGCTTTTGTTTTCAAGAAGCCAGCATTATAAACTATAAAGCAAATCCCAAACTGAATTTTCTTGGTCGCTCAAAATGTATTCTGTCTGCCCGCTGGTGAGAGACCAAGGAAGCCAAAGAAGAAATCTCTTAGTTATTCATAAATTCTTTCTCTTAAAAAATGTGTTTTTAGACACAATGGTAGTGACAAACTCCAGAGCCCAAAAATTATTTTCATGCAGAACCAGGCAGCTCAGCATACAAATAAAGACCTAGCTGGGAACTCTACACAGAGCAACTTAAATACTCACATCTGGTATAAATAAACAGCAAGATACATTGTTTTATGATTAATGCCCAGCTCATGAATAAGTAGGCACAATGGAGATAGAAATATTTAATTTTGTGTTGTAGAACATAATTAGAAATTATTAAACAAAGTCAGAACACAGTAGAGATTTCTCAAAATGCATAAGCCTCTGGTAAAGTCTGAGTATGCTTAGTATTGTTTGTCCAACATAACATCTTTTAAATGACAAATAATCAAGAAAAGATACAACTATAATGTTTTGCTAAGTAGTTTGTGAGAGTATTATTCACTGTTTTCTCTTGCTTTCTTCTGGGAGTTTATTGCACTGAGATAAGATAGATATCTGCCTTTTAATGATGATCACAGCCTATTAAAATGTCTCACCCTGTTACCAATAATGGATGAGATTATGAAAGATGAAAAAAAGTAAAAGTCCCATTTTCTCCTCCCTGCTGATACAGTTTGTTTACCTTTAGCATTTCCCTGGTTTAGAGAGTGAAACAACAGCTAATTTAGTAAATTTTTGTTCATCCAGCTTTGATTTTTCACACAGATGAAATCCCTGCCAGTTTTATTTATTATTTTCTTCTTAGATCAAGATTCATAATTTCTTTTCACTGAATTTAACTGGACATATCACTGTAGCTTGTTTTTAATCAACTAGGGTAGAACCAAATAGAAGTAGGAGAAATTGCCAGGGTGCATTCAGAGAGTAGAGAGCACTGCCCCCAATTCTGAAGTGTGAGAGGGAATGCAGCAGATCAGACGTGGGGTATCGCCCAGACCCCTGTAATTGCACAAAGGTCACCGACACACATGTTGGAGAGTAAGTTGCAAAGAAGCAGTGGGCTCTTTTTTTTTTTTTTTTTTTTTTTTTTTTTTTATTTTTTCTGATCCTCATTTTTAAGAACTGTTTCGAATCAGAGGAGGATGACAAATATATGCAGATTTTATATTTACATTTTAGGACTAAGTCAAGAAAAAGAAAGTCAAAAGAATGAACAAGTACAGAGTTTTATGTGCAGATAAAATGGAATCAAAACGGCTTGGTACTTGGCTTTGCTTTTGTCACATTGTACAAAGCAAAGACAGGGCTTTGTCCTCAGAGGGTATTGTCCTCTGCTCTGACTTTCTGTCTGAATAACCTTTTTAGCTGATTTTATCTCCTTCACAGAGACCAAATTTCTCCATTCCGGTCTATTCCTCCACTCCCCTGCCAGCAACTTAACTCTTATTTGTTTTGAAAATTAGCCATTTAACAGGGCATTGCCTTTACTGACTATTTGTTCTGCTGACCTGTGGGGGAAGCTGGAATTGGTGCTGCTAATGTGCTTCTCTAACAGGTCTGTTATTGCATTATTCCTTTATGGTGGCATCGACGTAATTACACCAAATGTTGTTATAAATCCCACCGGAAGCTACCTTTCCACCAATCTCTGGAGGACAATTTCAGTGTATATCTCCCTCTTCTGCCATTAGTGTGACACCATGTTCTTCCCAGTTTGTTAGAGGACACCGCAAGGGACAAGGACTACATGATCCAAATGGAGGAAGTGAGTAATTTGACTAGAAGCCAGCCAGCACTTACGGCAAAACTACCGTCGAAACACTTCCTTCACAATAAAGGTTGAATCAAACAAAACCTTATTCCCCTAGCATATGAATTAGAAGAACAATTGTCTGATTATGATTTTAAAAAGAGCATTACATTTTATGTTCAGCCATAATTGGTATTTATGACAATTTATGTAAACAGTAATGAAGCCTATGTGATTTTTGCAAGGAAATTGCATTATGACACCAATGATCGTTACTGTTAATTTTCCTGAAGATGATGGCAATCAGCAGGCATAGTTTCATTGTAAATAGGTTAATTTAAAATTCAAACACTGCTGGTATTTCAGAATGAGTTCACATTTGATTTCTGAAAGGTTTGGCCTGGTCTTTTTCTATGTCAAGTTAAAAATAAATGGATGGCATATGTCAATACATAAAAGTTTGTTCTTCAGGACTGTGTGTATATAATCATGTGTGCAATATATATGTAAATGTGTTACTTACATGCTGTGAATTCTTTTAATTCTTGTCCTGAAAAGAATTTCAAAAAATTCGGTACTAATATAAACACAAAATATAGCCATCACAAACTAATTTACTAGTATTATTATATAAGCAAAGACTGACATATCAGTGTATTCTATTATTTCTAATGTTTATTTTAAAATGACCTAATAAAAATTTTAACAAGAAATAAAAACATAAATGTATCTCTCTTTATTGGCTTTGATTTTGGGGCTAGTTATTGCATTAAATTGATATTTTGCCCTTATATATTTTTGGACCCACACAACCAGTTTATTTTTTCTTTTAAGATGTAAACATCCTGGTTGGTAGATCGATTCTTGGCAGTATATCAAAGTAAAGTAAAAGTGTCTAATTTTCTCCTTTGACACTTTTCAAAAATGGTAAGAGTTTATTCATTATGTATTTATATTTTAACAACAAATGTTATAACAAGTATTAGGGATTATTTGAAAAAAAAGGAACCATTTAAAAGCAAGTAATAAGTGTACTTAATGTTTGAGTAATCATATATTTTCATGTTTTATGACTATCATATGAAAACTATATTAAAATAAGCTAATCAAAAAAATAAACTATTATAGTTGCCCACTGTATGTCATTGTAATAGATTTGTTAACAGCAGAAATTTAACATAGCTAGAAATAGCTCGCTCTCTCTCTCTCCCTCTCTCTCTCTCTCTCCTTTCTCATTTCTGAGTGTTAAATAAACTGTTAAAAGTTAGTTATTCTAATGAAAAAACATATGTCTAAATAATTTTTATTATAATCTATGCTAGTTAGATCTTGATAACTCCATGAGTTCTAGAAAACTTCTGTGTATATATTATATGTAATACTTACAAATAAAAAAGCTATTTTCAAAAACCATATTTATTTAGTTTTATCTTGGGACACTAATTTAAAAGACAAGGGATTTGAAGACATATATTTAATTGACAAATACGCGGAAGGCTTTAAAAAGTGCTTTGAATCTTACTTCTCGAATTCATAGGACTTCTAGTAAATATAGTTTTTAATGTTTTAAAATTTCATATGAAAACATATTTAGTTGCAAAAAATACATATAGCTGCTGTGTATATTAAGTAATATACTTTTAATCTCAACCATGTGTTCCTACTTCTCTCAAGAAAGGGAACTATAAAAGATTGGAGAATTTCTTTCAATGGTGTTTTAGTTTCATTAAATATTCATACAAAACTAGTGATATACAGTTCTACTGTTTAAGGGAAAAATTATGGGAGAAATCTTAAAATAAAAAATACATATATTTATTAAGTGGTCTGATTCAGAAAAGCACTATTAGTTGAATTTCCTGTTAGCAGGTGTCTCCTCTAAAAAAATACTCATGATTACTGCCCTAAAAATAGTCACAGTGGTATAGGTTTATGGCTGAATAGATTTGTTTTTCTTAGCATTTTTTAATTTGATCAGCAATTCTCTTCTATGGGACAAAATACCTGTTTGGTTCCTGCATGATCGCATTCATTGCTCTTCCTTTTTCCCACAGACAGAGTAATTCCTAAAAACAGACAAGAGAATGAAATACTTAACACAAACCCTTCCCTACAATTTAGAAACAGAATCAATACAAGAAAGTAAAGCATACTAAAACATATATCTTATTACTGAGAATTTGGTAATATCGACTCTATGCTTATGAAAAATGGGAGTCTCTATCATTTAGTTGCTTATGCATAGAAATATTTTACCATAAAATCTCAGTTTCCTTCAACTTTCAAACCTTTTGAAATGTCTCATCTAGTATGGGTCAGTTACTAATGAAACCTACTTAATTGACTAGGTGTGGTTTAGTTAATGTAAGTAAACAATGGTTAAATTATTAATAAAAATATGTTCAATCAAATTGAGTATTAAATAAAAATGATAAATTCTCAGAACAGGAAAATTTATGAAGACAGAGTAGTTGCTTAAATTTAGGGAGGAATTGGGAGGTGAAAGTGGGTAGCATATTTGTTTTGGGATAGTAAAAATGACCTACATTTTACTGTAGTAATGGGTGGACAACTTTATTGATGTGCTAAAAATCTACTGAATATTATATTTTAAGTTTATCAATTGTGGTATGCAAAATTTAGTTCAATAAAGCTCTTATTTTAAAGAATGAAGAAGAAGGTGAAATTACCACCTGAAGCAAAATGTCAGGCTAACCTTAGAAAGTGATTGTTATATAAGCTGAGCAGCTTTCTCTTATATTCCTGTGACTTATGAATTAATATGATCAGAGTGTAACATAAATACGTTCTGAGTTTTGGGTATAATATTAGTACAGGTCACATTAATTAATTTTGTGGACTCTACTGCTAGATTAAACTGAAATATATTTTGATGTATATACAGAAATTATGCTCATGAAACTGGCCTTTAAAGCAGTCAGAAATGCCATAGAGAGCTATTGATCAATGAGAGAGGAAGGGCCACTTTGTTTTATTTTTTAAATCAGGTAATAGTATAAAAAAAACAAAGCAATTACAAACTGTGCCTCTATAAACATGGGTGAGCATATATCACTGTGGTATGATTCTTTGAATTTTGGGGGGAAAGATACCAGGGTTAAATGGAACTTATAATCCTAGTTCTTTGAGGTATCTCCATTAATTTCCATAGTGGTTGCACCAGTCTGCATTCCCAACAACAGTGGAAATAAGTCACACATGTTTAAATACCAAATAGTTTCTGTAGTTTGAAAAACTGAAAGTGTAAATAAGATCCAAATGGTATAATTGACAATGTGAAATAGGAATAAAAGGACAAAAGGTGTAGGGGAAGTGGAAAGGGTAGGGGAAAGGAAATAAGGGAAAACAAAAAATATGAGAAAATGAAAAAATGGAAACAAATTTTTTGCAAATAGGAAAGGGAGGAGGATGTGAAGGGAGGGCAGGGGTATGGGGCAAAATGAGAACCAAAACCTGTCATGTAAGGTACAAGATCCCAATGATGAATATAACTGCACTGTATACCTAAAAAGTGCCAACAAACTCAATGAGAAAAAAATAGCCCTGACACCATTTGTTATTGGTTGATTTCTTGATAGTAGCCATTCTTTCTTGGGTTAGGTGGAATCTCAATGTTGCTTTCCTCTGCATCTCTCAAATGATCAGTGATGTTGAACATTTTTTCATATGTTTATTTGCTACTGTTACTTCTTTGTCTGATAAATGTCTGTTCATTTCAGATGCCCATTTTTGAATTGGGTCATTATATTTGGGGCAGCTGATTTTTTTGAGTTCTTTATATATTTTAGATAGTAGACTATTGTCTGAGGAACAGCTGGCAAAATTTTTTCCCACGTTGTACATTGTCTCTTAGCTCTGTTGGTGGTTTCAGTTGCAGTGCAGAAGCTTTTTAAAAAGATGAAATCCAAGTTATTGATTCTTTGTGCTAGTTCCAGTGCTACTGAGTTTGTAATAGCTAAAGCTTGGGGAAAGCCTAATTGCTCATCAACTGGAGACCTGATAAAGAAGATGTGTTTCCTGTAATAAAATGAAGTACTAACCAGCAATAAATAACAAGAAACTGGAGACATTTATAGCTAAGTGGTTGCACATTGAGGCCATACACTTAAGTGAAATTAATAGAACACACATGTGTAAATACTGAATAGTTTTCTCTGGAACGAAAAACTAAAAGTGTTAAAAAGGATCAAAATGTATAATTGATATTGTGTAATATGAAGATAATATCTAAAGGAGTAGGGGAAGTAAGAAAAGTAGGGGAAAGGTAAGAAGGGAAAAGAAAAAAAATGTAAGAAACATGGAAACAAAGTCTTTGTAAATAGGGAAGGGTGGATGGGGTGAAGAGAGGGCAGAGGAATGGGGAAAAATATGAACCAAGATACATCATGTAAAGGTACAAGATCCCAATGATGAATGTAACTGTATTTCATGAATAAAATGTACCAATAAACTTTATAAAAAAGAAAAACAAAATAAAACAAAACAAAGCATTTGTTAATAGTAATGAAAGCAAGAACCTTACTGCCTTTTCTATATAGAATATGAAAGATTACTTGTGAAAGATATCACTTTCTAAGTTGTGTGTTTCTTGTCTGCATTTCATCAGCATACAGACATGTGAACACATTTGAGATATGTACTGACCTAAATCCACAATGCTATTACCTCATGGGCTGGGCACTAGGACATGACTAACAGAATCAAAGATTTATTTCATCTAAGCATCTCATTATGATTTGTCACTAATTAGAATTCACCTAAGCATGTTCGATATTGAATGTTTTTGTTCATAAATTTCATAAAATTCTTTATTTTGTTGGAATGTAGGAAATATACCATTAGTGTCCTATTTCCTTGCCTTCTTCTGAAGGAGGGCATAAGTTCGGTAACATGCAGATAAGAATACTAAAATTTTCCATAGATCATATTCATGCTACGCAGCTGATAAGCTGGTATTTCCAGCTCCTAATTGTGTTGAATTAGGATCTCACCAACAATTATGCTAACTTTATCCTCTCTGCCCTAATGGTGGAAATGGCTGACAAGTTTATTTACCTCAGTGTTTGATCTGAGGATTGGCAGGACAATCTAATTCCACTTGTTAGTATCTATCTTTCATCACTGGATGAGCAAGAAAGAAAACTGTACTCAAAGGAGCATTCTTTTATTTCTGTGAGGAAACAGAATTTGACCATAAAGATGACAGAGTTACAGTTCTTTACTTTTAAGGGGCAACCTTTGGAGGATGGTTTTCTCATTCTGAAAATGCAGCCATTGCTTTTTTCTTTTGTACCCTATTAAGAATGGCGCATGAAACCTTTCAGTATAGATGGGGATTATGGGTCACGAGAACAGTTAGAAAGGTGACAAATAGCAATTCATTTCACTGTTTGTTTTCTTGATGATGACTGCCTTTTCCTCTTGGCGTTCTCATGTTTCTGGGGTGCTACACAATAAGTTCTATGTTCTTTTAAATGGGAGCAGAACCTCCACAGTGTACACTAATAAATGGCACAATTGAAATTTTCTTGGTTGTGAGAAATAACAGATTCTTCTCAGTTACTGTGCTCATGCTCACAATTCTCTATCCTGAAGGAAAAATAAAAAACATGTTGCTATGTGGCTCTTTTCTGTCATTATGGATTAATTTTTTAGGCTAGTGATGCTTTCTCATATTTTTTGTGTTATAAAAACTTAGTCTAAATGTGTTTTATTTTGGATTTGAAACTAAGTAATTTCTGATAAATAGAAAGTTATTGATTCATTAACTTTATGTTTTGCTCTTATTAAATTAAAATATGAGAACTGCATGAGAAATAAATGGAGAATTTTCAACCTGAGCATATTCTGGAAATTTCTGTAGGATTAACATAATCAGGATGCCAAACCTACATTAAAGACAAAAAATAATTCTATCTGATCAATACACTAATTTTAGTCATCATTGCAATTAATATACATCATTATTTTCAAATAGATTTTGTTTAATCTATATCGATCTCTATGATTTCATGCAAACCACTATGAATACAGCAGCACACCAATGTGTGTTAATGCATTCATACTGACATTTTCTAAGTGCCAGAATTCTATGATAGTGACAAGTCAGATAAAAGAATGCCAAATCAAACAAAAGCGGTATCATGACATTGATTTAATCAGAGAGCATTTCCTCCATATACACTAATCATCCTTTCTCTAGTCAAATACTCCTATAATTTCTAGCTCCCTCACTCAAAAAAGCTTCTTCAAAGACCTATAGATTCTCCTGTACATTATAAATACATTGGTTTGACGTTCCACAGAGACTCAGGACCAGCCCACCATCCCAGCACTGTGGCACAGAGGCCAGCTACCCCAGATTGTGGGCTCACCAGCAATGCCAGCATCTGGATCCACACTGAAGAGGCACCTGGGGCCATTGAGACCATTTTTATGAGCTCCAGAAGATAGAGCAGAAGTGAGTAATAGAGAGGGCCTCTTTGAGGCTCCTTAAAGAAAATTGAAGCCCACTGGAAAAGTGAAGAAAATCTCTGAAATAAAGGTGCACTGGACCCATGTGGTTGGTAAGTGGGTGGGATCAGTACCTTCCATTGGAACCTCAAATTATTTCAGGGAAAGAGCAGCTGGATCCTGAAAAAGAACTTTGCAGAATTCAATGCTGCAGGAGGTCAAGGAGCTCAACTTGGGCCTTTTGGCCAGAAATCAACCTGAATCTCAGTGGACTATGTCTGGCTTGCTGAAACTAATGGACTTAGCTATGCACAATGCTGCCCACATTGTCTACTGTGACAGCAGAGACATGCCCTGAAAAAGGCCCTTTTTCTAAATTTATATTTTTTGCTTTTTTGCTTTCTTCTCTCTCACTCTCCCTTCTTGTTTTTTGTTTCTCTCCCTTTATTTTTCTGTTCCTGTCCTATTTTGGATTTTTTTTGTCTCTCTTTCCTTCTCTTGATTGTCATTATTTTTATAGGAAAGTGAATAGTGTCTATCTTTCCTATTGCTAGTAGTTTGTTATGTTATTGTCTTTTTTCATTTGCTCTGTCATTGCCTTTTGTCTTCTACAGTTTCCTAAAGTTTGTGTGATCTTCCTATGACCTCTAGCCTTATTTCTAAACTTTCCCTCTCCTATTTTTCTATCCCACCTCACCTAACTCCTTCTAAGTCTTCATCCTGAAGGGTAAATTTGCTGTATTGAACATTTTATTTACTACAAACATATTGTGGGCTGGTCTTCGATTTTGATGTAGCTCACATGCTTAAAGGCAATAGATTAATAACTACCACAAATTGTCATTTTCTTGATGCTATTTTGATGATGTTTCATGCTATTGTTGATGCTGATTGTATCACTTGGGCTAAGGTGTCATCATTGATCTAATCAGTTGTCCTTCCTGGTGTACTGAAAACAAGATTGCGTAAGTCATTAGAGACTCAAAACCTAAACGCAAAAAGAAACCACTGAGAAGCAATCATTCTATAAGTGTTCTAAATGCAAGCAGTAAAAATACTTACAATAAGCAATATTGAAGTCTCAATCTACAAATTAAACCCAAAACAGCATCAAAAACAAAAATAGAAATAAGAAGAAACCTAAACAAGGTGTATATCCAGACTTCCAGCTCACCAAAGGCAAATTCTTGGAGTAATGAGGTTGGAAAATTTGATATTCAGTCACCTGGACACCCTAAACTGAGAGCACAGGAAATAATGAAACTGTTTAATGAAGCACCAGAAAAATTCAAAACCGAAATGATTTCCCAGAAAACTACAGAGATGTAGAGTAGAATAAAAGACATGATTCGAGGCTCTAGAAGAGAAACAAAATTAAAAAAAAAAAAATAGATGAGTTCAGGAACATGATGGAAGCCAGGAAAGTCCAGCATAGGAAAGAAATGGAATCCATGAAGCAGATTCAAACAGATATCCAGGCAATTAAAAACTCCTTTGAAAGTATTCACCGCAGAATAAGCCAATGTGAAGACAGAATATCAGATATAGAAGACAGGATTGTGGTTAGTAACCATGAAAAGATAGATTTCTAAAAAATAGTAAGGGACCATGACAAATCAATTCACAAAGAAGAATATAAGATTGATAGAAGTGTATGGAAAAGCAGGAAAAAGTACAACTGATATTAAAAAAAAATATGTTCACAGAAGTAATGCAGAAGACTTCCCAAGCAGAGGAAAATAATTTGGCATACAGATAAGTGAGGCTTATAGGACTCCAAATGCCATGATTAAAAAACAAACAAACAAATAAACAAACAAACAAACTACAACTAGACATATAATAGTTAAGATCCAGAAATCCAACAAAATAACAAACACTTTGGTTTAAGAATTTTCCCTTTGCTCAATTTACCTGTATTTTTTAGCTATTTCAAATTCATAATCTGTCAGTAAAATTATGTCATGTTCTCTTTTGCCATAAAACTCTGTATTAGATTTCATATTTCAAAAGATTTGATTCCCTCCCTGGGGGATTACTACATTTTTTGGTCCTAATTAATGTCCACTTAAATTATGTGATTTCTTATACCAATGAAAGGAAAACTAAAGCTGCTTAAGGAACTTCTTAGTGGAAGCTTAAAATGTGCTTTGTATGGTATTCTTTTTCTTTTCTATTCATAAAACTAGCAATGTTCTAGACAAAGATGGCCCAATCAACTAAATGAAACCTTGAGAAACACAACAAGGCCTGACAACAGACCCAGCAAGGATTCAAAGACCCTGGAGGGGGTCTCTTCAGCTGCCTGTCTGCCTGAGATCACCCGGTGGGTGCGCGACCTCCTGGACTGCGGGACAACAGACCCAGTAAGGTAGCCACGCGGGCGCTCTTGAAACACCCCCATGACCTTCCCCCCACTTTCTCAAACCTCCTGATTGGGCCAGTCCTTAGACCAACTCTGCAGAGGCATAGGTCCTCATGAAGGGTAGTTTTCTGAGCTCCCAACTTTGAACATCTTTAAAGAAAGGGCAGGGGGAACCTGTAATAGAACTGAGTGGAGTTCAACCCTGAGGGTAGGGAAACTCAAGTTAGGCCTTGTAGACTGTGTTCAGTCTCAGTCGTGGGGAACTGCCATTGGCTAGCTGAGACCAGGGGATTCGGTTCTGCATATGGCTGTACATGTGGTATAATATGAGAACAGAGACAGTCTGAAAGAGGCCCTTTAAATTCTTTTTTTTTTCGCTCTCTCTTTTTTCTTTTCCTCATTCCACCCTAAAATTTCTTTCTTTTTTCTGTCCTCTCTCTCCAACTCAGTCTCTTGCTCCACCATATTGTCCCTCATCTCCCTTTTTATTTCGGCTCCTGCCCTAACTCAGACTTCTTCTTTTATTATTTTTTGTTTTTAGGAGGAGTTTCTCTTTATGTTCTTTTCTCCAGTCATTTTACCTCACTCATGGCTCTGTACCTTCAAGGGAAGACAAGCGCCTGTTATTGTTAAGGGGATTTATTCTTGTCCCTATTCCTGCACTCTCTCTATCCCCCCTAAAGTTAATAGCTTTGTAAAGATAGTAAGGTAATTCTACAACCTCTGGATTCACTTCAAACTGGCTCTAATTCTTTCACTTATTTAATCCTCTCATTCTAAATCTAATCCCACATCCTAAATGGTAAAGATGCTATATTGAAAAGCATATTCACTGCAAACATACTATGGGCTGCTTCTTGAAATTAATTTAATTCACATGAGGTAAAGGTGATACATTAATGACTACCACAAGTGGTCAGTT
>NW_022900942.1:43942378-43978191 GCF_012274545.1 Fukomys damarensis
GTCAGTTGGCAAGCTGTGCCTGATCCTATTGGGCTGCTGAATGTATCAATTGGGACAAAGAGTGGTGATTGATTTAAAAAGAGTTGTTCTCTGATATTATGAAAATGAGGATGTCTATGAGTCATTAAAAACTCAAAAGCTAAAACGCAACTATATTAGGAAGATTTAGGTAATACCCAGAAATTAAAGAAGGACAACCCAACAATAAAAATAAAAAAAAGAAAACACTTAAGCAAGACACAAAAACAGATTTCCAGTTCACCAATGGCAGATAGTAGGACAAATGAGGATGAAAAGTCTGATAGTGAACCAACAGGACTCCCTGGACCCATAGCACAGGAGGTAACAAAATTGATCAATCAGGCTCTAGAAAAATTCAAATCAGAAATAATTTCCCAGCTAGCCAGAGAGATGATGAGCAAAATAGAAGTCATGATTCGAGACTCTAGAGCAGAAACTGAGAAAAAAATAGATGAGCTCAAGACTGTGATAGAAGCCATGAAGACTCAGCATAAGAAAGACATGGAAACAATGAATGCCCAACAGAGGAAAGAAATGGAATCCATAAAACAGATTCAAACAGATATCCAGGAGATTAAAAACTCTATTGAAAGTGTACGAAACAGAATAAAAGATTGCGAAGATAGAATTTCAGATATAGAAGATAGGATAGCAGTCAGTGACCGTGAAAAAAGAGGTCTATTAAAAACAGTAAGGGATCATGAGAAATCAATCCAACAACTCCTAGACGATACAAAGAAAAATAACATAAGACTGATAGGAATTCATGAAAAAACAGGAGAAAACACAAATGATATAAAAAAGCTCTTCACAGAATTAATGACAGAAAACTTCCCAAACAGAAGGGAAGAATTAGACATACAGATAAGTGAGGCATATAGAACCCCAACTAGCCACGATCAAAAAAAATCTACACCTAGACATATAATAATCAAGATTCCAGAAATCCAACAGAAAAACAAAATACTACAAGCAGTAAGAGAAAAGAAACAAATCACATGCAAAGGGAAGCCCATTAGAATCACAGCAGACTTTTCAACACAAACCCTTAGGTCAAGGAGAGCCTGGAGTGAGGTATTCCAAGTCCTAAAAGAAAAGAATCTCCAACCTAGACTTTTGTATCCTGCAAAACTCTCTTTCAAAATAGATGGGGAAATAAAATACTTCCACGACAAAGAGCACCTGAGAAATTTCATGAACACCAAACCAGCACTGCAAGGAATTCTAAACAATATCCTAGAAAAGGACAACGAAATTCACAATAACATGAGGCCCCACAGACCAAATCAAATAGGCAGGGCAAGAAACTAAAAGGAGATGGGAGAAAAAGTAAAAAGAGTCAACAAAAGGACAATAACATGACAAGAATAAGTCAAAATATATCAGTTCTAGCCATCAATGTTAATGGCCTCAATTCACCAATCAAGAGAAACAGATTGGCAGAATGGATTAAGAAGCAAAATCCAACAATATGTTGTATACAAGAAACACACCTAGTGCAAAAGGAATTCCATAGACTGAAAGTGCAAGGATGGAAAACAATTCTCCATGCATCAGGAGCCCAGAAAAAAGCAAGGGTAGCAATCTTATTCTCAGATAAAGTAAATTTCAAACCAAAACTCATTAAGAGAGACAAAGAAGGACACTACATCCTTGTAAAGGGAACAATTCAAGAGGAAGAGTTGACAATCATAAACATATATGCACCAAATACAAATGACCCAAACTATATAAAACAAATATTAAGTAACATGAAAAACCAAATAAGCACTAATACAATTGTAGTGGGGTATTTTAATACCCCACTATCACAAATTGACAGATCATCTAGGCAGAAAATCAACAATGAAATAATAGAACTGAACCAAGCTTTGGAACACATGGACTTAATAGATGTTTATAGAGTATTCCACCCCTCAAAATAAGAATATACATTCTTTTCGGCTGCATATGGATTATTCTCCAAAATAGACCACAAACTGGCTCACAGAACAGGTCTAAATAAATGCAAAAAAATTGAAGTCATCCCCTGTATATTATCAGATCATAGTGCAATCAAACTGGATGTCAATAGCACAACAAACTATAGAAACTTCACAAGCACATGGAAACTGAACAACACTCTCCTAAACAATCAATGGATTACAGAGGAAATTAAAGAAGAAATTAGACATTTTTTACAAATAAATGAGAATGCCAATACAACATACAGGAATCTTTGGGACACAATGAAAGCAGTTCTACGTGGAAAATTCATAACATTGAATGCCCACACTAGGAAAACAGAGAGGGCTCAAATAAACAACTTAACGATGAAACTCAGACTCCTAGAAAAACAAGAGCAAGAAAAACCCAAAGCTCAAAAAAGAGAGGAAATTATAAAGATCCCAGCAGAAATCAATGCAATTGAAACTAAGGAAATGATAAAAAAAATAAATGAAACAAAGAGCTGGTTTTTTGAAAGAATAAATAAAATCAACAAACCTTTAGCTAATCTTATGAAAAGAAAGGAAAGAAAAGGCTCAGATCCATGCAATCAGGAATGAAAAAGGCAAAGTCACAACAGATCCAAAAGAAATCCAGAGGATCATGAACACCTACTTTGAGAAACTGTACTCTAATAAAATGGAAAACACAGAAGAAATGGACAGATTTCTAGATACTTATGAATTACCAAAGTTGAACGAAGAAGATAAAACCATTTTAAACACCCCAATCACAATCAGTGAAATTGAAAATGTAATTAAAAACTTACCAACAAAGAAAAGCCCAGGCCCTGATGGATTCACTGCTGAATTTTACAAGACATTTAAAGAAGAACTACTACCTTTACTCTTAAAAGTTTTCAATGAAATTGAAAGGGAAGCTAGACTTCCAAATTCATTCCTGGAAGCAAGCATCAGTTTGATTCCCAAACCAGGGAAAGATACAACTAAAAAGGAGAACTACAGACCAATCTCCTTAATGAATATAGATGCAAAAATCCTTGATAAGATACTAGTAAACGGAATACAGAGGATTATTAAGAAGATCATCCATCCTGACCAAGTCAGATTTATTCCAGTGACGCAAGGGTGGTTGAACATATGAAAGTCAATAAATGTAGTACATTATAATAACAAAGTCAAGGACAAAAACCACATGATCCTCTCAATAGATGCAGAAAAAGCATTTGATAAAATTCAACACCCATTCATGATAAAAAACATGCAAAAAATTGGAATAGATGGTTTATACCTCAATTTAATAAAGACTATCTATTGAAAACCATCAGCCAACATCATATTGAATGGCCAAAAACTGAAAACCTTCATGTTAAAATCAGGAACAAGACAAGGATGCCCACTATCACCACTTCTCTTCAATATAGTTCTGGAAACATTAGCCACAGCAATTAGACAAGAGAAAGAAATTAAAGCAATAAAGATAGGAAAGGAAGAAGTTAAACTATCATTATTTGCTGATGATATGATACTCTACATTGAAGATCCAAAAAACTCCACCAAAAAACTTCTAGACTTAATTGACAGATTCAGTAAAGTATCTGGATACAAGGTGAATACCCAAAAATCAATAGCCTTTCTATATACACAAAACAGACACACAGAGAGAGAAATAAGGGAAAAAATTCCTTTTACAATAGCATCCAAAAAAATGAAGTATCTAGGAATCAATCTAACAAAAGAAACAAAACATCTCAACACTGAAAACTACAGCACTCTGAAAAAAGAAATTGAAGAGAATATAAAAAAATGGAAAGATATCCCCTGCTCCTGGGTAGGAAGAATCAACATAGTGAAAATGGCCATACTACCGAAACTGCTATATACATTCAATGCAATGCCAATTGAAATTCCAACACTATATTTCACAGAACTAGAAAAAAGAATCCAAAAATTCATTTGGAACCACAAGAGACCTAGAATAGCAAAAGCCATTATAGGCAACAGTCACATGGCACCAGGTGTAACAATTCCCAATTTGAAACTATACTACAAAGCCACTGTGATAAAATCAGCATGGTACTGGCAAAGAAATAGGCCTGAGGATCAATGGAACAGACTGGAAGACACAAAAACAAATGCAGATGTACTCAGCTACCTCATCTTCGACAAAGGAGCTCACCATCCTCAGTGGAGGAAAGATAGCCTCTTTAATAAATGGTGTTGGAAAAACTGGATATCAACCTGCCACAGATTAAAATTAGACCCTTATCTTTCGCCATGCACTAAATTAAAATCCAAATGGATTAAAGATCTAAATATTAAAACAGAAACATTAAACTTGCTGGAAAGTAAGTTAGGCAGAACTCTGGAAGACATTGGTATAGGAAAAGACTTTATGAACAAATCCTCAGTAGCACGGGAACTAGCAGAAAGAATCAACAACTGGGATCTCATCTTACTAAAAAGCTTCTGTACTTCAAAAGAAACCATTAGCAGAACTAAGAGACAATCTACAATGTGGGAAAAAATTTTTACCAGCTGTACCTCAGACAAAGGACTATTATCAAGGATATATAAAGAACTCAAAACAATCAGTCCCCCCAAATATAAAGACCCGATTCAAAAATGGGCATCCGAAATGAACAGACATTTCTCAGACAAAGAAGTAAAAGCAGCAAGAAAATATATGAAAAAATGTTCCACATCACTGGTCATTCGAGAGATGCAGATGAAAACAACACTGAGATTCCACCTCACCCCACAAAGAATGGCTGCTATCAAGAAATCACACAATAACAAATGTTGGCGGGGTTGTGGGGAGAAAGGAACCCTTCTCCATTGTTGGTGGGAGTGCAGACTAGTGCAACCACTATGGAAATCAATATGGAGATACCTCAAAGAGCTTGGACTGGAGGTTCCATTTGACCCAGCCATCCCTCTGCTGGGTATCTTTCCAAGAGAACTAAAAAAATCCTATCACAGAGAAGTATGTGCACCCATGTTTATAGCAGCACAGCTTGTAATAGCTAAATCTTGGAAACAGCCCATTTGCCCATCCGTTGGAAACTGGATAAAGAAGTTGTGGTTTTTCTATAAAATGGAATATTACTCAGCCATAAAGAATGAGAAAATAGATTCATTCATAGGAAAATGGATACATATTGAAGATATACTCCTAAGTGAAATAAATAAGTCACACATGTGTAAAGACCAAATAGTTTCTCTGGTGTAAATAATCTGCAACAATGCATAAGATTCTAATAAGATTACTGACATTTAGAAATGGGAAGAAAGGAGCTAAAGGTGTAGGGAAGGTGGGATGGGTAGGGGAAGAGTAAAAAGGGAAAAGAAAAAAATGTGAGAGAATGAAAAGATGAAAATAAAGTGTTTGTAGATGGGGAGGGGAGGAGGGGGTGAAGGGAGGGCAGAGGTAAGGGGAAAAAGTGAGAATCAAGTCTCGTCATGTAGAGGTACAAGATCCAACAATGAATGTAACTGTACTGTATCCCTAAAATGTACGAATAAACTCAACTAAAGCTGAAAAAAAAAATAATCACAACCATTTGCTCCCACAATGCACAGGTAAACCAAGCATGCTGTAAGCTTCTGTTCATGTGAGTGGTTGACTGCTAAAGCATACTGTAATTTAGTCTATGTTTAATACAGATTGCTACGAGGAGAAGTATATTCCTGAGCTGTAAATGAGCTGGTACTTGAGCTAAGTTAATTCTTGGAAGTAGAATTTTATTAGTATGATTTGATTGCTATGGAGAAAATTTGACAAGTGACTATTAGAAAGAGATGGCTTAAAAATATATGTACAAGACTAGATAAAAATAGGGAGAAGGAAAAAGGCCTAGAACACATTCAATACACAAGATCTTATAAATTGAAAGCTCCAATTGGGTGTCAATTTCCACCATTTGGAGGGGCAAAAAAAAGCTAAGCAGGCCTTTGAAAAACAAAATGCATTTATGCAGTGTAAAAAGAGAAAGAGATATCTCTAAAAGAACTAGGGGTGTAATGAAAATTGAAACACCTAGAACAGAGGTAAATATAGCACATTTTGAAAAGAGCTACCATAATGTTATTTGAGGTTGGAATTTATCACTGGGCTCCATTTTCTGCAAACAACAAATGAGTGAGCTTCACATCTAACAACAAAGGCATAGTGCCAAAGAACATTAGATTGACAGCTATTTTTAGGTCATTTAAGAATGCTTCTAAATCCCAGGTGAGAGTTGACTCATAATTTTACTTGTAGACTATCAGGAATACTGCAGTATAGTGGAAGAGCAAGTAGTCCACTGCTTCTTTTCTAGAAGGGAATGTTTACTTTAGTTGTCATTCCCCTCTCTCAAAACTGCATATTCTTTGTGAGTGGACTGCATAATTTGACTTTTGGCAAAGGCAAAAATTTATATGTGGATCTGATGTAGAGATCTTAGCTTTTATTATTGGATGGGAGTGTTGTGGTTTCTTCCATGAGATGAGTTGAATCTTTATTTGATGGTAAGAGTGTTGTTCAACATCCATTCTGCCATGCTCTGTCTCTCTGTCTCTCTCTCTCTCTCTCTCTCACGTGTCTGTCTGTGTGTGTGTGTGTGTGTGTGTGTGTGTGTGTCTATACTTCTAATCCATCAGCCCTATTAGACTTTGGTGCCCTACCCCGTGAGATTATCATTCTCTTTTCATTGAGGTAAACTTCAGCCATGTGAATTGCTTTGACTATTAACTTGAGAACAGATGTGACATTTCATTTCAGGGGAGATGTCTGAGCACACTTCACCAGAGTGTCTTTCTCTAGTGCAGGACCAGAAATTTCTCCCAGAAGCTGTTCCATTACTCTAGATGTTAGAGTGCAACTGACAGTTGTTGCAAATAACTTATGTATATAGAGCACCTTTTAAACACCTAAATCCTGAATGTAAAAAGCTATTTTCTTTCCAGTCCATATTTCAATCTATTCATCTTTAATAGGGTAACTGATTACAAAACATTGATTTATTGTCTATGTTCTTTGACTTATAATTACTAAGAATAAATTATGCTGCAATGTGTCAATAATTAATTATTTTATTACCGAATAGTATCCTCTTGTACGATGTGCTAAATTTGTTCATCTGATGATACACATTTTTTGTGTTTATTCAACTTTGTGTATTAAAATAAAGTTACAATAAAATTTATATATGGTTTTATATGGACTTTTATTTTCATGTCACAATATCTAGAAATAGACTAGTTGAATCAGATGGCAGATATATTTTTTCCTTTTTTTAGAAACTGAAACATTTTCATAGTGCTTCTGGTGGATTTATCTTTGATTTTCCCAGGAGCACTGCTAAAGACTTCTGATTCTTCATGTCCCCATTAATACCTGGTATGACCATTTCTTGATTCTAAGTGTGATGGTGGGTAGTAGTAATTCATTGCTTAATGTAATTTTGTAATAATTGATTATGTTGAACATCATTTATTTAAATCTGTGGAGTATTTATTACATTATTTATTTTCTTGTTATTTAGTTTTCAAAGAATTTTATATTTTAGAAATACATGTCTTTTTGAAAAAAACACGTTGGCATATATTTTGTATCTAGGACTATTAGTTTTGTTTTTAGAACAATATTTTCATAAAGGAAAAGCTATCAATTTTAATGAAGTTTAATTTATATTAATTTAACTTATCATTATTGTGTGTTTTTAGCTAAGAAACATTTACTTAACTCATTGCTGCAAATTATTGTTCATCCTTCACATGCATTATATTTTAGTCTTTATTTAGGTGAATGATTCACTTTTTTGTATGTCATTCAAAGAATAGCTTATGGTTCAGTATTTTTGCATTAATACACATTCATTCTGACATTCTGACAGCAGGAAGAACCATTCATTCTTCAGTGGTAAGCTTTTATAGGATGGCCAAAATTCAGTTGTCATGTGTGTGCAGGCCTATCTCTTAACACATATTTCTATGTTGTCACCAATAATACATTGTATGAGTTGTGGTAGCTTTATAACAAGTTTTGATATTAAGTAGCATTAATCTCCAAATATTTTTTTAAAATTCGTTTTGGCTCCTGGGTATCCATTTTACTTCCACAGATACAGCTGATAATCATCTAAAACAAAGAAACTCCAAATGGTACTGGCATTTTGACTGGGACTATACTGAATCTAGAGATAATTTGAGAGCTAAAATTTAAAACAACATTGAGACTTGCAATCCACAAACAAGATGCAGATCATCTTTGGTTGAGAAATTTCTTGATTCTTCTTAGCAAAATTTTCATGCTTACAGTGTGTAGTTTTACATATCTTTTATCAAATTTATTGCCTCTACTTCCATTTTTTGCGGGGGTACTGGGGATAGAACTTGGGTCCTTGCATTTGCAAGGCAGGCAGTGGATGCACTGAGCTAAATCCCCTGCCCTCTATTTCCAATTTTAAAGATGTTTTAAAGTATAAGTAATTGGAATTTTTCTTCATTACTAATATGTAGAAAAGCAGTTAAATTTTGTATGTCAGTTTTAATTCCTGTAACTGTCTTAATCTCATTTAATAGTTCTACTATTTTTATGTACTAATATCAAGTTTCTCCCTACACAAGTCTTCTGTAAGCCAAAATGTATTTGCTTACACATTTCCAGTGTGGCTATATATATATTCTTTAATACATATTTTTTTCTTGCCGTATCTCAATGGATAGAAATTCTGCTACATGCTGAATAGTATAGTGACAGTCCACATTTGGGGGGTTTGGACATAGGAAGAAAGCATTAGTTTTTAAATATTAAGTAAAGTCTTACCTTTATTTTTTTTAGCTACTTGTCATTAAGTAAAGGTTACTCTTCTTTAGTTTAGAATATTGAGAGTTTTTATCACATATATAAAATTTTAATATATTCTGAAATAATTATTTTGTAAGTTTTTCAAATAAATTGATTGATTTTTCCAATGTTTTTAAAATTCTGAATTCTAGGAATGTACTCCACTGGTTATGATATATTTTCCTTTGCATATGTTTTTGTTATGATTTGATAAATTTAGTTCAGAATATTTTAAACTATGTTCATGAAAGATATTGTTCTATATTTTAATTTATGGATGATGTCATTGTGTAGTTTTACTAAGAGAGCAATTCCAGCTTCATAAAATAAATGGTAAGTTATTCTCTATTTTTTTCTGGAAGATTTTGTGTACTATTCATGGTATATCTTTCATAAAAGCTTTGTACAGTTGCTAGTGAAATCTGAAATGGGGCATTGTTTGAAATATAGACAAACTACAAATTCAATTTATTTAATGGAGAAAGCATTATCATCTGGTTATTCCTTTTCCTTTTTTGGTTTAAAGTAGGCATTGTTATTTTGTATTTTTCATGAAGTTTTCTTTCCTTTGTTGTTGCATTTACTGGCCTAAAGTCATTCATTGCATTCTCTATCATTTTATATAGTAATTACATTATCCATATTTATAGTTACCCATCTTTGATATTAATAATTTGTGTCTTTTCTATTTTTTTCAGATTAAAATTGCTAGGCACGTATAGAAGTTTTTTTTTTCTCCTTAAAAATACTCAAATTTTGGTTTTATAGATATATCTCTATTGTTTTTTATTTTGATTTTATTTCTGTTTGCCTCTATGTTGTTTTTTTCTGCTAACTTTCCCTTTAAAGCATTCTTTCATCCTATTTCCTAGGTAGGTAATTTAAATCAGTGTTTTGAGATTATTATTTTTGTACATCACTGTGTATTCAATTAATAATATACATTTCCCCATTTTAACATGTTTTTGCTATTTGAAATTTCAAATTTGATTTTTAAAAATACAGTCTTTTAGCTGGGTGTGGTGGCTCATGCCTGTAATCCCAGCACTTGGGAGGCTGAGGCAGGAGGATTGCTGTGAGTTTGAGACCAGCCTGGGCTATGTAGTGAGTTCCAGGTCAGTCTCAATTACATACTGAGAAGTGGTTTCTCTGCCTGCCTTGCAAACACAAGGTCCCGAGTTCAATCCCCAGTACCAAAAAACAAAAACAAAAACAAAAACAAAAACAAACAAACAAACAATCAACTACATAGTGAGACCTTGTCTCAAAAAACAAAACCAAACCAAAAACCCACAAAATAAATAAATAAATAATATAGTATTTTGGCTGGGGATTTGGCTCAGTGGAGCCGCTGTGTGCCTTGCAAGTGCAAGGATCTGATTTCCATCCCTGGTACAAATATTTTTTTTAAATAAATAAATAAAAATAAAATACAGTTTTTTGAGTATACCTATTCTTAATTTTCCACTAGAATTTTTTTCTGGGGAAAAATCTCTGGCATTTTTTCATTTTTCCTTTGTGTAAGAGGTGATTTTTTGTTTGGCTGCTTTTCAGATTTGTTCCTGGAAGGCAAACAAATGAATAATATGAACAGTTTCCTAGTCATGTGACTCCATGAAGCTCTCCATAATTCTTTTGTTTGAGGTTAATTTAGCACCTTGAATTTGTAGCTCCATAATTTTCAATAAATTGGGAAAGTCTAGCCATTAGTTTTATTTTTCAATTTTTTTTTATTTTCCCTTCTCTCTTCCTTTTATAGTGCCATTTTTTTTTGTTTTTTGTTTTGTTTTGCTTTGTTTTCTGCTTAAATATATATTCATAAGGTTGTTAAATGTCATCATTAGATTGTAAGAATTGTAAAGACAAATTTTATGTATTTTTTAGTGATTACACTTAGTACCTATTATTCAGTACACTATTAGTTTGAAAATGGTTAAATCATTAAATAAATTAAATATGACCACACTATTTTAGATTAAAAAATATATTTTTTTTTCTTTTTTAAAAGAATGTATGATAACAAACAGTTCTGCAGAGTACTCATTCAGTGTTTTTAAAGTATTACTAGTATTCATCCAGAAATTCTAGTGTTTAAAGATAAATATACTCATATGTCCATTAGTATTTAGAAATACAGCACTGTGAAAATAGTTACCAAATTGATAAACCTTACCAACTGTATGTAGAAATAAATTAATCTTTATTCTGGATGGGTCATGTCTTAGATTCAGCTTTTCCTAAGAAGTATAAAAATATGCTTTGGTCAAATACTTGAAGAATGCCAGTCATGATAATTCAATATGTATCCAGATTGTGAGAATACTGGTTTATTTTTCTGTCATAAACTCCTCATTTTAATATCAACTTAATATGTTTATGCTATTTATTTAATATAATACTCTCATATACAATAGTCTCACATTATCTGTGGTTTTGCCTTATTGCAATTTAAATTACTGAATTAAATTGTGACCAAAAAAATTAAATAAAATAATTCCAGAAATAATAAATTTTCAAGTTGTAAATTGTACATAATTCTGAGTAACGTAGTAAAATGTTGTGTTGTCCCATTCCATCCCACTTAGGACAAGAATCTTCCTTTTACTAGGATTATGCTATGTATAATCTACCTCCTAATTAGCCGATTGGTATTTGTCTCAGTTGTCAGGTAGATTGCATAATATAAAAACTATTGTGTTCAAATAACCCTTCATTCTAGCTGAATGCTTCATCGTGATACCTATGCTATTACATCACTTCATTTCTTCATGTAGCTATCTTGTCTTCTCATCACCATAAAAAGTCTCAGTACAGTACAATAAGATGTTTTGAGAAAGACTACCCATTCATTTAACTTATTGAGTGTATTATTATCATCATTTTATTTTATTGTTAGCTTTAATCTGGAATCTTAAATTATTAATCAGTCCTTGTCATAACTCTGTACCTATTGGAAAAAAGACATAGTATATGTAGTGTTTGTTACTAAGACAGATTTTAGTTGTCTTGTAGGCTCTTGCAATGTACCTTTTGTGGATAACGAGAAGGTAAGGTATTTAACAAGATTTCCACAGCTGCAGAAAATTTGTTTATTTTGATAATGAGCAAAACATTCTTCCAAAGATAATGTCATGTCACAGCATAGTAACCATGGTGGTTAGACTGGTGGGCAACCTGTGGGTGCTTGGTACTGTTTCTTTAGCTAACAGCAGTAATACATTTACACACTGAGAGAAGGATGACGAGGAAGTCTGGACGACAGCACAAATTGAAGACTGTGGTGCACTCTCTACATTTCTTTCTGACAAGGTCACCTTCAAGGGTGACATTAACAACTTGTTTTCAGTCTAATGACACATTCGTATTAGAGTGTGCAGTGTGCAGTGTCCATTTTTTTCTTCTGTTCTTTGCTGGATGAGATGCTTGATAGGTATCTCCCCAGTAACCTTTCAGAATTCATTTATTTAGATGAATCAAAATAATGAAATGCCAAACAAATTAAGAATGATATTTTTTGCATCAGCTGAAAACAATGTAAATAGCCGGTATGCAGAAGCTCTTTGACATGAATGATCTTTTCATTTCATGGTTTAAAAAGTGAAGAATTTGTTAGTTACTGTTCTTGTGGTTTTGCAGATAGAAAGGCACAGAAATGACTACAAACTGCGAATCCAGTTATCCTCTTCCCTGCAAATCTCATTAGATCTACTATATCCAGGAACATAATAAAAATGCATAACTGGAAGTTTTATTTAAATTTCTAATGACTAAAAGCAAAATGAAAGACAGCTCTACTTTGTTTTCTTTCCTTTTGAAGTTTTCAGCTTGGATTTCAGGAACGTGTAGGTTCTTTTTCCTTCTTGTCTGCTCTTCTCTGTGTGTCCCTAAGAATCCTTCCTGCCTGTGACAGAATGTACCTCATTAGCTGCCCACTACTACATTGCTGGCTGAGGATCCTCTTTTAAGCAAGCTCTCACAGCATATCGTGCATGCACATCCATAGGTGAAATCTCAGTAAACATGCTATGTACTGGGCCCATCGTCTATGCCTCAAATTGCTTAACAGGTATGAGTTTTCAAAATGTCACATAGATTTCTTTAGGCGGGAATTACGTTATATGCTTCTATTATTATAGCAGTTAGCATAACACTGTTTGCACAGTAAATATTCAATTAGAGATATTGAATCAGATGAGTTAAATAGAATTGTTACTTATGACTCGCATGATTCCAAATTGTGTATTTTATTGACAAGAAGACACTATTATGAGTGAAGCCTGATATTTGCTCAAAGGTTGCCAAATGCCATTTTGTCTCGCTTTTCATTTATTCAAGATGGCTCCCAACCTTCTTCCATGTTCAGTGGCTAACTAACGTTGGACTACAACGGAGTAGCATGGGCAGATGAAATGCCATACTCATTATCATGTGTAAATGTCAACAGAGTTCATATTTTAAAAAACACCTTTTAATGTGAGAATAGGCATTGGGCCATGCTTCCTCATGTACCATCTGTCACATCACCTTTGAAGTTCTACTGAATTCTCATCGTTTGATGTCAGTCATCCTTCTACACAAAGGAAGCTGCTACATGCAGCAGCAGCAAAGAGATGAAAGAGTGTGCCTCAGCTACCCTGCACACACTGGAAGTGTATTAATTCAAGAGCTAATATTTACCTCTGACATAGGAAATTAGCCTCTGATTACAGTTTTTCTAGAAGTATATTTGGAGCACATAAACACAACATAGACAGTTATTTTTCTCACGTGATCATTTCAACTATAAACTTTTCTCTTAGATTCTCATTATAGTATGATAGCTGCATTAAAATAATAAGGAAGAAATCGGTAAAGATGGCAAAAACTCTCTATTTGACCAAACCTTAGAGAGACTATTCTGAGACTTTTTAGGACTAGGCCTCATTCTTGAACCCTCTTTAGCCTGCTGAATCCAGAGTAAACAGGAGTAGCTAATTCATTTTGGCTATAACACTCTCTTTTGATATCTGACCATTGTGGCTGCCTTAGTCAGAATTCAAATAAGTCAGGTTAGCAAAAATCCTCCTACTCTGATGTCTGCTTTTAGTAATTTTCCATCCAGTGATTTTCCTCTCTCTGGACTTTGACTATAAATCCACACATGCCCTTGCTCTGCTTGGAGCTGGCAGAGTTCTGTACTGTGATCTGTTTTTCTCTATTGTAATAGCTTCTAAATATTATCCATTTTTGTGTCTTTAGCTACTCTCTGGTTCCAGGTTTTTAAGAAAGCAAATAATCCAATTGCATAGAGGGTGACTTAAGAAAGATATAGTGTATCAGATTAGGACTTACTTTCTAACCATATGTCTGTGATATTAAAATTACATCAACTTGTTGAGGAAAAATTAGATTTTCAAAAATAGAAACGAGTGCTTCATGTTTAACTTTTCTATCAGAAGAGGTACAGTCAATCAGTACATACTCATTTGATACCTACTATACATCACTTGATGTGCTAAACACTAGGTGCAAACAATTAAATACAAGGAAATTCACTCCCATCTATTAACATTTGACCTGGCAATGAACTGAAACATTAAACACAAATAAAACATGCAATTCTTCCAGGAAGTGGAATTATCAGGTGTTACCGGTCTTGATATCACTTTTTGGATGTGATTGAAAGAAAGTTTCCTGGTGGTAGAGGTTACATGACAGATAACTGACATTAAAAAATAGAATGTGATGAGTTAGGGAAAACACAAGGCAAAGAGGAGGGAATGGAGAGCACTGGAATGTAGCAACAAAAGCAGCAAGAGAAACACAGCTGTAAGGTCTGTCCTGGAGATTCTCAAAGCGTGATCATTAGACACACTGTGGATTAGAATCACTTAAAATGGTGAAAAGGGAATGCGTTTAGGTCATCCTTCATTGTACTGAAGAAGCCTCTCTAACTGGAGTATTCAAAAATCGGAAATATAAAGACTTTATCTTATATTTGAATACAAACGGGGGTATTTGAATCTTAGTTGTAATGCCACAGAATGTTTACTTTTATCTTTGAAGTAGTTTAAAGTTACGAACTTCATTGGTTCCACCACCTGTCTTGCAAGCACAAGGATACCAGTTCAATCCCTGGTACCAAAACAAACAAACAAACAAACAAACACAACTAACATTTCCCACATTCATAACTAATTAAGTACACAAAGGGACTCAGAATCTTTAAAGGACTAGTGGATAAACACTATCATTTATGTACGGGTTGGGTGGAGAAGGTAGTCTTCTCTTGGAGGAGAAACAGACCTGTATAGTAACATGGGAGAAATACGAAGGACTAAGATCTTAGGCACGTGCTGGAAAAATTTCTGCAAACACAATTCAGAAGCTACCCCTGAGCTCATATGAAAGCAAACGGAATCTCTAAGGAAAAACAAATAACTAAAAAAAAAAAACCTAATGCCATAAATAAATGATAGTGATTAGAGGTAAGAAGGAATTATAGACAAAGAAACAATAACTCTAGGAGGATAGCACCAGTGACAGGATCCAAAGGGAAAAAACAAAAAAAACAAAAATCAAAACAAACAAACAAACAAAAAACTAAGTCTAAGACGTTAACATTAAAACTGAAACACAAATTATTCCAGCATATTAGAGGGAACAAAAGTAGTGTCACGTTAGCATCACTTTCTGGCTTTGAATAGAACAAAGTCCAAAATATTTCTATATTAAGATAACCAGAATAATTTTAATAAAATTTAACTCCCAACATTATATTACTGTACATATAAACAAGCCACTAACATTAAGAAATGGAATAAAAATAATTCAAAAAGAAATAATTTAGTCTCCAAAGACCTCATGAATTGACATTCTTAGACCAGATTATTATAAATTAATTGTGCATGAAATGTAAACAAAAATAAAACAAAAAATTCAAGCAATATATCAATTTAGTATCATGTAACAGTTGCAACTCCTAATTACATAAATAAGTAAAATAATCAGCTATATATGAATTAACAAATGAAAAATATCTACCATATGATAATCTATCTGCATAAAATGCATAATATAAATGGCTATAGAGAAAAAACAGCAATTATAAGAATTTTTCACAGTGTCCAGATACAAGATCATTTATGCAAGTTATCTACACTTCAGTATATCAGTAAGAATATGTGATGGTTGACTGACTATGTCAACTTGAGTAACAGAAGCTCCACTAAATTGGCTCAGCATTTCCACATCCTAGGGTGGCTTGTTGCCAGGATGGTATAAAGGAGAAATGAAGAGGGGTAGGTCTGCTTCTGTTTCTTCAAAGGAGCTCCAGTCTTCGCCTTCACTTTGGACATCATCTCCTGGCTTTCTGCACAGACTCTTTAGTTTTCCATTGAAGATCCATTGTCCTCTAATATGGACCCACATCAGACACTGCAGTGAGCTCCAGGCCTTTGAGTGAATTCTTCAGCCTCCAGTGTGCAGACAGACCCTCTGCACTTTTCCTCATCCATCTGTTGGGTGGCTTCTGTAAGCCAATCCTGTAAATATTTATATATTTATATCTTGTGTTATATCTGTTTCTCTAGTAAACACCAAACAGTACATAATTTTAAATTTTGAAAATCACTTACAGTAGACATATTTTCAATGTAAACACAAGAATGTAGAAATACATTCGCTACAGGAAATACGGGACCTTTTTAAAAGACTTTTTACATTAGATAAAAATTCTTTAAAATATTCCTAAATAATAATTTAAATAAAAAATTTAAGAGTCTAGTTTGAAATTGAATTCTAATCAAAATGGCAAAAAAGGTTTATCATATGTTTTCTTAGTTATTATTAACATATGTATGTAAGAGCGAAGTCCTACAACATGTCAAAACCATCAGAAGAAAAATGGAGTAACAAATAGTGATTATGGCTGTTATTTGTTATGGTACAGGCAAATTAAGTGGACACACTGATGATTGAAAGGTTAGAAGCAGACTCAAATAGTCATGGAAGCTTAATTTATAAGAAATTATATTGTCCACAACTGGCAACAAAACAAAACAATTGAATACTAAAAGTGAGGGTGTCTATAATGTTTTGTTGCTGTTGTTTTGAAAAAAACAAATATTTACTTCTGAGCCAGGAATGTAGCTCAGGGAGGCATGCCTGCTTGGCAAGCACAAGGTCCTGAGTTTGATCCCTGGTACCACAAAAAATAAAAAACAAAACACTTTACGTTATACCATTCTTATTTGAAGATATATTAAAATTTACAGTGCTAACATCCCACTTTTGTGGCTTCAAATTATAAAAGGATTTCTTCAACTAGGTATAAATTCCACAAAATATAGCATGAGAAGTATAATAGAGCAAATTTTATTCATCAGAATACCATCATTAAGAAAAGAAATTCCAAACTGGCAGAAAATATGGTACATTTTGCTGGACAATGAAGTTCAGAGGCATTTGGGAGCAGAGAAAAATAAAAGTAAAATACCAAAACTTACTATATTTTTATCTGAAAAAATCAACAAAAATTTAATTTAAATCTGTTAAAGGAACTTACTGCTATTTTTGGAATCAGTGTTGATAATTTGACCTGTTGAAAACCTAAGGGTCCCGCAACTCAGATCCCTGCCCACCTAAAAGGGAAACCCCTCCTAGCAGACCCTCTTCCTTCATTCATAGGAGCATAGCTACAACCAGAAGCCAGCAGCCACTCTATTCAGCTACAAGAAAGCTGATTCTATGAAAACCACAAGAAGCATGCTGCACCACACACCACCCTGCTGCTCCTACCACTGCCCTGTTTATCAGCCAGCCCCAGGCCCTTCACCCATGGGGCTCTAAAAGTTTCCACCCTCTTGACCAGCGCCCCCTTGCCTAGCTAAACTCCTTCATATCAACCTTGCACACACTCTTCTCAGTGTCAACAGCTTTTCACCACTGGCCCATCTGCACCTAGATGACAATAAACTCTGCCAGTTGTTTGATCTCTGCCTGCTCTGTGGTATCAATCATGCCTCAGTCTGAACTTATAGCACCCTTGGTCACTCTCCTATAATGCCATCTACATTACTTCTCAATTTCTCTTTTACATGAATACTGAAGAGTCTAACTTGTGCATCAGACATATATACAGGAGCATTCATTCTATAATATGCAATAGCAACATATGAATACAATAATGTGAAAATTACCCAACTGTCCATAAAGAAAATAAAAATAAATATGGCTTATCAGTATGAATTATGGAATTGAAAAAATGTACAAGTCAAAATAACTCACGAATACAAAAGTCAAATTTAGAAACATAGTTTTTAATGAAAAAAAATCACACCATATAATATCAACAGGTTTAATTACATGGCATAGGTTTTATTACTGGTGACAGTCCTTCTAGACACTCTGTACTTAATTGAATTCAGAAAACAGTTGTAAAGTATGGGCTTTGTATAAAGCTTAATTCTTGATTCTTAAGCACACTGGTGTTTGATTCTCTTGTCAGAGGTCTGCAGAGACCTGCTTAACACAGACTTTCTGACAAATAATTTCCCCTAAATTTGAAGACCAAAATAGTGTGTGTACCTGGTCAGAACAGACTCTTTCGACCAGATAATGGTCTCCTGTGGTTATCAAAAATAAGTATCGAGACAAATCAGACAAATTCATTTTCAAGGCAGGAGACTATTTTTTTCAATCACAATGTCCAATTTCATTTTCATTTATGCTATTAGAACAAAACAATTTAGGACAAGAAATGAAAGGTAAATAAACAAAATTAAGGAGAACCCAGTGTTTTTAAGCTCTATGAGCTGATTTTAATTTAGGCTTTAAGTGTTCCTAGCTGTTAACCATCTTTGCTAGTAAAAATAGAATTTAAAAGGTCTATGGTTTGTAAGAAATTTTGCATTTAGGTTCTTTTGCAAATTTTGGGTTTAGAGACAGTCTTTCTCTTAAACTTTTCACAGTGACTCTTATAATATCTCTGTGCTCCTGTTGGCTAATAATGACAGATTTTATTACATTTTATTTATCTATGTTTGAGAGGTCTTGCTATGTTTCCCGTGCTCATCTCAAACTCCTATTCTCAATGATTCTCTAACACTTGCCTTCCATGCACACCACTGCACCCTCTTATGATGGCAAATTTAACTTGTGTCTATCTGGAGAGTCAAAATTTACTTGGTCATTGAGGACATATGTAGCTATTAGATAAGACAGCCTAAAATTTCTTTTTTAAAAACTTTATTTTTCCTTTGCTATTTCCCTTTTATTTTGTTTAAAATGTTGGGTAATTACTTCAACTTTCCTGCATAGGTATGGTCTTAGATAACAGATTCCTAGAAATGTTAAACAATTGTGAGATACAGATATAATAGAATAATAAGAAATACATTCTTCCTCTGACATAGGGAGGCAATGTGCTGGAAGCCAATTTTATTCTAATGTCTATATCTCACTAATATTTATCTATTATTAGCACAAGCTGTGGGGTTTGGAAATTATTTCTAAATTTCTAAAAATCTACCAGAAAATGCCAGAGTTCTTAATGGGTTATTGTGAAGCATGAAATGCTGAAAACAAGAATGACTTCATATCCTTGCAGAAGATTCCACCTCTTATCAGCCCCATTGGAAAGTATGTGATTATCCAACTCTTGTTTAATTGCACACTTCTAAGGAAAGTTTCACTAAATTCTTAATTTACAAATCCTTTTTCAGGTCTTTAAATATTTTGCGTGCATTTTTTCAACATTTGATTTGGCTTATAATGGCACACGGATTCCTGCTATGCCGCAGTATTTAAACTGACTCTAATGTGAAGAGGGTATCCTCACTGTATGTCTCTCTTACTTCTGCTTCTGATTCTTAACACTTTCCCACCATTCACCCATTGATCTCTGGCCTTCAACTCAAAGCAACTCTTCACACTCAGCTTCAACCTACTTACCCCTGTATATCCCTTTGCCTCCCTCATGCTGGTACGTCTATTTTTACTTTCTTTTTAGACATCAGTCTCTTAGGGCACTACTTGATACATTTGCGCCCATCTACCTAATTAAATCAGGGTCTCCTTGAAAGTAGGTGTTCACTGAATACATTGTAGAGTGGTCCACAGAGCACCTAACGCAGAGCACTTAACATAGTCACATGCTGGGTTATCTCAGATAAGGAAATGAACTTAATGAAGACAGATGTAATATAATAGGTTAAATGGAAACAGATCTTTTCAAGGTGCTAAAAATGCTCGAGTGCATTATTTTTGGGCTGTGTTTTCTAGATTACACTTCCTATAGTAATAGTGGTTCTTATATATGTAACAGTATTTTCTTACCAGTTAATATTCTGAGGGATTCTTTAAATCAATTCCTTCGTGATAGATAGCATCAAAGTCTTTAGAGAGATCCAGTGAATAGAACAAGAAAGAATTTATGTTAAATGGAAAATGTCATTAAACTCAAACGTCTGTGCATCTAGGAGATTTTGAAGTCAGCTACTCTGTCCTTTCATGTCTCTAACACTGATTTCAAATGATCATTTTTATGATGACAGTTATTCAATGCCTCTTTGGTGATCACGTCCTTGATATGTGGCCTCTGATTTCTCAAAACTGAGTCCAGCTGAAAGGGAGAGAAGACTCAAGGTCTTGAAAGTTTTATTTAGTCATTTTCAAATATCGTGATAATAGGATGTGCATATGGAATCTATTTTGAATAATGTATTATTTACCAATTATTAATTATAAACAATATGCCTATCATGCATTACTGTTCAATTCCTTTCCTTCTGCCCATTTATCTAAATTACCCATCATTATCTTTTTTCTTTCTCTTTAACACTCAGTATGCTTCTGTGAAAATTTGAAAGAAAAATAATGAAGGAAAAAAGACTTGCATTTATTAAAATATAATACAGAGTAAAAAAGTTTATGTGCATCAAGATCCCTTACTTCTGAAATCTATATATGTTTTTCTCCATTTTGGCATTAATGCCCTCTGAGCCACTGGGGTTCCTCCTCTGGTAGTTATAATTGACTTTTAGGAATTCTCCTGTCATATTTATATTTAATGGTCCCAAGAGTCTAACATGCCTCTTTATTCTAGGATAAGTCTTAAAGAAGAATTTGTTATCATGAAATCCTGAAACTAGGTGGAATTTATTTCACAAGTACCATCTCCCTTTTTTCTGTCCCTTGTTCTTCTTCTGTCATTATTGTAAAAGGGTGTTTACCTACCTTTTAATCATTCCTAATATCCCATATATTAGCACCAAAAGAACACTCACTGTCTCTTAATAAGTTCCTTTACTTTTGCCTCTTAGTGATTATAAAATTCCCTTATTATCATGCATCGGTTCAGTTCTAGGACCTTACTAATCTAAAATTCAAAGCATGATAAAGTAACACAATGTAAATTCCCATGGGAAAGGTTGCAATCAAAGTATTGCCAATGAGGCAGAGGGGAAGTCAGTAGACAGTGTGTATTTCCCTAAGAACCTACTCCCAGCTGGTGAATTTTCAAGCATTGTGTCAGAACAGTGGGGGAGACAGTTTTGATAACAAGCGTCTTCCTCTGAGGTCCCTGACCCCTTCTCCCAACAGATCAAATCACAAGGGTATATTTCCACTGTAGTCACTACCTAAAGTGCTTTAGGTTCTTTAATGCATGCAGAGAAACCTGAAGGGCACAGGTGCTCTCAGAAGCCTGAGAACCTCTGAAAGAAGATACTAGAGTCAACTTTCCCCAGTAGAGAGATGTGCTTTTATCAGAGAAATTTGTACAATAGTTAAGTGCTTGAGCTTTGTAGACAGATCTGGATATAAACTAGGTAGCAGTAGTTCAGGGTATGGCTTATGGCTTTGAAAATATCCCCAAATGTCTACCAGTCTTTCCTTATAGCCCAAACAAACCCACATAAAAATACAAACTAAGAAAAATCTGGTATGCTTGCTATTCAATTGTAGCTGTAAGGCATATGCACAGTTGCAGCACTCCAAATTATCTCTGGCCTCCATAAAATTATGGAGCCACTATTAAACTTACATTTTAATTGGCTCCAATGTTCCATCCATATTCTTGAAGTCTTACCACTTTCTTGCCTGTGGGCTGATTGTCAGTGTCTAGGATCTACATCATTTGCCTGGGGGTTCTGTCTCAAACATAAAAATGTTACTTTGATTATGGTTATAGGGAATTCCCACTCCTCCCAGCAGTCTTCAATTAGTAACTGAATAGAATTGATGTATATATATTCCAGCTCCCACCCAGCTGGATTGAAATATGTTTCAGGGATATAGGCCATTGCTTCCAAGAGTATTTACATGAGATAAAGCTCCAGTCAACCAGAGTGGTAATCTATAATTTTCATACTCTTTGTTCAAATAATATATTTAAGGTGAGACTTTTTCTTCACTCAAGGTATCAGAAAGTACTCCTTTATCAAGGCTTCATCAGAAGAAACAAATTTTGCAGTATACCCCAATTCCAAGCTGCAAATTTACATATTTTTCTGGATAGAAGCAGGGAAGCATGCTGGTATTGCCAAAAATGAATAAAAACATTAACAAGTCTATGAACAACTTTTATACTTTTGGGAATATAGTCTCCAAGATTCACATGGTAGAATATATTCAAATTGATGACACATCCTAGTAATTAGAAGAATAAAGTAGGAAGCTAACTTCTGGTAAATATATCCTACTTAACAGCCTAATGTAAAAAGTATAGACAAAACAATGCAGTAACACAAGAGCAGAAATATTGAGTAGTTAGGCTTTTTAGAAATTCTCAAATCTTTGAGTCAATGTGTAAAATCAAAAGATTTGTGCATGCATATCTGTTAAAATTTCATAATACATTTACAAATACTAGCCTTCACACTTACATGAAAAAATATACTTCTATGTAAAATATTGGCTACTACTGTGATTGTTGCAGTATATTTGAATTATCCATTTGCTGCTCTAATTTTGCAGAATCAACTTCTTATAGAGATGTGCCTATTTAAAATGTCCAACAAGGAATACTTAGAGCTGCATATAATTCAATTTACACAGCAGTAGATGACATTTTCTCTTCAGAACACTCAATAGTGGGAAATGAACTTATCGAACAGAAATAGTATTTAAAATATTGAGTTACTTATTAAGAAACACAATTAGGTGTTACAATAAAATAATGCAAAATTTATTTAAAAACTAAATATTTCAAAGCTTAATTTTGCTAGGAAGGAAATATTTTCCAAAGTTTTTCTAGAGGGCAGCACTAATTTGTACTGGCCTATCTGGTATTTTCAGCACTACTAATTCCTTTTTCACCATCTCATTATTTCATAGTTACTCACCATAAAGATTATTTGTACCTTGTGGTTCAGTACAGAACACTAAAATGTCACCACCGTGTACACATTGACAAGTGCAGTTCCTGTGAAACTCAGAAAAACAAAATTTGTGTGTATGTGTGTGTGTGAGCGATAGAAAGAAATGGAAAGAAAACTCAGATAATTTGTGTTTATACCATGATATACACATGGAAACATGGAATGAAGATTAGTATTGAATGTTGATGGCATGTGACTTGTAACTCCTCTATGTTAGCACTGATATAAGCAAAGAGAAAAATGAGGCCGCTTTCTGAAGTGAGATGCACTCTGAAGTGAGAGTCACTGAACCAAAAGAAGAGATCCCTTAGGAAAGAAACAATAGTGTAGGCTGTCCTTATCATTACACCGCAGAGTACGTGATTGTTAAGAATTTATTAGATTTAAGTGAATAAAACCTGAGTGTGAAGGAGATTTTTGTGTATCTGCAAAGCAGCCTGTTCTTTGGGCTTACGTCGTCCTCACTATTGTGTTTTCATTTGCATGAGTCAGATTGTGTGTATGTGCGCACGCGCGCATGTGTGTTTTATTGGGATGAGGGCAACAGAGCCATTACAAAAGAAACACATGTGTTTGTGGGTGATTAGATGAATAATAGTTTTATTATTATCCATTAGAGAGAGTTCTTTGCCTGTTCCCCTAAGGTGTGAGTGGAAATTAAAGCAAGTTGACAATTACAAAGCTCCCGCTGTTGTGTGTGAGAACAGGAACTGCAGTTATTGGCAGAGAGTGTCCCCCTTTTCTATCTTTCTTGAGGCTTAAGACAAGTTTGGAGGCCGGTCGTTTCTCCTCTGCACTCTACTGGCGGTTGCAGCCTGAAGCTAGCTTGTTATAACCTACTTAGGCGGTGGGGAACTGTCACTCACCACTTCAGAATCAATGGTTGCAGGTGGAAGCTTGGATGCAGTGCTTTTCCCCCTGCAGTAACAAGCAGCTCATAGATTTTATTATAATTATTTCAACTGCACAAGCTCAGAAGGAAACTTAGAAGAGGTATGCAGGTTTGCTAATCAAAATCACACACTTGCACACAACAAAGGGCAGCAGGATCGTTTGAAGGCATCCTTCTCAGAACCAAGTGTAATATTAATAATGATACAAATAATAAATTCATTCTGTGGGGAATTTGTTTGCGTGAACCTGAAGTGTCAGTTTATCAGAATTTTGCTAAAGGAAAAGAATGTTCACCAAGCTATCATCAAGGGAGTGATGTTTAGTTTTATATACATATATGTGTGTGTATGTTTGTGTGTGTGTGTTTGTGTGTGTTTGTGTGTGTGTGCGTGTGTGTGTGGCTATGTCTCTATGGATATCTATATGTATGATTTTTTTCATATAGTTAAGTTTTTTTCTTTTTTTTCAGAGAAAATGGGATGTTTAGACATTTTCATAAAATGAGGATCATATCTCAACTTAGAGGGAGACAATTCACATATTCTGTTTCTTGGTGTGAAATTTATCAGTTTTACATTCTGACCTTGAACTTGCTTCTATCTAAAGACTGTTTAATTAGTGGGAGGAAAGGTACACTTGTTGCATCTTTCCTAGTCCCCATGCACCTGTAACTGCCTGATGCGATTTGATAATTCCATTGCATTTCCTCCACTTTTTAATATCTGTGATGAGGATTAAGGAAATCTTTGAAAATAATTCAAAAAATCAGTAAGTCTAATACATGCTTTTATGATTATTAAGCAGTCTTATGTATTAAAAAGCTTTTCTAGGGCAGAGGATTTAGTTCATTAGTGCTGCTGCCTGCCTTGCAAGCTCAAGGTCCTGAGTTCGATCCCTTACCAAAAAAAAAAAAAAAAAGAAGAAGAAGAAGAAGAAGTTTTTCTGATCAGAGAACTTTAAATTCAATGAATAACTTTATCATCTTTATTACTTAATGCCCTATTTTAAAAAAAGGTGACACATTTTTCCACTATGAGACAGAGCTGTTGACATCTTTCTGTTGTCCCTTGTTCTCCTCAAAGTCTGTCTCTGTGGGTAGAGGCCAAGTACATCAAATGCTCATTTTTTCAGACTTTTGTTCTAGAGTGGTGAGATGTGACCCCATTCTACTCCTCAAAGTGTCTCTGTGGGTAGAGGCCAAGTACATCAAATGCTCATTTTTTCAGACTTTGGTTCTAGAGTGGTGAGATGTGACCCCATTCTAGCCACAAAATGGGACTTTTCCGATAGCTCTGGAGAAAGTCTTCTTCCCTTATAACTCAAGAAAAGAACTCTTTCCTGAATTTTTCGCATGCTGAAACAGCTACTATAGACTTTTCATAGAATCCTTCTAGCTGCTCAGCTGCCTAATGATCAAGAGACAACGCCAATCTTTCAATAAGTGTGACACTATGAGATGACATAAGAGTGGAGAATGAGTATTGTTGAGGAAATAAGCAAATTATTGGAATCATCTATATCCAGAGTCATGTTTGAAGAAAATTCTTTCAGAAAGCTTTTACAGATTTTCTTAAAATCAACAACATAAAAGAGTAAGAACCATAATTTTAACCAGTCAAAATATATTGTATATTTACACTCTTAATCATGTCATTTAATACAAAAAATAATTGCATTTGCACGCAGTCAATGACCTACCATATATTCAATGATAATCTTGTCTGCCTTTTTAAAAATAAATGATAATATATGATATTCTGTCTTCCATTATTTTTGGACTCAAAGTAATGCAAGCTATTTCATAATCAACACATCTGACAAATTTGGGAAAAGAAAAATTAAGTTGAGAAACACCAAACTTAGTATTTGTTCTCAAAAGATTCATTAAATATTAGCTCTGTCATGTGATTCTCTCCAGCCACCATCTTTTTTTGTGTGTATTATGAAGAAAAATGTCTATTGATTTTTTATTTTTGTACTGGGGATCGAACTCGGCACCTTGTGCTTGTGAGGTAGGTATGGTGTCACTGAGCTAAACTCCCCATCCAAGGTGTATTGAATTAAGGACATGATTTTAATTCAGTTGAAGAAAACAAGGTGGCTCTTTTCCTCTTCCTTATACAACCTGATAATTCAATTAGTTTGCTTCTGACAGTGAAAAGTAAAACCAGGTATAGACAGATTGAAATAATAATATAGCAATATGATTAGGAAATAAAATTTCTCATAGTGCTATTTCTTTTTATCATTTTTTATCTTTTATTTTGAGACACTATAAGTATTACAATGAAAATTTAATATATTGATTTTTAAATCTCAATAGTTATTATTTTATTGAAAGTATGCATTTGGTTTCTAAAATGTAGCAATGATTCTATAAGTTACATTAAATAATGCATTTAAATTTTACAATACTAAGAGGAAATTATACACAGCTTATTGCTTGACAAAGAGACCCTTGAGAAATGTGACTGCATAACATGTTATTCCCATCTCTGAGAGTTCATAAGTAAAGCTTGCTTTCATTTAGGGGACACAGTTTAGAGAGGGTGTGAATGTAGCATCCCCCGGTATGCTCTTTCTGACTTATTCTCTCTTGCAGAAAGATCTTCTTTTAACAGCAATAGCTTTCATGCATTTATTCACAACTTACCTACCCTCCAATATTGTCGTGAATAGAACACCAGCTCTGGTACATGGGAGATGACTTTTGCATTCCTGAGAAGAAAATCAAAGGAAATTCATCACTTCCATGCAGATATACTCATTCGCTTATTTATTAATTTATTTCATTATTCATTTGTCATTTATTAATAGCCTATTTTATTTTGTTTTTCTTGTTGTTGTTGTTGTTGTTTGAGACAGAGTCTCACTATGTAGTTGAGATTGACCTGGAACTCACTATGTAGCCCAGGCTGGTCTCAAACTCACAGCGATCCTCCTACCTCAGCCTCACAAGTGCTGGGATTACAGGCATGAGCCACCATGGCCAGCTGATAGCCTATTTTAACTGTAGAATGATCTGCTATGTTACAGCAATGCATCTCTCTCTCTCTCTCTCTCTCTCTCTCTCTCTCTCTCTCTCTCTCTCTTTCTTTCTCCCTCTCCCCCTCCATACTTCCCTCCTTTACTCTGTCCCTCCTTTCTTCCATTTAAAAAATTATATTTTAATCATTTTGTTAAAGCCTGAGATATTCTATCTCTTTTATATGCCCTTTGTGCTCATGCTGTTTTCAAAAACATTGCTCTTTTTTTTCTATTGAAGACAGCTGTCAGCCTTGCATTTAAGATTAGCAGAGCTAGGAGGAAAGAGAAAGAACTTCACAGTCTCAAGTTCCCTAATAGTAAATGGTCATATTCAAATAAATGTAGCTTCTCTCCCATATTTGTCATTTCCTAACAAGAAATAAACATCCATACTAAGTGGAAGAAGCCATTATTCCTTTATGTAAAGAAGTAAAACGATCTTTCTTCCTATTCAATTATGATAATGATCATTAGAATCACGAGATAAGATGAGATTGACACTGACACCTAACAATTGTAAATTTGACTATGGAGGATAATATCTTCTTTTCAATAAGTTTTTAAATAGGTACTAAAGACAGCTATTGGTAATATCATACACTTCTAATAATTGTATTTGCTGAATAAATTATCCTTAACAAACCTGTTATTTCTGTTCTTTATTTATAAATAATCTGTTTCCTTTTTTTTTTTTTTTTGCCCCAGAAGCAATCTGGGATTGCATTTGATGTAAATGTACCCAATTCCTCTCCACCACTGTTTTCTAGATTACATTTTCCCTAAAGTGGAAGAGAAAAAAATTTCATCTGGATAATCGCTCAGGTATGTAAGTCAAGCTTTATGTTTGTCTATATTCACAGAGTAGAAATGCTATTCTTTTAAGATATTCAAAGCGTTTTTGTTTTGTTTTTTGCTCTTTCAATTATTTACACATTTCAGGACATAATTTCTTTTGTTTTAGGACATAATTTCTTAAACCACATTCTTGTTTTAAATCACTGCATATGTTCTCTGCTTTGAATGTACAGGTCTTTTAATATTCATTGAGACATTTTCCAAATGTGTGCAGTTCTCCTTCTTGCAGCCATAGTAAGGTTGTACTTCTGACTTTATGGTTCAGTGGTTACATGTAACTAGTAAAACAGTGAAGGCCAGAGAAACAAATGGTACCTCTGATAACATACAGAGCTTTGATATATTATATATGATATCATTAGATTATATGTATAGCAGTGTTTAAACAGTGTCTTCTCCAGAAGCTTCTATGCCAACAGAAGGAGAACCAATCACATCGCCAGCACCCTTCTATGAAGAACATGTATAATAAGTATAAAGCAGATCTGTGTTGTCTTCAGTCACGGTGATTTGAGGATTGTCTGTTGTCACATGTAATGTAGATGATCCTGATTAGTGCAGATGGAGGCTGAGCTGTTAATTAGCTTATAATTGAGGGAGGGAAAATGCCCTATATATTTAGGTAAAATAAATGTTTATGTGCCATTTCTAATAGTCAAAAATTAATGAGATAATCATGAAATTTTGTCCAATTTCTACATTCAATAATTTTAGACCTATTATGTATAGACATTATATTATACTCTTTTAGATGTCATCACACATGGTACTGGCTCTAAGGCAATTGCTGTCTTGCTGGGGAAATGTACAGTAAATCACATCACATAATAATAGCTTTCTTTTTCCACATACACTTGGGTTGTGCAATGGTTGAATTAGATCAAGGAGCCGGCATAAACATCACCACTTTTACTCTGTACTGAGAAAGGTGTACCAGAGAAGGCAATTCTGACACTGAGAAAAATATCATAAAGAGAAATATTTAAGTAAGTAGATAAACTTAGAATTCCAGGAGAAAATTTTTCATTTCAATTAAACCAAAAGAAATTTCAGGAAGACAATTCAGATGCAATAAGTAAGTCAAGTTTACTATTTCAACATAGGGCAGCAGTTCTAGTGGTAATCTGTGGCAAAAAAAAAAAAAAAAAAAAAAATGTGTAGAAAATTGAAGTAGGAGCCAGCACAGCAGAGACTATGCAAGCCAACAAGGTCTCATCACCAAGATTAGAGTAGCTTGTAGTCTTAAGGAGGCAATACTCACCCAGCTCACACGTAATTTGATGTTGTGTTTGCTAACATGCCCTCTGATATTTTCAGATGTGTTACAAGGGAGGACAGCCCGAGACTGTTTAAATGCATATCAAAAACTTCCCTGATGAAGGACGCAGAGGTACGACTTCATGTGAAATGAGTAGAGGTCTTCCTCTGGAAACTGCAGCACAGCGCCACGCCTCATCCAAACTTTCCCTTCCACACACTCACTGAATGAATATATAGTTTTTAAAGATGGAGCGATGACTCTCCAAAACCCATGCGTACTACGGGAATACTACGGAGGAAGTTTGTTTTTGGATGAACTAATACAGCATTGTGATTTATCTTAATATTCAGAATACAGATACAGTACTTAAAATGCCAGACACTTGGATATCTGCACGGATGCTTTCATTTTCAGAAGAATAGAAACATGGATTTCATTCAGTTACCTGCAGGGCACTTGTTCTTCATGGCATTAGACATCTCTTTGGAAGCCAGGGAACTTGGATGGCAGAAAAGTCATTAAAACACAGCAAAATGAGCCAAGGTTTAAGTTGTTTAAAGTTTTTTTTCCTCAAGAAATATATTTATTTAATTTACAATTAGATGAAGTTTACAGCAGATGGTAGGGAATTTCAGTCAATTTGTACAAAGTCCCAGGCATTTCAGCCAATGAGATAGCAAATTTCAACAGTGCCTGTCATTCTCCTTACCTTTTTTAGAAAACCATGTGAAGAAAAAATGTAAACCACTAAGAATTCCCAAATTAGATTGAAAATAAAATTCTTTATATTTGTATGGAAAATGTCCAAGAGTTTTTCAAGAGAACATTTGAGTAGGGAGGGTAATGATCTCTAAGGAAACAGTTAACAACTAAGTAGAATAACTATTTTTTTTTCATATACATTGCAAAGAGTATTATTTTTTTCCAGAAGAATACCTTTTAATTATAAAAATGCTCATGATATGGAATAAAGATTTCTACCTGCCTTTGAGTTTACTTCCACAACTTATTATTCATAATAGCTTTCTGTGCTTCTATTACTGCTTATCAAACATACACGATATATATATATATATGAATAACTATTTTTTTTTCATATACATTGCAAAGAGTATTATTTTTTTCCAGAAGAATACCTTTTAATTATAAAAATGCTCATGATATGGAATAAAGATTTCTACCTGCCTTTGAGTTTACTTCCACAACTTATTATTCATAATAGCTTTCTGTGCTTCTATTACTGCTTATCAAACATACACGATATATATATATATATATTATAAAGGAACATGAAGAAATATTTTCAGAAGACTCACTTTAAATAATATTTTAGGTAGATTTAAATGATATCAGTACTGAATATTAAAAAGAGAACTAACAAAACTACGTTAACACATTTATCTAAAAGGATATTGTTTGATATAGATAGTTACCAAGCTGTTGATCAGGTGATTGTCTCAACCATAATCAACCTTTTTAAATGAAGATTTGTCACAATGTCTCAAAATATTTTTCATAATAACTTAGAAATATTTGTACATATATTTAGTTTCTTTAAAATTGGGCAGTAACTACTTGTAAATGATGCTGATTATGTATACTACAATAGGGGAAAATTGGGATATGAAACCCCCTTATAGGACAAGATATATACACACCAAAATATCTATGCAAAGAAATAGACATGAGTTGGAAGAGTGAATAAATTAGTGAAAATCCACACACGGACACATATGGCACCCACTCAATTACAGCTGCTTTTCCATTGCCATAGCATGTCTTGAAGTGCTTTGGAAGAGCAGTGGTTCCACATCTGGGATAATCTCTCTATGATCCAATTGCTTGGTCTTGTTCTAGAGATTTTTTTTTTTTTTTTTTTTTTTTTTTTTTTTTTTTTACTGAGGACGATGAACTTGGGAGACAGGTGGTGACTCTACTGAGTTAAATCCCTGACCCCACTTGTAGAGATTTTTATAGTGCATTTAAGTAGAGGAAAATAACCTTTTGATACTAACAGCTCTGCAGATTATTTTTATTTGTGGTCATATCTGAGGCTAGTATAACAGGATTGTTATTTTATTTTTCATTTACATTTGCAGTGACCCTAATTGAATTACCAATGTTTAACATTTAAGTACAAACTGAGAAGTAAAACTCCTCTCTTTTCTTGACTAAAATAAATTGTAACAAATTATATACTTGTTCACCAAAGCTCTACTAGATAGCTATCATGTGGAAAGCCGAATGGTGCAAAATCTGATTTAGAATTTTCTAAAAAGGTCTCTAACCTTAAGATGTACCGCAAAAATTGTGCTATCATTTAACTCATAAACTTGCCTAATATGAAAACTGTACATAAAAAATTATTATTTCAAATCAAAACTTATTAGCTGGTGGGGAGAAGCTCAGGCCACGTAACGCTTTGCTGGTGTGCTCGCACACGCTTCACCTCGGGTTTGTTTCCTCTTCCCCTAAATTCAGTCCCTAACTGTATTTTTGGCTATACACAAACACATATATATTTGTGCTATAAGTTTTAAGAAGCGAAAAATAATATATGGTGTATCACTCAAAGTGATAAATTTCACAGCATTTATTGATTGAAAATCCCACAGAGCCAACTGATACCCTCAGGATGTTTTGTTGATTTTTTGCTGAATTTATATAACTGAGTCCAAAGTATGACCACAAGTGACTAATGAGCATATTGTGGTTATAGATGCTGAATGGAAAGTGTTGCGTCCTTTCCTAAGAAGAAAGTAAAATAATAAAGACATGCCCACATGCCACTCATTTAAAAATGATATCATTTATTGATTGGATAAAAATTGTCAAATACTGAAAAAATATTTTCTAAGATTTGTGCTTTGGGCAATGTAAGGACCGGTGACACCACACAGTTTGATGCGTTAATAACTTTGCCATCACTTTCCTAAGTAAAGACGTTCAATGAAATAGCAAATTATGTTTGCTGGTCTCCACAGATTTCACACTATCATCCTGCCACAACTGGCTATGAGATTTGGAAAGAGTACACAGCAGAGCACCATTCTGCCACATGGGCACGGAATAAACAATGTCTCCACTCACAGGTAACAGCAAACATGGCAAGATGGGAAGCTGCGCTATCATTTGGTTTTTACTGTGATATTTTAATAAGTGATTGAAATTTAATTTTTGATAATAATTGTTTCTCAAAAGTCATAAAAACTCAAAAACGGCTGTTTATGCATCAGTACACAAAGCATGTCACTAGTGCTGGTAACATTCGAACTGAAAATATAATGAAAGGGGTGAACACAAAGAGGAAAGGTGAATGCAAAGGCAGATGATGTAATTGAAATTTGAATGCTTAGGATGATACAGCACAACTTGGGGGGTACAATTTCCACAAAAAAATTTACCTTTTCCAATTCTTTTCTCTTCATGTTTGGTGTTAGCGTCATCAACTAAATTTAGGAAATCACATTTCCTTTCTGCAAGAATGATTTCACAGAAAGTCATAGAATAGGAAAAAATGTGTAAGTCAGAGATGAATCCAATGCAAATATTGAAGAGTTTTGATTATGGGCTTGATAAACACAGGGTCAGAAGGTGCCACAGACAGCCTGTCACCAGACTTCCTGCATCCTTCTGTTATTATCATCCTTTCTCAGTTTTAAAGTCACACAGTCTGTGAATTTTAATTATAGATGAACTTTACCAATATTTATTTTAAAGCAATATTTAAAAATAAAAATTAACATTATCCTTCCTTTGCCTTTATTCTGGGCAAGTTCTTAGAAAAGTGGACGCATCTTGTTGGATGATTTCTGTTATGAGTGATAGAGATTTTAAAAACAATTAGTGTAAGTGTATCCTCTATAAATAGACTATTAAAAAGAAAAAATACAAAGAAAGATCTATATTTTTTAAAATGTTTCACTATCCTTCTCTATGTCAGAAAATTGTTTTAATTTATGAAATTAATTTTAAAACTACCTACATCATTCAGAAAAATTAATGATAAGTTTTAGGTTTTAAATAAACTACATCTTAAACATTTAATCAGCCTAAGAGTGAATTACCCAACTATTGAGCAACTTCAGATATAATAGCTCTAGCAAAAGTACATTTCCTGCTTTAACAGAATAACATGTCTTTTTGTGGATGCTCTCTGAGTAGATTCTAGGAAAGGGCAATTTTGAGAGCTCAGAACATTTATAGTTCTCACTGATTCAAACCTAGTAGCTTTTTGTGTATGATGCTGATTCTATGATACATAATTCCCCCTGAGTATTTCCGTTGGGAATTGACAGGGAAAATGCAGTTTGGGAAGACATAAACAAGATCATCCCAAAAAGAAAATAAAATTAAAGAAATCATAACTTAGGAAGAGACTGCGAACAAACTGCAGAGCCTAGGTGAAAGAGTGTAAATTATATGGTAATCAAATGCAAATAGTGTATGGCCATGCTATTTCATTCACCTGCATATAACCCTCTGAGATTAAAACTGGCTGAATTTTTTCAGTGTAGTCCCTGAAATGAATTTCCTTAAAGAAAGAAAAACCCTGACATTCTTTAATTTATTAGTTAGCTAGGTCACTAATTAGAAGTTTTAATCTCTCGAAACTCCCATTATATTTGAATCCAAGGTTCTGGTCTACATCTTGTATTCCCATCTGCATTTACTTTGGTTTGTAACTTGGACATTCATACTGACCCCATCTGCACGACTATCTGTGCCAGCCCAGAAACTGGTCAGTTGCGTTAGGGGGTTGGATGCTGGGCCTAAAGAGGGCAATGAGGACAGTAGGCAGCAGCGTGAGTATGGGAGGCCAAAGCCTGAAGCCAGAGCAGATATTCAGTTGATTGGGTCTAGAAGTCGGGACTACAGTGTTAGGTGCACGGCAGGTGGACTGATGAGATGGCTGGGCAGAGGCAGTTTGGAGTTGGCAAGGTTATGCTCACAGTTTGAGTGCAGCAGCCTTATTAGCAGGGTGGAAACAGTGGCTTAATCCACTGAAGTTTCCTGCAAAAAGGAAAGGAATAAAACATTGTTCCACTTTCAAAACTCAAATAAATTCTCAATAGGAAAGAAAATCTCCTGCATGTGGAAAGGCATTGCTCTGTGAACAAGTACTTCATTTCCAGTGGGAGAGGGGAGGAAAGAGAGGGCATCAGCCAGCCCACCAGGTCAGTTCTAAGCCTCTGTTTGTCTCAGTTTTTCAACTTACACAATTCAGATAATAACTACCTCACCCTAGCATAGATCCATTATGAGAATTAAATGAACTACTGTGTATGACAGAGCTTTAAAAAGAATAAAGCCGCATTAGCTTAGAAGTATGTTTTTAAATTAGCTTTGGTATTTTTTAAAAACATATCCTTTGATTTCTCCTGAGGAATTTAGAGTCATCTGAACTACCATTAATTTTGCATCATTTATTTTTTTGCCTCCAAGTGCCAGGTGGGCTTTATTTCCTAATCAAGATTTTTATATACTTTCCTGTTTCCATGCTGCAACTCATGCTGCAACACATGCTACATTTTTCCTACCTAGAAAATGTCTTATCTTCTATTTGTCTAAATCAGAACTGTATCCATGTCTTGAAATCCTTCCTTGACTATCATTTTCTCCCTGAAAATTTTGTGCAGCCTTCCTGCTGCTTTAAACTCAGAAACACAATCTTTGAATTTTTTTCTGTTCTAACCTCCTACTATTTACAATATACTCATTTATGTCCTTGAGTTACTCCTTTTCACAGATTTTAATCTTTTTTGAGCAAGGAGATCTATAGGACCTAGGGAATGACCCCACCCATAAAAGTCTTCAATATATATTTATCAATATGAACCAGACTCACTCTGGACTATTTCTCTACAAACTTTCTTTGCTAGAATACAGCTGAGCAAATCAGACTGAGTCTTGTTGTCAAATAGGAGTACAGTGAGAATTTCCCATTTTCCTTTTCTTCTGAGGATAAATATACTAAATGAGGAACATTTTTCTCTTATTCTGTTTTCTGTTGCTACAACAAATCCTCGATGCTGAGTAATTTATAGAGAACAAAATTTCTTTTGACTCAGAGTCTAAGGACTGACTGGAAAGTTTAGCATTATGGTGCCAGCATCTGCTTGGTATTTGGAAGGGAACTTGTTGCACCTTAACATTATGGCGATCGTCACCCAGGGAGTCAGGGCAATGCCAGCTCAGGCTTCTCTTCCTCTTTTTTAGAAAGACCCCATACCATCATGTGGTACCTACACTAATTATCTTCCACAAGTTTATATCCAAAGAACCAGTAATATAAGAATTTGGAAACTAGGTTTCTAAGTCATGAACGTTAGGTGATACATTCGAAATATAGTGATTTCTAAAATGGCACCCTTTCACCTATCATAAGAAAAGTAACAAAAAGTGTCCTGCAGAGGGTTTTCTATATACCTGGGATTGATAGTGAGGAGAGCACCTCACAGAGGGCAAAACAAATTCACTGACATGCCTGGCAAGAAAAATTACTCAAATCTCAACATACAACAAATTATGGCAATGTATATAGAATTCCCTAGCATATTTCTGGTACCCAACAGGTGTTTATGCTAGGGACTAAATGAGCAACAATAGCAAATATG
>NW_022900942.1:43978472-43997428 GCF_012274545.1 Fukomys damarensis
TCATTTATGTCCTTGAGTTACTCCTTTTCACAGATTTTAATCTTTTTTGAGCAAGGAGATCTATAGGACCTAGGGAATGACCCCACCCATAAAAGTCTTCAATATATATTTATCAATATGAACCAGACTCACTCTGGACTATTTCTCTACAAACTTTCTTTGCTAGAATACAGCTGAGCAAATCAGACTGAGTCTTGTTGTCAAATAGGAGTACAGTGAGAATTTCCCATTTTCCTTTTCTTCTGAGGATAAATATACTAAATGAGGAACATTTTTCTCTTATTCTGTTTTCTGTTGCTACAACAAATCCTCGATGCTGAGTAATTTATAGAGAACAAAATTTCTTTTGACTCAGAGTCTAAGGACTGACTGGAAAGTTTAGCATTATGGTGCCAGCATCTGCTTGGTATTTGGAAGGGAACTTGTTGCACCTTAACATTATGGCGATCGTCACCCAGGGAGTCAGGGCAATGCCAGCTCAGGCTTCTCTTCCTCTTTTTTAGAAAGACCCCATACCATCATGTGGTACCTACACTAATTATCTTCCACAAGTTTATATCCAAAGAACCAGTAATATAAGAATTTGGAAACTAGGTTTCTAAGTCATGAACGTTAGGTGATACATTCGAAATATAGTGATTTCTAAAATGGCACCCTTTCACCTATCATAAGAAAAGTAACAAAAAGTGTCCTGCAGAGGGTTTTCTATATACCTGGGATTGATAGTGAGGAGAGCACCTCACAGAGGGCAAAACAAATTCACTGACATGCCTGGCAAGAAAAATTACTCAAATCTCAACATACAACAAATTATGGCAATGTATATAGAATTCCCTAGCATATTTCTGGTACCCAACAGGTGTTTATGCTAGGGACTAAATGAGCAACAATAGCAAATATGTCTTTCCAATACCCAAGTACTATATAAAGCAACGAAAATAACGATGAATGAAAATCACCTCAATTAATCACTCTTCCCTGCATCAAACCCTCAGTGCAACCCTGCACTCTGGGAATTGGTTAGATGAGTACATGTGTGTAAGACATCGTGTTTCTCACTGACAAGTTGGCCAATCAGAGTGGATCATGTCAATCGGGTTTCATTTGCCCCAGGGGAAGCCATGCTGTCAGAATACTTTACTATCTCAAGTCCAGTGAGAAATTAGGAGAAAGCAATTGCGACTTTTATCCATTTATCCATGCATCCAGATCCATTTATCCATGCATCCAGTTCCATTTATCTTAGGTCAGTTATTTGATCTGACTCATCCTCAGACCTTGGGCAAACTGATCAATGCATATTTCAAACTGAAAGACCTATATCTGCTAACTCATCTGTTACACAGAATTCTTCATGAGACATTGGTTTCAGGAGTTGCATCATACTTAATAGGCAAGTGACCAAACCATTTTAACTACTCTCTGTCTTATGATGTGAGTGGGTGACAATTTGTTCCTCATTTTATGTCATTCATAGTCCTTACTATCCTTTTTGCTGCTAATAATTAACAATGTTTCTATTTCTTCTCAAAAGTAGTCCAAATGGAAAAATAATTTATATGATAACACTAATTTATAGGCAATGACTGGTGGCAAATAACATTTAAGGTCTTTTGCTGTTTTGTATGTATACATTCTTAAATAATTGAAGAAAACACATTTAAAATGATGTGTGCATGTTTGTGTTTCATAATATACCTGTGTTTATGCATTACTTGTGCAATTAATCTGCAACACCACAAACACTGGCAGAATCAGATGCATCACAGAGACTCACTGGTTTTCTCCAATTTTCTACTACAGCTACTGAGAAAGAGATGAAAATAGAAAGAATAACTTCGCAGACTGATGTAAAACTTCCATCTAATTTATTCTCAATTTTTTTTTATTCTCACCTTTGTTAGTGTATAAAGGAAGAGTGTACTTTTTCTTCTAGAAGTCTTGTCACTGGGAGTCCATTGGATTTCAGTCTTCTCAAAGCAATATTTCTCAACCAGAAGTAAAATTTATAACAGCAAGAAATGTAAATTGTGTTTGTGGATAAAAGTAAGAGCATTAAAGTAACAAAAGTTGCCATAGATTGAGGCAGGTTGACAAATGCTACTGAATGAAGGAGAGATAAATGTTAAAATTTGAGAAAAATGAGACAGTGCATTCTGACTTGCTAGGTCATATCCTTGGCTATGGCTATTTGTCAGATTTTGTGACATCTGTGCCTCATAGTATAACTTTTGGAAATATACTATTCTATAATAATAGTATACTATTATTGGAAATTTTTATTTAAAGAATTCAGATGCCTAGTCAATATATACTGAAGATAGATATATACCAAGCATCATTTTTAAAAGAAGGAGGCAATCTAAGAAGATGATAAGACCAAAGCTCCCCTCTCTCCTTATAAAGCGTACATGCTAGCACCCTACACACAGACGCACACAAAGCTCATCTCGTAGCTTACTCTTTCAACACGTTTTTGAATGGATAAAAAGTGACAGTCATTAGAAATTTGAGCAGAAATGTCATAGCAAAGACAATGATATATGATATCTTTAAAGTTGCTTTGACTTTGGCCTGTGTCTTTGTCTCTTATATTGCTCTGTTTAATGTTGTTAAATAATCTCAAGTACACTTTGATGTTGGGTAACCCACAAAGCCTTTCTGAATAGCTTTGAAGTTAGATTCTGTAAAGCCTCAAATGGAAGTATAATTCAGGGATAGTGGGAATGTGATATATATCTTCAGTAACTGATGTGAAAGTAGTCAGACAGAGGCCACATCTGAAAAGCACAAAGTCAAATGAAAAATTGAAGCATTTGCTTATTGAGAGTCACACTTGTAATACAGCATCTGAGTAGTCCCTGTATTTTCTTTATTATTAAAATGTAAAAAAAAAAAACAATATTGCTATGCAGGATAAGTTTTGTTGATGTCATTTGAAATCTTTGAATGCTAAAAATGTAAATTCAGTATGCTTCTACTTTAGCCAGAACAGAACAAATTCTGCAAGTACAAAAATAAATGGAGAAGTGATGGGGCAAATGGCAAGGATTTAATTCAATGTGACAATGTGTTCAAGATTTCAAGATCCTAAAAAGAAGGAATTAAATACTTTACATTCATCTTTGCTTTGTGCCCAGGAAAGCATTGTGCAAACTTTAAATCTTCCTATAGGCTTTCTGATTGAGGAGACACAGAAACCCATAGAAGCCATTCATCTTATGGAGGAAAAAGATGGTGGCAAGAGACTTGTGGATACTGTTTGGGAGAATCCAAGAAAAGTGAAAAAGATTTTCCAGCTCTCTGGAGGCCAAGCTGAACTTACTATGAGAGAGTACAAAGCATAAAAAAATTCTGACGTATTCATTTAAATAAATATAGGAAGAGATGCTCAAACTCTAGTTGTGTAACTGTAGTTGAAAGTAAGGTTTTAGCTAATGGAATTTAATGGGCCACAATTAACAAGTCTTTCATACCAAAAGTTAAAACAACAATAGGCACTTATAAACAGTATTGTTGGGAGTATATACTTTGGGAAGCAGTTCCATATTTTTATGGCAATGTACATATGCATATAATCAATAACTCCAGTAATTCAATTCTTTCATACCAATCCATGGGGAAATGCACATATTTTTCAGAAGATATATAATATAATTCATAGCAACATCATTTGAATAGCAAAAGTCAGCAGGAGAAAACAATAACAAATAAAACCATGAAAAAGAGAGTAGTTATGGGCTTTTCATGACTTTACCATAGCAGTATAGTGTTCATCTGTGAAAATACACTACAGTCACGTGCAACAGTTTGAGTGAGTCTAGTTTAAGATTATTAGTGAAAAACAAAGCTCCTGAAACTTTTAAGCAGTAAAGAAAATCACTAACACTAAACTTTTTTGAGGGGAGGAAGTTGGGATTGATTCCAGGATTTAACACATGCTAGGTGAGCACTCTACCACTAAGCCATATCCCCATCTGGCTGACACCAAACTGTTGTGATTATGGGATGTTTACTCGTAAGTGTTCATGTATGTATGTGCAGAAGCATATATGCATTTATTACATGTGTAGTCATATTATATGCATAGAGATGAATTGCTAGTTCCTGTGGTCTGGGAAGGTGAATGTAATTAAAAGAAATGCACTGGAAGATGAAAATTATTTTCAGTGCTTTAGTTTCCTGATTGGCTGGGGCTACACAGACTTGCATTATATTATTGAACAAGTACTTAGATACTTTTTTAAAAAAGTTTCATCATTACAAATAATTCAGCTCATAACAGGTAAAACGGTAACCATATTAACATCAGGGAAAGAGAGAAAACTATTAAACTTATATAGGATTTTCCATATGCTATTAGCTTTGACCCTAAAAGCATTCCCAGAAGTCCATCATTGTATTATAGATGAGGAAACCTAGACTCAAGAATTACTGAATAAAGTGAGTAAATCAAAGTCAAAGGTCTAGTCCCCACCAAAGATCTGAATAAAAGTTTTCTAAATTTTAGTTCGGTGTATTTTGTACTGCTTTAGATCACCTCTCAAATTTGTAAATCTTTAAAATAGAGATTTAAAGGTTATTAGTAAGACAATGAGTTAAGTTAATGGAAATGTCTCTTCCCTTTTATGCTGCTTATTTGGCAATGAAGATGTTAGGAAGAGAGTGGAGTAAAATAAGATATCCATTATTTTCTGTTGAATAAGAAAAAATTTTAAAGGGTTCACAAGTAGGATTTCAGCTGCCTGAACTTCAACTAGTCATATTATATGGGTGCCAAAATAGGTGGGTAGGGGCATTTTATTTTTAATATTAGAATTCTTTGACTTATCAAGAAATGTTCTCCACCTTCACAGAATACTTTGTGCCTTCATTTGATCTAATATGAAAGAGAAGTAGAAATATTTTCCTGATCCCTGTAGAAAATGAAATGTTTCTATATTCCCCAAGGGTAGGAGCCACTGAAGAAGCTAATACTAAAATAAGACTAGCATGGGCTTTTTATTGATTATTTCAATCCCTGTGAAGTAGATGCCTTTTGCCCCCAGCTGTGCATTCTTTTCAAATGTGTAGATAAAGGTGGTGCCATCATCTACAAGAAGATCAAAAACATTTGGGCAAAAGTTTTGATATCTTTCAGCCTTGTAAATGAGGGGAGAGACTCAGGCCTGCCTTCATATCTGAAGATTCATCTTTGTCAAATCGCTGAACCTGAGAATTACTTGCCTTTAGTGAGTCCACTGACTAATTTAAGAAACATGAAGTACATTACAAAGATCACCTCAATAGTAGACACCTGGTTACATGGTGAATATGGCTGGGCTGTAGAACTTTAGCAGAAAGCAAGACAAAATAAAGTCTGAAAAGGTTTTAAAAGAAGGAGAAATAATCCAGGGACAATGTCACACTGGGTCAGCTGAGTAGATGTGGAAACCATGAAATAAATGTTCATCAAAGCGCAGTACGCCATCCCTACACATGTGCCCTGGATGCATAGTTACCACTCAGCCTCCAAGTCCTATGTATGCATTTCAGCCATAAAGGATTCATAAGACCAATAGTGTGCTTCACTTTGGATGGCAGCGATTTATTAAATGACTTGTCTATGAAACTGTGGGAAGAACCACTTTTCATTAAAATAGCGTGGCTAGGTGTCTACATAATTTAATAATGTGATCTTTCTTTCCCACATGGTTATTGTATGTTCTGAGATAGGGTACAACCTCATGAAACTTTCAATCTCCAAGACACCTTGTGTATGTGTGTCTGTCCCAGAGATCAAGAATATTCGGGACCTTTACTTGGAAGGGGCATTAAGGCAGCACAGAAAAATAATGTCTGACTCAAAAGGCCAGGATGTAAAATAATCATGCAATTAATTTCTCAGTGTTTTAGTTCCCAGAACATTGGAGTGGAGCCAATGGAAAAAGACAGAAGGGCATCAGACACAGACATTCAGTCTGCTTTTGTTCTCACAAAGGCTGTATTGAAACATGGCTTTAAAGAGGTGAACTTGGATATACTTCAGCAGGCCAATCTCACCCCACAGGGGTAAGCCAGGCCATTTTCCTATTTTGGTGCTTAACCTAATTTGGAATGCTCCTTTGCAGAATGCCTTTACCACCTGCCTGAGGTGAAAGGAACAAAGCTCATGCCAACTGACAGGAATGTTTTCTGCAAGGCTGAGTTAACAGGGCAGCCTTACATTATCTATTGCTGAGTAAGGAGAATTTTCCCCAAAGTGAAGGCTGAGAATGTACCTTTCTTTATTCTTTTAAATGAAAGTCAGGTTAGGTGGAGAGCATCCAAGGTAGCAGATTTCACACACTGGGAGCGCTGGTGAACTCTCCTATCCTGAGGAATGTTGGGAAGAATGGGAAGGAAAAGCATGCTCTCTCTGTGGAACATGCAATAAAAGCAGCACAAATCCCAGAGTGGTATACCATTTCTGGGATATCTTTCTCTTATGCTAAGCAAGTTTCCATGTGTGGAGAGCCAGGTTACTAATCCGTTATTCGTTGTGAAACTTGTCTGGATCATAGTCAGAATTTTTTAGAATCCCATTTCTAAACACAACTTTCATTCAATCACCAGGTCTCTTTTTCCGATAATGTCAACATAATATTGATCTGGGAGTTCAAATATTTTCTGGACCTCTCAAGATGATTTTAGGATGATTTTTGAAATTAAAATGACATGTAAAGCCTTCTGTACTTAGATCCTGGCTCATCTTTATAAACCCAAGCCCACCTGTTCTCTTGACAGTTGTTCTGTTCTTTGATGGCTACACCTCTGTGATCAGTTGATTCTGTCATTCTACTGACTGCTCCTCTTTTCTTTACTGTATTTTGTTTTCTGTGGTGGGGGAGTCAAATCCGGGCCTCGTGCAAGCTAGGCAAGCTCTGCTCTATATCACAAGCTACAAACCCATCCCTGCAATTTTGTGAAATCTACTGCTTTATCATGTAGTTCCTTCAATTAAATAAAACATGTTCTTACATACAATCCCACCTATACTTCATCTTCCTCCTTGTCCCTAAAACGTTCTGATCATTTCAGCATATACTGCCTTGCCTGTCTCCACATCTTTTGCAATATTCATCGGTAAGACAACTCCATCCTGTGCACTAAGCCATACATATACATAACACAGTTTGACTTGTTTAGTGTATCAATACACATCTCTAATTCACTTCATCAACTAGATTAATGAAATTATTACTTTTCAAAGTCTGGTGCTGGATCATAGGCTAATTTCTCCTCTATTACCAAAAATGAATGCAAGGCTCACATTCACAATGAAATTTTTAAATGATTTTGCCTTAATTTAAACCATCAAGAAAATAGGGCCAGGGACTTAGCTCAGTGGGTCCAACACCTACCTCACGAGCGCAAGGACCCGAGTTCAATCCCTGCTACAAAAAAAGAAGAGAAAATAGTTAAATCAAAATCATCACAATTAGTTGCACTATAAACTTCATATTGGCTGAAAGAAAGAATACTTATACACGCAGTTAATTTTTTAAAATACCAGCAATGTTTCCAGCCTCAAGATAAATTGCAAATCACATAGTAGAGATCTACGATATAGTCCAAAAATTTGTGTTTATCAGGAACATAGAAATGTGAACTTATTGGGAAATGGTGTCTTTTTAGTTGGAGTTGAGTGAGTTGAGAGCAGAACATACAAGACTATGTTGGCCTTAAATCCAATGACTCATATCCATATGGAAACAGAGGATGAGATGCTGAATTGCACACAGGAAAGAACATCATAGAACTATAGAGTGAAGGTTGGTGTGAAATATCTATAAGCTAAGGAAGCCAAGGTTTTACAGGAACTACCAGAAGCTAAGAGGAGGAAAAGAAAGATGCTTCTCTAGAACATTCAGAAAGAGCACTGGCCTGCTGACCTATGATTTCAGACTTTTAGCATCCAGTTCTGTGAGAATAAATTTCTCTTCTTTAAATATACAAGTGTGTGGTGATTCGTTATGGAAGCCCAAGGAAAATAACATGATTACTGACTATTATTCTCCTGTGTGTTCTGAATGCGAGTGAAGCGTTTGATTCAGAACAAAGATTTTAACACTAGCTGAAAAACAGTTTTGACCAGGAAAAATCTCCTTCTCTACATGGTTTTAAAAATAGAATAGCTTCTCATCTTTTCTGAGATGGTTTTGGTGTGATCCTACTTGAAAGAAGGTGAAAGAACCAAGTGACCTTTCAAGATCTTTCTCAATCCTTTGATACTGGGATTTTATGAACTCTGCTTACTTGATAATCTGGTCAGCTTTTCTTATACGTTTATATTTCCAGAACAGTTCTCTATACTATGCCTTTTACTGGAGGCAAATAAATTTCCTTGTGGCTCCTATTTATCTCTTTCTACAAGTATACACTAAAATAAAGCCATATAGCTGATTACACCAATGTATTTGTTCTTACTAATCTCTTTTGAAGGCTGCCTCTATTATGTTTCCTTCTGGTCTGTTTTGGCTCATATTTAGGTGACATTATTCCATAAGGCTTTGGTTTTCTTTTCAGCCAGTGAAATTTAAACTGTTCCATATCTTGAAACATATGTATTAATTGTAATTAGACAGGTTGCAATGATAAATAACCTAAAATTACAGAGGTTTAAAATAGAATCTCTCCCCTTCACTTATCTCACATTTATAACCCAGGTTGATGAGAGGCTTTGTTGCAATTCTACTCATTGTAAATGGCAAATCAATGTGGTCTCAATATCTGAGGCATCTTTGAAACTGAACACAAGTATGAGGAATTATAAAGTCATTCTTAAGGCTACTACTTTAGTATGGCCTATATGATCACTATCAATGTCATTGGACAGAGCAATAACATGTCCACAACTAATTTCAAAGACACAGAGAAGTAAAGCCTACCATGTTTTTAGCATAAATAATTACCAGCTTTGTAAACAACATTTCATATTATTTGTGATCATATTTCATATACAGCTTTATAAACTGTTGAGTTATTATGTTCTACTAGTCTAAAATGAGTTTGTAGTCTTGCTAAGAACAAAGATCAATTCTCCTTGAAGGAGGGGTCACACTGATGAGGACAGTAAATCTGAGTTGAGTCTCTAAAGCAGAAGCAGTAGTCTTAGGCTAGAGATTGAAATGGAAAATACTATAGGTATTTTGAATAGAAAATATAAAAGTAAAGGCACATAGGCATAGGAATACCCAAACCATTTGAGGCTGGAGAAAGAGAAATACATTTTCTAGATAAACATCTGGAACACTGGGGCAGTTTAAATAACTATTTTTCCTCTTTCTGTGTATCTATACCTGTACTGACGCATATTTTTCCATATCTATCCCTGTGTGACTATGATCCTGCAGCTCACTGGGGAAGTCCCAACCAGATATTTTTCAGCTTGAAAGTGCTGCGCATGCTAAAAAGTAGGAACTGGGATGACGCAAGTGAGTTGACTAGACTGCAACATTGCAAGACACACTTGCTTTCTGCTGCTGCATTTGCTGTTGCTCAAATCAGAGAAAACGCACTTCCTTAGAAGTGAACCATCAAAGTCAGTGTATAAATTTTAAAAAGGAAAGTATTAGAATAAATTCTTTGCTCCTGAGTTTCCTTTTCATGCACACCATACAAATCTACCTAGAAATCCTGCTAATGCATAGACCTATTACTTTCGTGTTATTGCTCTCCCTTGGCACCCCACTCCCACAGACCAAGCAAGTCTATGTTTGACTCTTTTCTCTGTGCCCCACAGTGCATCTCTTCCTCAGTATTTGTAGTTCCACGCAGGCTCCATTAGCACTATCATCAACCTCAAATTCTTTGGTCCTATAAATGGTAAGGGTTTCCTATTATTTCTTCTCTGTTCTTCTAGTAAATCCGCCCTCACCTCTGTAAAATGTTCCCCTAGTAAATTCTTGGAAAATAGATGAATTTTGTTTCCTTATAAGACTCTGGCTGATATAATCTACTTAATCTCACACTTTCCACAGTGAACAGACTTGATGCATCTGCATATTTTCCACAGGTAAATGTAAAGGAAAGGAAAGATTCCTGTAGTAGTTAGCTCTCTTGATTTATGTAGACCCTTGCCTGTGGCAGATTTCTGGGCCAATCAGTTTTGTGTTATACGTTGTTATGAGGTTCTCATTTTAGTATTGTGAGAAGCTCTGTTTCTCAGCTTATCCCTTAAAGTAGCACACAAATCAGAGATTGTAACTAATACTGATAAAAAATCAAAAAGCTCACATTTTTCTCAATACAACCCAAACTTTTTCACGAGAGAAAAAGAAAAGGCTATTTCCCAAGTGATGGGAGCCCACCAAAAAGTTTATAAAGAAAACAAACTCCCCTCAGGCAGTAATCAGTGGTCAGACAGTATCTGACAAGCACAGCGGAATTTTAGCTATCGCTCTAGGGCTGTTCTTAGTTCTGGTCAATTCCTTTGCTAACTGGGATATGAAAGGAACCCAAGTGAAAATAGTCCAGAGGAAAAAAATAAGCAAGTTAATGTAAAACAAACTCATTATATCTGCAATATGAAAGCTTTTCCCTGGAAGATTTTCTTCTTTCTGCCCTAGAGCACTTGCAAGTTCTGAAGATCCATTTAATGTAAAATCAAAATAATATTTTACATAATGCTTATTTGAGGTTTAAACGCTTGCTACACTGAAACTGGAACTCTAGTGAACTTAAAGTAGCAAAGTAAACTGAAGAGGCTCCATAAAAATATATAGGCAGTAATCAGTGGATGGGAGCAAAGAAGCTTTATGTTATGAGACCGGTGACATTGTTGACACCTCAGTTCTTCCTGTCTTCTCCTGAGTTCTCTTGCAGTGGTAGTTTCTCTTCCTAGGGTTTTTCTTCAAAAAGCAGCAGCAAGAGTACTTCCTGACTAATTAAAATGGTTTATAATTAGGTTTTCGCCTGTAGGAAAGGATTAGTCTCGATAAGAGGTATGGGAAATTCAGCAGCTTCTGTTAGCAAGGCAACTGATGTCAACTTTTATTTATTTATTTATTATCTATTTTTATTTTGAGTTTCCATTTAATAGGTATCTTTGTGTCACAGAATTAATCTTGATGGCAGGGTTAAAGTAAATTTTCAAATCCGCTAGCCTCTGCACACATATCTCTAGTTTAAAAGTAGCCATTGAATATCTCAAGATTATAAGAACCTGCTCATTCTTACAAATTTTTTTCTGAAGCAAGTAATTTGGGCACATTCTGTCCCGCAAGCCACCATCAATCAGAACTATGAAGGCACTGGGCTCAAAAGAATGCGAGGGGCAGTGAGGTATGAAATCACAATGGCAGAAGTGTTCTAGGACTTTACAGGATAGCCGAAGACTGTACTTTATCAATACCAATACCAGTTTAAAGCGGACCTTAGGGTAACTATGAAAGAGATAAATGATCAGATGAACGTGAGATCCCTACAGGGCTGGGGTTATACATTTACGAGGAAGCATGGCAATCAAGACCTTGACAACGTCCACAGCTACGATTTGGGAAAGTCTTTCTCCCCATTAATTTAGCAACATTATTCTCCTGCCCTGTTTTTCTTTCTGGTTTACAAGTTCATAGTCATGGTTATGGTATAGACCTAGAATAGTTCCCTAAAGGCTTATCGATTCACAAGTAGAATTTTTGGAAGGTAGTTGGATTGTGGGAGCACTATATTCATTAGTGGATTAGATTAGTGTGCTGAGAGGAAGTTACTAGCTAAATGTGCTAGGAGGTAGCACCAGGTCCGAAGCAGAGGTTCACTGGGCTCATGACCAGGAAGGGCATTTCGCCCTCCTCCACTTCTTCTCTCTGTGCTTCCTGGTTACATTGAGATAAATCCATTTACTCTGGAAGACCTTTCCACATGTCCTTCCTGCCTTGGTGACAGACAACTATAGACTGAATCCTCTGAAATTTAGGACCCAAAGACACTTGCCCTCCCTTAAGTGACCAAGTATTTTGTTCCAGTGCTAAGAAAGGGACTAAGACTTGTTGGTACTAAAGAAATGGGGTCACTAATATGACTATACCTGACCATGTGGCTTAGAAACCTCTGGAACAGGTTTGTGGGAAAAGTTTGGTGATGCCAGATAGTGAAGCCTATGAACACTATAACCCAAGGTAGATGGGAAAATCTGGTTGGATCTTAGAAGAACAAAATGCTGATAGAAATGTCGATAGTAAAAACCAGACTCGGTTTCAGTTAGAAGTAAGGATTCTATTCACAGTTGGGCTAAAAGCCATGTGTGTTATACTCTGGCAGAAAATTTGTCTAAATTTTCCTATATCATGAGACTTTGCAAAAGGCTGAAATGATCATGGGGATTATTAAATCTGGTGGAGAAACTTTCAAAGCACCTCAACACTTTGGCTACGGCATGGGTCCTGCTGGTTGCTTTCAGTCAGATATACCATGAGAATCAGGAACAAAAACATCATGTGAAAAACTTTTAGTTTTCTTGGAAACGAAATACCTGCAAAAATGGGACAAAGCAGAGTATGGTTTTGAAAAGAGTAACTTTAAAACAAAGTCAAATAGGAAAATTAGCTTGAAGTCATCTCAGGAATGGTTAAGACCACATTCCTCACAGACTCAAACGTGCAAAACAGTAAAACTTTCATTTAAGAAGATGGACCCTGAACAACCTAGGAAATTGATTCCCTATCATTTATGTCACAGTCTCAAACTTCCAGATACCCAGAGGCTCCTGGAGCTATGATCCAAGAGTGGCCTCACTGCTACTCACGCTGGTGTCAGACCTCAGGGTCTTCCATGTAGTTCTGATTTTCTGCATACAAAAAATGTGTAAGTTGCATGACTAGGAAGATCTCCACTCAAATATCGAAAGGCCTGTAAAGTTCATCAGTGTGCCCCTGAGAGGGATGTGAAGGTAAAAGTGCAGTGCAGTATAATTCAGTTCACGCACACTTTTGTTTGCAAACAATTTGGGAACAGAAACATTTGCGAGAATTTTGTTTTTGTTTGCAAACTCTGCACAGGGTGACAAACACAACCACAGCCACCTTTTTCACACAAACACAAATGTGGCCATCTTCTCCAAAATAATAGAGCAAATTAAGTCCATGAACTGAGATACCACAGCATAGACACCCCCCACCAAAAAACAAGTTAGAGGAATCAGGAATAGGGAACAGTGTCTGATGAGGAAGGTCTCAGGTAGTAAGCAGAGTCACCCTCAGAGAGAAGCCATGAGGGGTGCAACTGCCAGTGCAGTAAAGGTGGGGATGCCCAAGCCCCTTGGATCTCAAATGTTGTCACACTTTTCCCCAGAAGCCAGACAGGGATCAACAGTATTTAGTTATTTGCATGGCTAGGTTTGGTATTGATTTGGTCTCATCCCTTATCTGTTCCCATATTCCTTTGTTTCAGAATGCAAATGTTTATCTTTTGCAATTTATGTACACACTGCTTAATTTTCTTTTTGACTTTTACTAGGGCTCAAAGCGGAGAGTTTGGTGTGAGTCCAAGAGGACTATGGGCTTGGACTTCTCAGCAATTCTGTCATAATTTTGGTGATTCAGAAAGATGTACTATATGTGATTTTTCATAAAGAGATGGACATGTGTCTTTTGGGAGCTTGAGGCAAAGTGTTACAGTTTATATCTGGAGTGTCCTCCGAAAAGCTTATTTGTTCAAAGGGGGAGCTTTTGGAAGATGATTGGATTATGAGAGCATTATACTCACAATGAATTAACCTACTGCTGAATCTATATCTAAATGTGCTGCTAGGTAGCAAGGTCTTTTTGCAAGAGTGTAACATGGGAGTATAACATGGAAAGGTCTATCTCCCTCCTGATTTTTCCTTCTCTCTCTGCTTCCTGGCCACAATGATGAGAACATCTTTGCTCTTCCAGACTCTTCCATGTGCCCTTCCTGCTTTAAAGCCAGCTGAGTTCTCTAAAAACTCTGAACCAACATCAACTTTCTTTAAGATGTCAGTGCAGTGTATATTGTACCAAGGATGAGAGAGTGAATTAGACAGTACATATTTTGTACTGAACATCTTCAGCGTGGAGCAGATTCTGCCATTCTTACCTAAAAATATGACTATACTCTTAATGAGGCTGGGAGTTATTCTTTGTCTCCCCTCTTAGAGAGTTTATATGGTACATAAACGTAATTCTTTGTGAAAACGTTTCTTTGCTTTGTATTTTGAAGATGTGCTATTAAAAGTTCTAAACAATTCATCAGTGATTGGAATTGTCTTTAAGTAGAATTGTAAGTTGTAGAACTCAGGCCTTTCACATTCCAATTCAACTGGAATCAGTTTTATTCCTCCAGGTGATGGGGCATAGGGCACATGCTCTCTTACATGTTACAATTTGCCAGTGTGCAGAAGTTTAGGTCATTTATGAGACAGACCCTAATTCCCTTGCTGATGCTAGACTTAGACTCAGTGAACAATAAACAGAGAACTCAAAAGTCCTACAAGTTTCTATCCCCAAGTTGGGCCTCTCTTACTTTGCCAGGCAAATCCTAGCATATTTTATCTATCCTTAAAACTCAAGTAAATATTCTTACGTTTTTAAAACAATTTGTGGAAGACATAGTTCACTGGAACTTAATATTCCGAGCCCCTAACATACTCTGTCACTAACATGTAAACTTAGCTAGGGACATGAAATGCCTGATCAAATTTCTTCATTTTGTATAATAGTAAGACTTGTGATCTTGGATATTTGACTGTAACTGACTATACCTTCTATAAAATATAGATGATAAAACTACTAAACTTACAAGGTTGTAGCGTGAATTAAATGAATTAATATTTATAACTCATAAAACAGAGCTTATTACACTGTAAACATTCCCATTCTAGCTTATAGCTAGATGCCCCCCCAAAGCCCCAAAGCCTGGGCTCACAGGTGAGGATTTTTGAGAGGTGGCTGGATTTAGGGGGTGTGAATAAGATTTAAGGGACTGTGATAACTCAATTAGTCCTGGATTATTTAGGATTGTTGCTGGTGTGGATGATTATGGGAAGGCCCACCCTGGGTGTGGGTGGGACCATCCTACCTTGCCCACCTGCACATACCTTTCTATGTATCAGGAGATATCTCTATTTCTATATCTGTATCTCCATATCTATCCATATCATCCATACCTATTTAACTGAAAATAATTAATTCTCCCTCTGAACATTATAAAGTATCTTTTCATCAAGAGTAATCTACTTGGATTTATCTTTCCCATGGTTTTGGACAACTGAAAAATCACACACACACACACACATCTTGTTATAATTGTAATATATATTCAATAATTTCTAAATATACATGTTTTATTGAAACAATATCAGTTTTCACCTCTATATTTTAGAACACTTATTTTTCTAAGAATAATAAGAAAGTGTCATCAATAGCAATAGCAAAGACACAAAAATATGGTACGTATTCACTATGTAAGAAAGATCAGCTTCCAAAGTTCCTGAGACAAGTGTTACAAAAAAAGAAAAATATAGATCATAAGCACTGAAAAAATATAAATATACATAAATCAACAAGTACCACTGAAAAGCATAGCAAAGCACAGAGAAAAGCAATAGAAGAAATATCAGACTTCGTAGTAACAGTTTTTTTTTTTTCCTCATTGAGTTTATTGGTACATTTTAGGTATACAGTACAGTTACATTCAGTAGCAAAGCACAGAGAAAAGCAATAGAAGAAATATCAGACTTCGTAGTAACAATTTTTTTTTTTTCCTCATTGAGTTTATTGGTACATTTTAGGTATACAGTACAGTTACATTCATTATTGGGATCTTGTACCTTTATATGATAGGTCTTGGTTTTCATTTTTTCCCTTTGGTGTTAACATTTTTGAAAATTTGGTAAGACGAGTGACAGTCCCATTGTCTGAGGGAAGCTATAAAAGATACTTGAGTGATTCAGATGAAGGCCAAGGCAGAGGGCCAATGGTATAGGTCTTGGTTTTCATTTTTCCCTTTGGTGTTAACATTTTTGAAAATTTGGTAAGACGAGTGACAGTCCCATTGCCTGAGGGAAGCTATAAAAGATACTTGAGTGATTCAGATGAAGGCCAAGGCAGAGGGCCAATGGTGAAGGCATCATGCCCTTACAAAAGTGCTACAGAAGAATTCAGCAAAGTAACCCTCCAACTCTTACGGCTGACATTTCTTAGCCACTTAAAAAGAAATAAAATAACATAAGTAATTCAGTAAATAATCATAATGATGTTTTTATGCACTAATTTTATCAGTGTAATCCCAGAACTTGGGAGGCCAAGGCAGGAGGAATGGCCACCCTGCCTACATAGTGAGTTTAAGGCCAGCCTGAATTATATAATAAGACCTTGTCTCAAATAAAATAAAATAAAATAAAATAAAATAAAATAAAATAAAATAAAAACTGCTATTAGTACTATCAGTACTACGTTTTGTTAAAATCCCATATGAAGCAATAAAAAATAAAGGTCCAAAAAAAGAAATAATTATCAGTGGCATCCGACATTTGTATTGCACTTTGGAAACATTACATTCAGGAAAAGCTAAAATCAAGACTTTCCTACATACGCAAAAATAAAAAGAAAGTTTGACATTCTTGTATAAGGAAACCAGAGTGATATTAAAACCAACTCAAGGAAAACTACAAAACAAAAACAAAGAATATAGTTATACAAAATAAGGAGTTGAATTATAAGTGAATATAAAACGGGCAGCAGAAAGTCAATAGTATCCCTTTAGAAAAGATGATTGGACTATCTATCAATAACCTGTTAACAAACATACAAAATCATTGAATACAGTGAACAGTGACAGAGTCACACAGCTCAGAAAAGTCCAACAGACAAGACATGGCTTCCCAGTAAGGTACATTTTTATATGCAGTCTCTTCCATTTTAATAAAAAATAATCACCAATATTTTTCTTGATTGCAAAATAAGACTTAGTAGTGATAGCCTGATTACTGACATAAGTAAAGGAAGGTTAATTTATCAGAAAGACCTTGTTAGAAATTTTCATGAGGAGTTCCAGATTAGATTTTTCATAGCCTCTAATCAAAGAAACCAGGGAAACAAAAAAATCTCTCCACCAGATTTCATCTATGCTACCTATAAGGGAGTATTCTTCAATTGTTTGATCCTTGAATATTCTGAGTTTTTAGGGCTTGCCTTAGTGCAAACTTGCTTAGGCTCTTTTAAGGATGAGAAATACCAAATAGTTTCTTTGGTGTGAAAAACTATAATAGTGCACAGGATCCTAATGAGATAGATAATAATGTGAAATAGGAAGTAAAGGGCTAAAGGTGAAGGGAAAGTGGGAAGGGTGGGGGAAAGGTAATAAGGGAGAGGAAAAAAATATGAGAAAATGAAAAAGTGGAAATAAAGTGTTTGTAAATGCGGAGGGGAGGAGGGGCTGAAGGGAGGGCAGGGACAAGGGGAAAAAATAAGAATCAAGACCTATTATGTAAAGGTACAGAATCCCAATGATGAATGTAACTGTATTGTACACCTAGATTGTACCAATAAACTCAATTAAAAAAAAAAAGTCACCTATGAGATCAGTTTTCCAGTGAGAGTTTTATAAACATTAATTCCATAAATCAAATTTAATAATTCAAAAATGGCTGGTCAGCCTGGAATGGTGGCACAAATTCAGGGGGCTGAGGCAGGAGAATCACTGTGAGTTCAAGGTCAACCTTGGCTACATAATAAGTTCAAAATCAATGGGCCAGTTACTTAGCTCAGTGGTTCTGCTGCCTGCCTTGAATGTGCGAGGTCCCAAGTTCAATCCCCCTACCAAAAAAGGAAAGAAAATTAAAAAAAAAAATCAGTTTGAACTCTCTAGTGTAGTTGAGACTGACCTGGAACTCACTATGTAGCCCAGCCTCATCTGGAAATCACAGCCATCCTTCTGCCTCAGCCTCTCTAACCCTAAGTGCTGGGATTACAGGCACGTACCTCCACGCCTGGCTGAGGCTTTCTTATTCAATTTATGCAGATAAAGATAATGCCATTGAAATAAGAATAGTCGCTGAGATTCTAAAGTTCTTATAGGTCATTTATGGTGATAACTAGTCAGATACAATTGTTCTGTGATACCATAAGGCAAAGCAGCACCAGAGCCCTGATAAATCAAAATCTATTTATTTAGTGTCTTATATAGTGGCCCTTGCCTGTTAAACCCAGCACCCTGGGAGGCTGAGGCAGAAGTATAGTAAGTTCTAGCCCAGTTTGGACAACTTAGTGAATTAGCGAGACCCTAATTGTAAAAAAAAATAAAAAGGTCTAAAGATTTAGCTCAGCATGAAGGACTTGTGTTCAATCTTTAGTAAAGTAAAGCAAAACAAAACAAAACAATAAACTATTTTGGAGAGTCACTGTTAGGGAGCATCTCCAGAAATGTCCTATGGAGCATATAATTTCTTTATACTGATAACAGTATACCTATGTGAATTTAACCTAAGAAAAGAACATCTCTTCAGTTTTATCACTCCTATAAAACTCTTTAAAGTTAAAGATCAATTAAATCAAATTATGTCTGGGCATCTCTCTTTTGGAAGGTAAAATCTTTTCTTTTGTGAACTTTTGGGGAGCCTTCTAGGAAATCTCAAAGATATGTTAGATGCAGAAATATCTGAATAGTTTCATTTATTTTACATTTAAGACTCAATTGTGGGAAAGCAAAGTTACATGCACATAAACACAATTTTCAAGAGATTTTATCATGTAAAATAGAAATAATATCAGTGTATTTATTTGAACCTGACAACAAAACATTTAAAAATAATCATGCTTTTGTAAATACGAAGGAGTGGAGGAGCTGAAAGAGGGAGAGGGAATGGGAAAAAACAAGAACCAAGATATATCATGTACAGGGCTGGGGATTTAGCTCAGTGGTGGTGCCGCCTGCCTTGCAAAAGCAAGGTCCTGAGTTCAATCCCCAGTACCCCCCCAAAG
>NW_022900942.1:43997500-44014234 GCF_012274545.1 Fukomys damarensis
GAGATATCATTACAGGTCCAAATCCCACAGACGAGTGTGGTTATATTGTATATCTAAAATGTACCAGTAAATTTAATGAATAAATATAAAATAAAATATTAATTTCTTAAAATATAATCATAAGAATATAATATGACTGCAAGACTTTGGCTCCTTTATAAGTGGGATATTTTCATTTTCATAAAAGATCAAGGACATAATATAGTAGTTCTAAATAACAAAGTCATTCAGATGAGGAGATCTGTGTAAATTATACAGAATTACATGTTGTAGGACAAAGCAATAAACAAATGATGAATACAAGCCTACCAAAATGGGACAAACTTTTCTGAGACGTTGACACATTTTACAGTTTTTTCACACTCAATATTTGTACACTTTGTAATTGACAGCAAATAAAATTCCCATTCTGTAAAGCTGTCTATATTTGCCTCCATTCAAATTTTATATTTTACCACAACATTTTTTTATTCTGGAATAATAAATTGTTTTATTTTAGAACAAAATTATTCTCCTTTCTCCTCACAAAATAGAAAGAGGTCTCATCATTCTATGTACAAAGCTACACTTTGCTACCACTAATGTTCCAACTACACTCTCATTCACTGAAGTAGCTAAATTTTTCACTGTAGTAACTGGTATTTCAAAAAGAAAAACTGAAGGTAGGTTATTTTGAAATATCTTTCAGAAAGCAGCAGTTCATAGCCAATTCTCAGAGATTGTACATAAACACAACCGAGTTTTCTACAGATACATGCATATTATATGGCTCAATTTCTTCAAGCAACAATAGGACACATTTTCTTTAACATACCCAAAGATTTAATTTATCTGTGATTTATATAAATTAAACTAAATCACAGAAAAATAAAATTATGCTTTGTAATCAATGTTTCAGTGCCCTAACTTACTTAGAAGCTATCTAAATATCCAGTGAATATCTGACTAATTCAGTTTGATATCATCTAGAATTTAAGTTACTCAAAGATATTAGAAATTATCTTCAAGATGACATACTACAAAGTATATTTACTGTTGGCATAAAATTAATCAAATAACAATTCAAATAAGTTTAGTTTTTAATATAAACAATAAGTTAAATAATTCTACCTTATTTGATCAATTCCTATATCAGTTTATACAAATAAGAAAAATGTAAGCTGATGCTATATTTAACAGTGATATATCAGAAAACATTTATATGTCTTTAACTAAAAATATTAAACTAATCTCATTTGACAATTATTTGTCTATATTATGCTCCTTTGTCTGATTTGTTTATGTAAAAATACATTATACTCATATAAATTATTAAGATTAATTTTTCTTATTTTCTGCATACTTCAGAAATATTAATTAATATTATCTGTCTAAGCCAATCAGAAAAAGTTCTTTTAGAAGGTTTAATTTCAATTATCAATAAGAACAGATGTTTTAAAATAATTACATATTCATACGACCAATTTAAAGGTCTGTCTGAAGTATACACTCATGGACATATAGACAAAAAAAGAGCTTCAGCTCCAAGTTTCAAGCAAGAAGCAAGATTACCTAAAGAACTACAATATTATACTGATCCATCAAAAACTGATCTCCTTCCCTTTGGAAAGATATTTTCATTATTTCAGCTAAAAATAAATAATACTACAGTGATTCTTACCCTTTTCTAAAACAGCATAATTAATAATAGCTAAATCTTGGAAGTGTCCTGTATGTCTGCCCATCAGTGAATATAGCAAGAGTGTTATTTGTACATACTAGAGTAGTACTCTACCAGACAAAAGGTTGATAAACTTGAGTCATTTGAAGGAAAATAGATACACCTTGAGACCATAATATTAAGTGACACACCAGATTCATTATCTCATGGGTTCTCTTATATGAGAAAGCCTAAAATGTATATTAAAATAATACAAAATAAGGAGATGCACATTTTTACATAGGAAGGGCACCTGGAGGTGAAGGGAGGATTGAGGGAAAGAAGGGGAAGGGATAAAAATGCAACAAAAAAAGGAAAAAAGAAAGATAAACAATATTCTGTAATTTGTTTCTCATCCAACAGAAACAAAATCACCAAATGGCCAGAAAATGAAATCTGACCCTGAATCAAATAAATTAACACATCAGAGTCCCTGATCCCTCATGTGATGGAGAATAGCTAGACAGTGGTAAATATTTTCATACAGATTTCATAAAAAGATCAGTCGATAAAATCAAATTCCTAAACATTGTTGCTAGCAATGAGAAATAAATTATTAGCCAATAATGAAACAGGAATGAAAGTAAAACACAAAAATTAGAATAAAATTTGAATTACTCATTAAAATTCTATTGCCTCTTTCAAATCACATCTAGAATCTGAAATTGAACCTGGGCCTGAGCTACCTCCAAGAGGCCCTCCTCTGATGCAGAAGGTCACCTGGATATGTTGTGTGCTAGTAGACAAAGCTAGTAGGCACTCTGGTGGAAGATACCTGAAACTTTAAAGAGATGATTTTCAAAAAAAGACAAAATCGTGACTTTCTTATGTAGAGCTCAAACTGACTCCATTTTGAAAAAATTACTCTATTCTATGATCAGGCCACCACCCAGTTACTGGAAAAAACCCCTCCCATTGTAGCCATAGCCCTGACATTTGTTCAAACCCCGGTTTAGGAATGTAAGGCAGTCTTGTACTGTTTGAAGTACGGATCCTGATTAACGTGTAAGTTACTGGTTCTGTACTATGAAATACATAGAGACCCCAAGTTAATTGTCAAACTGTTTGCTCATCCTGAATGTCTTGGTGGCCTTTGAACCATCCTATAGGTATCTGTTAATTATCAATGTGTGACTGCCGAGTACGTGACTGCTGACCACCAACTCAAGTCAGCAGACCTTTGTCCCCTGCCTGCATTTTCAAAATGTTAACCAATAAGGCACTGACCCCTCTAGAAAGCCCCTAGCTCTTCTCCTTTGCTGATAAAAAGCCTGTCTGAAACCGGGTTCGGGGCTCTCGGTACAAAACCGTTTCGTCGGTAAGGTCCGGGAATCCACTCAAGCTTGCAATAAATTCCTCACGTGATTGCATCGGACTCGACTCCTTGGTGGTCTTTAGGGATATCGCGATCTGGGCACAACACTTACAGATACAAAAATAAAAATGTGTTAAATATTTCATGTTTCTTATATGAGAGAATCAGGCAGATGTTATGACTTGTTCAAAGAAAAAGCCAAAGAAAACATAAATTTATATTGAATCACAAATAGATGAAATACTGCAATAGGGGAGAAGTCAATGAGCACTGTATTGGAGGAGATTGTTTGCTAATTTACATACTGCCTACTATTTACAGAGGTACAAAATAGCCCCCAAATAGTGACCATGGTGAGAATCAGAAAATCTAGAATCTGCAGGCAGTGTATAGTTTTGCTCTGAAGTACAAGTTCAAATGTATTATTTTATGTAGGCAGTTAGAGTGATATGAAGATCAGCCATTATAATCCTTATTTTACAGAGAGTACAATAGGTTAAATAAAGTAAAATCTCCTAGGTATCAGGACAACAATTACACTCATACTTGCAGCCATGAGAGCCAATGATTTTTGTTCTTTTGTAATAGGTATACATTTGTATGAGGCATACGAATCATTACGGAACATAACGAGAAGTTACAACTCTGAACCAGGCATGGTGGAACATATGCGTATTCCTAAAACTCTGGGAGGCTGAGGCAGTAAGATGGAAATTTAAACCCAGCCTAAGAGTTTATAGATTTAGTAAGACCCTGTCTCAAAATAAAATAAAAAATGATGCTGATGGATCTCAGTGCGAAGGTCTTAGGTTATTAAATCCCGAGTAAGAAGAAAAAGAAACAAACAAAACAAAATAACTCTAAACTGAATTGATGAACTTCTAAAATTTAAATATAACCTTGCAACATAAGATATGCTATACAGGTGCAAAAATAAAGGACAATGTGATTATGTGATCACTTAAAATTCAAATATACCTGCTTATCTAGATTTATAATTCAGAATGAAGAGCCTTTAATTTATTTAATGGATTTGCTTTCATAGAAGAAATAGAAAACCAACAGAATCTGTCCATATGTGTACCATCTGACTCTGTTTTACACATTAGCCTAATTTTTAGTTTGTGTTGTGGCATATAACAGGTTAAATATAAAGATATTTCACTTCAAATAGCCAGAAAAAATGTGGGGGTCATGGCTGCATACTCACTTTTTTTTTCCAGGAGAAGAGCAGTGACTTCCTGTGTCCAATTGAAATATTTTGAGTTTGACCTCAAGTCAACTTCTCCTGTATTAGGTCGAACAGTAATAGGGGTTGTTGACCAGAGGTCATTGAACCTGGCATCATCTAGGAAGCAATCCTTTAGAGAAACAAATAGTAATCTGGAGAAAGACTTTCAAATGGAGATTGTGCTAGATGGTAAGGTAAATTTGAATTGCCAATGAGGTAACCTTTCTCCTGCTTTCTTTCTCTAAAAATGAAACCCACTCTTTTGTGTTCTATAAACAAGACTGTTTTCCATGATTCATTTAGATTTCTGCACTCAGGTATTCAGGGATTAGCATCAAAATGATGGAAAATAAGGAACTAAACAGAAAGAATCGCAAATTTTATTTTTCAAAAGGCTTGCAGATAAGTTACTGTATGTAAGATATAATGAGAGTGAGAGAGAGGTCCAGTAAAATTAAAGCAAACACTCGGGAAGGGTGATGAAGGAAGCTGACAAGTTGGAGCCCAACCTTGGCAATGTAGAAATGCACAAGACTCATCCCAAAATACAAATTTAAAAATGGCAGAGGATATAGATGCTGTGCAAATCCCTGGGATCAATCCTCAGGGCAAGAAAATGAAAAAAGAGAAGGAAAACATATATATGCCCAATGAAGTCTTCCAAAACTGAAAATGTTTCTTGGTGTTTCTTTTCACATTTCCTCACTCCCAATTCCTTTTCTTCTATCTTCTGTAACCATTCCCCTTGTGGTTACAATATAATTACCAGTACCTCCTGGGGCTTTATTGTTTCTAGCTCAGAGCAGGTTGTGAAGTTCACTCTGGCGCACCTTCAGTCGTGAGCATGGCCCTCCACTACTCACTGTGGCCATTGAGTTGGAAGGCCCTTACCCTTAAAGCCAAGAAGGGCTGACTATGGAGTAAGGCTCACTGTGGCCATTGAGTTGGAAGGCCCTTACCCTTAAAGCCAAGAAGGGCTGACTATGGAGTTTGGTGTTGAGCAAATCCCATCTAGCACAATGAGATCTAGCTGACTTTCTACACGAAATAATGGCATCCTGTTTCCTGGGTAGAGAAGAGCAGCACATTGAGCAGATTAGAATCACCCACTGTATTCCTAATTTGATGTTGGAGAGTCAAGGGGAAGGGGGATACTTTCTTTGCTTCAGAAGTCATCAATATGAGCCCTGTGGCTGTTGCTCTTAAGTCTAGGAGAATCATTCAATTTTTCTGTCTACCCATCTACTAAATGGAGGTAATAGTTACTCCTCTTGAGAAGGCAAAAAAAAATTTTTTTAAATACCTATTTCCATCCTAGATTTATACTCTGGTTAAGATTTGATTGTTTTCCCCCTTCATCTCTCTCCTCCCAGTGTCAGTGATTATAATATGGCTTCTATTAGTGCTGTTATATTTAGCAAGTACAAATAATACTAAGTAGACTTGCATACCTGCTTTTTAAAATATGCCAGAGAAGATCTGAATGGCTTGAAATGGCCTAGACAACTAAAGTGGAGAACCTCTGACTTTCCTGATTCTTCTCACAGTGAAATTCTAATTTCACTCAGAAGTGTGTCTCAGACACTTAGCAGAACTGAAGTGTGGGCTCAAGCTTTGCGCATTTGGGTTGTACATTTGAACAACTGTAAAGATTTTTTGCTAGAGAACTTTTAGTGATTAGTTGAGAGTCACTCTTTTCAGTTGTCTCAAAATGGAGAATTAAGTACATTTATAGATTGCTCTAAAGCAAACTGTCTTTGTTTGCTTTTGCAATCTTATCTTTGAGTGTTCCGGTGATACTAAAATGAGTCATCTGAATCACCAAAGGAGTCTGATTGCCAACACAAAGCTCAAGAACTGACCATTAGCTGACCCTGTAGTTGGATAATAAGGACATGTTGGGGGAAGAATAGTGATTCTGCCCTTTGCAAAGTAACTTTCTTCACTGTGGGGGAGGAATGAACTGCAGTGCATCCCTTGGAAACTACTCTGATCATAGCTTATTTACAAGCAGTGAACCTCCTTAAGATAGTATGGGTGACTCACACTGTTAAGAAGAGAATGTGGTGTAACATAATAAAAATGCATCAGGGAAAATGTTGGTTGAATATTAGAAACAGCTCTGCAGGGCTAAGCTGTGATAGGTCAGGAAAGGAGTTGCCAAGGCAAGCAGGTAAGACAGCAGAGTATGGATGAGTTGAAAGAAGCCTCGAATAATGCAGTGGCCTGATGCTTACATCTGATCTGACATGACTCCTTGACTCTGAGATGACTCATTCTTGCAGATACTTTGGGATAGCTAGTGTCACAGAGTATGCCTTCTCCAAACAAGGGGGAGCAAGACAATGTCAGCTTCGGTTAAAGACCTTAGCCTACTGGTTGATGTATAAAGGGTGAAGCATTCTATCACTTTAACCCAGAATGTGTAAATTCCTGGGCTTTTTAAAAATAAGTAGCAAACAACAGGGTCAGAATGATGACATGGATAGCTATAACTAACCTGTTTCATTAATCTGCTTGAATTATCATTCATTTACAACTAGTCATTGGAACAGAAAATTGTAGAAGTGGCTGGAATTTTAAAAAGCCATTTCACATTTGTTTAGACACAGAAACTTAGGCCTAGAGAGAAATAAATGGTGTCTTAGTCTGTTCTCTACTGCAATAACAAAATATTTGATTCTGAGAAGTATGTAAGGAAAATAGGTTCCTGTTGGCTGAGTGTTTTGGAGGTACGAATCCATAGCACTGGTGTTGATATGCTCTCCTAAAAACTCCCAGGCAACATCACACCAAAGGCTAGGACAATCTAATTCCTCATCGAATGAATAATCTGTAGTATTAATGCCATCTGTGGATGAGGCCCATTCCTCGAATGCTCGCATGCTGGAAGTTGGGGCCAGGTTGTGGTATTCTTGAGGTGGTGGTACCGTGAAGAAACGGAGCCACTGGAAGCTAATTAGGTCATGGGCAGTCCGCTCTCACAAAAGTATTAATGCTGCCATCTGAGACTAGGTCATACATAGCAGGACTGAGTTAGCTCCTATGAGAACAAATTTTTATGAAAAAGAGCATGTCTTATAGTGTGATTCCTGTCTCCCTCTTCCTTATGCACCACTGCCACAATGATGATTATGCTGAGAGCCTCACCAAAGCTAAGCCCATACCAGAACCACACTGCTGACCTTGCAGCACTGTGAGCTAAATAAATCTTTTCTTTACAAAGTATCCAACCTCAGATAATTTGTTTTAACAACACAAAACAAAGGCAATACATGTTTATTAGTTCAAACTTTCTGTGGTATCCTTTGCAGACACAGCTAAGGTTTAAAAAACAATAGTTTCAGAAGCCCATATCACCATTTCCTTTAAGGATTATGTGTGCATTTCCCCAAATGACTACCTGGCATTTGAGGATAAAAAGTTTTAAACAGTCAAAATTTAGTTATTTAGTTATATTGCCCATGTCATGTAACAGCCAAATAAAATTTATAGTTTTAACAGGTACAATGAAAAATAAAGCTTTCCCACTGATTGGTAAAACTGAAATGAAACACAGCTGTTAACCCAATTTCCACTTTTTTCCTTTTTTTTTTTTGTAACATCTTCCTCACTTAGTGCTATGTTTCCTCAACAGTTGCATCCCTCTTATGGAGAATTTTGGCAGTTGATCATGAAAGAGAAATCAACCATGTAAATCCATAATATTTCTCTACTGACCTTTGCACATATTCAATTCTCTATATTCACTATGAAGCTGGTTCCATAGAATGGTTCTTACATTGTTGTAAGCTGAATTGAGAAAATCCAGGGTCAATGGATAACCTTCTAACCAATCATCAAGTCCTGGGCCTTGAAAAATTTTCCCTAATATGAACCTTCACCAAGATAGAGAGAGACAGAGTGTAAGACACAGAGAGAGACAGAGACAGAGACAGAGACAGAGACAGAGACAGTGAGAGGAAAAAAAATGTCTCCCAGTGAAGGGTGTTACTCATTTAAATGAATCTAGGTTGATTTACTGCAGTTATAACGAAGCACTGAATGACGATATAGGCTTTATTTCTTTACAATGTGTGCATTATTAAAATTGATGAGCTTTAGGACAGGAAGTAAACACAACACTTGAGGAAGTACATGACTATAAATAAATTATCTTCCCTGCCATTACTGGGCAGTCCTACTGAAGGATGAGGTCTGTTGGGCTTGCTGGTTCTGCGGGTACTTCGTTCATGTTAAGGAGCAGAGCTATCTGTTTACATTTTTTTATATTGGAGATGCAGAGAGCCCCAATATTAGCAGTCTCTGATTCTCTTCCCAGTGTCACTGTTGTAATTGGAACTGAGTTATTATACTGGTATCAAACAACTCATCTAGATTTATATCACAAGTATAGATGTCATATATAACTGTGGATGGAGAAATTGTAAAATCAGCCAAAGTACTGTATGTTAGGGAATTAAGTCAGTAATTTATATTTGGGAGGAAAATAGTTCTCCAACAACTTATTTAAAATGAAGCAATGATAGATGGTCTCTGTGTGTCTGTCTCTTCAAATGCAGTTAGTAGGAAAGAAAAGAAAAAGTTTGTGCACAATAAAGAAAACCGATTCATGCATATCTAGGGATCTGCCCATTTCTTCTGCATTTTCCATCTTATTGGTGTATAGGTTCTCAAAGTAGATATTGATGATCCTCTGGATTTCTGCTGGGTCCGTTGTAATTTCACCCTTTTCATTCCTAATTGCTTGGATTTGTGTATTTTCTTTCCCTTTTTAATAAGGTTGGGTAAGGGTTTATCAATTTTGTTTATTCTTTCAAAAAACCAACTTTTTGCCTCATTGATTTTTTTTTTTGTATTATTCTTTGTCTCCATTGCATTGATTTCGGCTCCGATCTTTATAGTTTTCTCCCTTGTATAAGCTTGAGGTTTGTCTTGCTCATTTTTTTTCTAGAAGTTTGAGGTTCAGCTGCAGGTTGTTTATTTGCACTCACTCTGTTTTCCTAATACAAGTATTCATGCTGTGAATTTCCCTTGTAAGACTGTTTCCATTGTGTTCCATAGATTCAGATATGCTGTATTGACATTATCATTTAATTATAGAAAGTGCCTGATATCTTCATTAATTTTCTTGGTGACTCATTGGTTATTCAAAGTGTGTTGCTCAATTTCCATGTGTTTACTAAATTCTTGAGATTTCTTTCTCTGTTGACCTCCAATTTCATTGTGCTATGGTCTGATAATATACAGGGTATAACTTCAACTCTTTGCACTTAAACAAGTTCTAAGAGGAAATATGTGGTGTGTTGTGGAGAACAAACTGTCTGCAGTCTAAAAGAATATGTATTCTAATTATTTTGGGGCAACATGCTGTAAATGACTTGAGTTTATTTGTTAAAGAGTTTGAGTTCTAGCATTTCATTGTTTATTTTCCGTCTAGTTGGTCTATTTGTGACAGTGAGTTATTGAGGTTCCCCATTACTACTGTATTAGTGCTTATTAGATTTTTCATGTCCGTTGTATTTGTTTTATATAGTTGGGCTCACTAATATTTGGTGCATATGTATTTACGATTATCAACTCTTTCTCTTGGATTTTTCCCTTTACAAGGTCGTATCCTCCTTTGACCTCCTTAATCAGTGTTGGTTTGAAATCCACTTCATCAGTAAAGAGGATAGCTACTTCTACTTTTCGGGGGGTTCTTATTGCATGGAATATTGTTTTCTACCCTTCAATTTTAAGTTCATGAGTTTCTTTTTTAATTGAGTGCTTCTTGTATGCAGAATATCATTGGATCTTACTTCTTGACCCATTTTGCCAGTCTATTTCTTTTGAATGGTGAATTTAGACCATTAACATTGGTGGTTGTAACTGATATGTATTGATTTATTCTTGTCATGACTTTTTCTTTTTGTTTGATTTTCCCACTTTGCATTTATTTTCTTGTCATGCCTGATGGATTCATTCTGCTGGGGTTTGTGGGGTTGTGATCCTCATTGTCTTTTCCTAGAATATTGTTTAACATTTTGTGGAGTGCTGATTTGGTATACATGAAGTTTCTAAGGTGCTCTTTGTCATAAAAGTATCTTATTTCTTCATCAATTTTTTCCTCATTTAGTTTATTGGTACTTTTTAAGTGTACAGTACAGTTACATTCATCGCTGGGATATTTAACCTTAACATGACAGGTCTTGGTTCTCATTTTTTTCCCATACCCCTGCCCTCCCTTCACCCATTCCAGCCTTAGCTATTTATAAAAACTTTATTTCCATTTTCTCCTTTTTTCATATATTTTCTTTTCCCTTATTTCCTATCCATCAATTTTGAAAGATAGTTTTGCAAGGTACATCCAGGTTGGAGGCTGTTTTCCCCTAGGGCTTGAAATACTTCACTCCAAACTCTTCTTGCTTTGAGGGTTTGTGTTGAGAAGTCTGCTGTGATTCAGATGGGCTTTCCTTTGTATGTGATTTTTTATTTATTCTTACTGCTTGCAGAATTTTTACTGAAATTTTTCACACTGAAATCAGGAACAAGACAAGGATGTCCATTTTCACTACTCCTATTCAGTGTAGTTTTGGAAACATTAGCCACAGCAATTAGACAAGAGAAAGAAATAAAAGGAATAAAGATAGGAAATAAAGAAGTCAAGCTGTCATTATCTGCAGATGACATAATACTCTATATAGATTTCAAGAACTCCACCAAAAAGTTCCCCATTACTACTGTATTAGTGCTTATTAGATTTTTCATGTCCGTTGTATTTGTTTTATATAGTTGGGCTCACTAATATTTGGTGCATATGTATTTACGATTATCAACTCTTTCTCTTGGATTTTTCCCTTTACAAGGTCGTATCCTCCTTTGACCTCCTTAATCAGTGTTGGTTTGAAATCCACTTCATCAGTAAAGAGGATAGCTACTTCTACTTTTCGGGGGGTTCCTATTGCATGGAATATTGTTTTCTACCCTTCAATTTTAAGTTCATGAGTTTCTTTTTTAATTGAGTGCTTCTTGTATGCAGAATATCATTGGATCTTACTTCTTGACCCATTTTGCCAGTCTATTTCTTTTGAATGGTGAATTTAGACCATTAACATTGGTGGTTGTAACTGATATGTATTGATTTATTCTTGTCATGACTTTTTCTTTTTGTTTGATTTTCCCACTTTGCATTTATTTTCTTGTCATGCCTGATGGATTCATTCTGCTGGGGTTTGTGGGGTTGTGATCCTCATTGTCTTTTCCTAGAATATTGTTTAACATTTTGTGGAGTGCTGATTTGGTATACATGAAGTTTCTAAGGTGCTCTTTGTCATAAAAGTATCTTATTTCTTCATCAATTTTTTCCTCATTTAGTTTATTGGTACTTTTTAAGTGTACAGTACAGTTACATTCATCGCTGGGATATTTAACCTTAACATGACAGGTCTTGGTTCTCATTTTTTTCCCATACCCCTGCCCTCCCTTCACCCATTCCAGCCTTAGCTATTTATAAAAACTTTATTTCCATTTTCTCCTTTTTTCATATATTTTCTTTTCCCTTATTTCCTATCCATCAATTTTGAAAGATAGTTTTGCAAGGTACATCCAGGTTGGAGGCTGTTTTCCCCTAGGGCTTGAAATACTTCACTCCAAACTCTTCTTGCTTTGAGGGTTTGTGTTGAGAAGTCTGCTGTGATTCAGATGGGCTTTCCTTTGTATGTGATTTTTTATTTATTCTTACTGCTTGCAGAATTTTTACTGAAATTTTTCACACTGAAATCAGGAACAAGACAAGGATGTCCATTTTCACTACTCCTATTCAGTGTAGTTTTGGAAACATTAGCCACAGCAATTAGACAAGAGAAAGAAATAAAAGGAATAAAGATAGGAAATAAAGAAGTCAAGCTGTCATTATCTGCAGATGACATAATACTCTATATAGATTTCAAGAACTCCACCAAAAATCTTCTAGACTTAATAACCAAGTTGAGTAGAGTAGCTGGATACAAGGTCAGCACACAAATGTCAATAGCTTTCCTGTATTTAAACAACAAACACACTGAAAAAGGACCTGGAGGCACAACTTCCTTCACAATAGCATCCAAAAAATGAAATACCTAGGAATCAACCTAACCAGAGAAATCAAACACCTCTACTCTGATAACTATAGCACTCTGAAAAAGAGATTGAAGAGTATATCAGAAAACTGAAAGGCATCACTTGCCACCAAAACAGTGAAAATGGCCATACTTGAAAAATTGCTCTATATATTCCATGCAATCCTAATTGAAATCCCAGGAGCATATTTCACAGACCTTGAGAAAACAGTCCAAAAATTCTTTTGGAACAAGAAGATACCTAGAATATCAAAAGTAATTTTAGGCAACAAAGACAAGATAGGGGGTATCACAGTCCCTGACTTGAAACTATACTACAAAAGTATTGTGATAAAAACTGCACATTACTGGCAAAGAAACAGGCCTGAGGATGAATAGAACAGATTAGAAGATGCAGAAACAACTTTAGACACACTCAGCCACCTCATCTTGGACAAAGGAGCCAAATATCCTCACTGAAGGAAAGATATAGCCTCTTTAATAAATGGTGCTGGAAAAACTGAGTTACAACTTCCCAAAAATTGAAACTAGACATACATCTCTCACCATGCACTAAACTAAAATGAAAATTAATTGAAGATCTAAATATTAAGACAGAAATAATAAGCCAGCTGGAAAAGAGGTTAGGTATAAGTCTTGAAAACGTTGGTATAGGAAAACATTTCATGAACAAAACCTCAGTTGCATGTGAACTACAACAAAGAATCAACAAATGGGATCTCTTCTTATTAAAAAGCTTCTGCACAAGAAGAAAAACCACCAACAGTGTGAAAAGACAACCCACAATTTGAGAAAAATTTTTTACCAGCTGTTCCTCAAAGGTCTACTATCTAGACTATATAAAGAATTTTTAAAAATCAGACCCCCCAAATTTCAAGACCCAATCCAAAAATGGGCATGTTAAATGAACAGACATTTATCGGACAAAGAAGTAAAAGCAGCAAATAAATACATGAAAAAATATTCAACATCACTGGTCATTTGAAAGATGCAAATGAAGACATTGCTGAGATTTCACCTCATCCCAGCCAGAATGGCTTCTATCATGAAATCAACCAATAACAAAATGCTGACAGGGCTGTGGGGAGAAAGGAACCCTTCTCCACTGTTGGTGGAGTATAGACTGGTGCAACCAGTGTGGAAATCAGTATGGAGATACCTCAAAGAACTAGGACTATAGGTCTCTTTTAACCCAGCTATTCCCCTACTGAGTGTCTTCCCAAAAGAATTAAAAGAATCATACCACAGCGATATATGCTCACCCATGTTTACAGCAACACAGGTTGTAATAAAACATGGAAACAGCTCAATTGCCCATCAACTGGAGACTGGATAAAGAAAATGTGCTTTTTTTAAATTATAAGATGGAGTACTACTGAGCCACAAAGAATGATAAATTAGAGACATTTATAACTAAATGGATGCATATTGAGGCAATACTCTTAAATGAAATAACCACAGCACAGCTGTGTAAAAATGAATAGTATTTCTGGTGTGAGAAACTGAAAGTGTATATGAGGATCAAAATATATAATAGATTTTGTGAAATGGAAAGAAAAGGTGCAGAGTGGAAGGGGAAGTTGGCAGGGTAGGGGAAAGGAAAGAGGGAAATGAAATTAACATGAGAAAATAAGAAGTGGAAACAAAGCCTTTGTAAATAGGGAGGGGCAGAGAGATTGAAGGGAAGACAGGAGAATGAGGAAAAAATAACAATCAAGATATATTATATAGAGGTACACATCTCCAATGATGAATGACATTATATTGTATACCTAAATGTACCAAGAAAATTAAGAAAAATGAAAATTGAATGTGGTTTGCATCAATTAATGAAAGATGTAATTGTATCAAAAACGATAGATGATAGTGCAGTTAAAAAGTTACTCTCTGTATTTTCTCTGGAAGTGTTGTAGTTCCTGGTACTATCAAGATTAAGAGCTTCTTGTAAATTGTTTGGGTAAATCAATTGGGAGAGAAGAGATTATACGTCTGCTGTACTGAAGGTTTAAGAGATTTCTGTGTTGCTACCCATTTGCTTTTTTTCTTTGCCAAAATACTAGCAACTTCCCAGGGTAAGGGTGTTCCTAAAACCTGAATCCAGAAACGAGGACTTACCTAAGAAAGATATGCAACACAAACATGAAATAAACCTTTGTTGCATAAGAATCCAGCATTTAAGCTTTTGTTTTGTAGTAAAATTGGCTTATCCAGAGGAAGAATGTGTTCTCAATGTTTTGTTTGTTTCTTTACTGGTTGTTTTTTTAAGTGTGTGTGTATATGTATGTATGTACCCAATACAGAATAAGGGGGTTGACAGATTTATTTATTTTTTCTTAATAGAGTTAAGAGCATTTAGTGTATCCAAAAGTAAGTGAAGATAAAAACTGACATTAAAAGAGCAGCAAGAATTTTTATTTTTCAGTTGATGATTAAGATAGAGGAGGTGAAAGGACACGGAAGACCACACTAATAAAATAGAAAATATGTCTTAGAAATTAATAGAATCACAGCACAATGGCTGACAAGCAAGAATAAAGGAGGGCATGGGCAAATGATAAAATCCCTATGCTGAAAATGAACGACACATTTCTTGGACAATGATATCTGATACCGAATGGAAAGTTATTTCTTAATCCAGGATCTAATTATAACCATTATGAAGAAAACCTTTGTAAACATCTGTCTTGCATGTCAACCTGTTATTGATTCTTGGGATAAATTAGGGTGAAGATACGACAACCACCGTGCAGTGGCGGACATAGTGCAAAGAGTAAGAGAGGGCAGAGAAATACAGGTAAGTGCTGACGATGACTGAAAGCTTAAACATGCAGCTTCAGAAACGTGCCGAATTAAGGGATTTTGGCTCAAACTATGTTGAGCATCAAATTGGTTTTGCACATGAGAACATGCATTTCTCATGGAAAGATCCATATATGGAATTCGGAGGAAACTAACAAAGTCATGTCCTAAAGACCATTCGGTTCGCAAGCAGAAGTTTTTGGCAAAATTTTGCTTCAGTTCCTGAACGTGACCATGAGTTAGGTTCATGAATCCAGATATCACTGTGCTGTATAAGGAAATGTTTTTATATAGCCTATATGGAACCATGCTGCTAAGGGTACAGACCATCATCATAAATACCAGCCTATTATTTATATTGCTATGTTACAGCATTAAATGAATTTTTCATTCTTTTTGCAACTTTTCGAAATAGAATCATTGGATAATTGGAGTTTTAATTTTTAATGAAAGAAAATAAAATCTTTTAAAAGAGTAAATGACTGAAGTAATAAATATTGGAGCTGGGAATTTGATGGAAGCCTTCTGATTTAATGATATTTATTTCTGTCGGAGATTTTCTAGGTATATGAGCAAGGAATCAGAACAAACACTTCAAGTGGACCCCATCTTATGTCTCCCTCGACACACGGACATTGTGAGGAAAATAAATCTTCCGTTCTCTACCCTCATGGATATCAGACTATCGACAATGGGTGATCATTGCTGCTGAGACAGTGGTGGTGATGATTCATTCTTCAGCATTAATTCATGGAATAAGAAAACAAAATCAAAATGTCTCAAGCCTAAGAAAACACAAAGGCAAGCTATTCTCACATTTTAAAATTGTAGTAATTATATTCATTTAATTTAAATTCACTAACACTTCAATTATTTATTTACTTATTCATTTTCATTACCAGGGATTGACTAAGGGCCTTTGCACCTGAGATCATTTTTCAGTTTTATTTTTTTAATCTTTCAGGTATGGTCTCGCTAAGGCACTAAATTGCCCAGGCTGGGCTTAAACTTGTGATTACCCCTATTTTAGCATCCAGGGGGTCAGTCTCATTTTTAACACAACTTGGTTTTGTGGGAATCAACTGGAGTCCCAGAAGGACCACATTAATGTGTAATCACTTTCCATTAGTTCTCACCTCTTACCTGGCCACACTGGGGAACAAGATTCCAACTCATGAATTATTGAGGAACACACACAACCCATGTCCAAACCATAGCAAGAGTCTACTTTGAATAGTAATGATTTCCTTGACATTGAAAATAAAATAATTTTTAAGTGCACAAAAGTAAAGCAAACTTTGATTATTCAAATTCAATATTATTCTAATACCCAATAAAACTTCAAGCTATAAATGAGGACTGTATTGGTGAGTGTCCTTTTTTCCTGTTTGTTTGCTTGTTGAGTCAGGGTCTTGCTTTATAGTTCAGGATGGGCTTGAACTCACTGGGCTGGGCCTGGGCAAGCCCAGGTTGAGTTCATACTCATGATCATCCTCCGGCCTCAGCCTCCCCAGTGTATTACCACACCTGGCTATGGGTTCTTTAGAAGAATAGAATCAACATACACACACACACACACACACACACACAC